>NC_136522.1:73175584-73318084 GCF_053919585.1 Euprymna scolopes
ATTTAGCATAGAATGTGTCATTGTATCGGAATCAGGAAAAAATATTGAAATCGTCCCATCACCATCACTAATATATATATATATATATATATATATATATATATATATATATATACTTGTTTATTGTTATATAAACATGCTCACATCCCGCTGCTACAAATAGCCACTTGTTTCAATCAAACAACAGATATCATCAGGCAGCGACTTGACTATTCAAAAGTTCAATGAATAACGTTATTCATTGAACTTTTGAATAGTCAAGTCGCTGCCTGATGATATCTGTTGTTTGATTGAAACAAGTGGCTATTTGTAGCAGCGGGATGTGAGCATGTTTATATAACAAAAAACAAGTATTATCAGCTCTTTTTATTGAGCACTATCTAACAACCTCGTTGAATTCATTAGTCCATTACTTTTGAATAAAAAAACCCGAGTATATATATATATATATATATATATATATATATATATATATATATATATATATATATATATATATAGGCCGCCCAGCATTGCCCGGTCGTAATATATGCTTAAATATGATCTTTTTTTGATTAATGCAGATTTCATATTCATTATTATACTAGCAGTATTACCCAACCTTGCTCAGGGGTTGCTTTGATGCCTTTTTTTATTCTTATTTTGATCCGGTAGTTCCAATATTTTCTTTTTCTTTTTTTTTTTGTAATCCTAAAATTATTTTAGTAAATTTACTATATTTGCACCTTACTGATCAACGTAACCTGCACACAGTTGATGCAACGCGCCAGCAACAATCCAATTTCCCTGATTTGTCCCCTTAGCAGCTATTTTTCCAGCTCAAAACCAACTATTTTGGCGAGGTTTTGGGGGTCCATGATTTCTTGAACCGTATGTGAAAGAAATCACAAGATCACCATCGACTATCTATTCGTTGTAAGAATTTATGTGGTTGTCGCTCTATAGTTCTACAATTAGTCAACTGTGTAAAATAAGTCCTTATCTTATGTTGCAGGGCATACTATTTGTGCTTGATTGTTGCGGTCTATGTGTTGTTAAACCGACATATAAGAAACCTCTGAATCACATTTTCACTAAATATGTGCGTAGACTGCTTTGCAATTTCTTCAGGATCAGTTGCTTGTTCAATGGACGTTCGAAAACAAAAACAGAATTTACTTTTGCACTGCTAAAAAAAACACGTAAATTTTCAAGTCTTATAAAATTCTTTGCAGTTAATAAAAAAAAATTAAGAAGTTTACGCGCAGAGTTTGAACCTACAAACCACGTCATGGAAAAAAAAACAAAAAACATGCTATTAATTTATCCACAATAGAATTTTCACAGCCCCTTGTTCTATCTTTGTTGCTAAGCGACGACATGGAAAAAATGGCTTTACCGATGATAGATAAATTAAAATAACAGTTTCGATTATCGATAATTATCGGTAATTATCGGGGGCATTCTGAGACAAAACTTAACTAAGATCATTCCCAGACTTATACACTAATTTTCTGTAAATTTTAAAGAAAATCTGTTCAGCATTTTTGAAGTCAATAAGGAACGAACCCTCACACACAAATTTGCATTTATATAATTGTAGAGATTCTATTGGACGCAATATATAGAAATGATTTTAAAAGTTTTAAAAGAAATGACTCGATCGCCACCACCGAGAATCGAAACTAAAACGTCTTACAATTTATTTTTTCCTTTGACGTTAATAACTGAGCTATGAAAACACGTTTGCTGCAAGGCTAAAATTAAAACATGAACCAGCAGCTATTACGTTACGCATGCATATTCGTAAGACCATTGTTCGACCTTATCCTGGCAAATTTCATTTCCTTAATTTTTTAACTTTTGCAGTTTTTCCTCGGCTAAAACTCAAATATAAAGTTTTGCATGGGTTCGAATACCATATATATTAAGTTTGATGTCTGTAGACCAAAAACTGACAGAGAAATTTTGTAGGCAAAAATTTTTAAACAAATACATACATATATATATATATATATATATATATATATATATATATATATATATATATATATAGAAAGAGGTTTGTGTTTACTATAAACTTTTTACACAAATATTACACACGTATAAATCATGTAGAATATCTGCATGAATATAATTACACGTAATAGTTAACTAAAGATGATCATCTCATCAGAAAACAGAAAAAAAAACTAATGGGGAATTAATTTAAATGAATGTTTAAAAGAATATGCAAATTAGCTAGATCTTTTGCTAATGAATTCAATTCCACGACCCATATATAAAAAGTTGTATTTTTTTTTTTAAATAAATAGAAAAAGTGTTTTTAATATGAATATCAATACACCAAAAAAAAAAAAAAAAAAAAAAATATATATATATATATATATATATATATATACGATTAAAGCAAGGCCGGCTTGAAGGTCCACATCGTTTATAATGATTAAGATTTGATGCAAGGTTAGAAGGTACAAAAAGTAAAGCTAGCATTCTTAACTTTTTAAAAAAAAGTGCCTGGGCAGCCCTGTCGGCTTTCCCCGCTTAGGATACCTCAGGCAGTAAGCAATTAACTTACACCACCCAAAAAGGTTGTTGTATCGATATTTACTTTATTTTGTCAGCAGGAAAAAAGTGGACAATGACTTTCTGTAGTCATTGATTCTTAAAGAAAAAGCAAAAAAGATTGACCTTTGATCAGTTATCGGAGATCGATATTATTTTACACGATTTGTTGGCCTGTCGCACTTTCTTTTGAAACTGGAATTTAGTTCATCTGTCATGCACTACAAAACTGCTTGTCTGTTCAACACAATACTGCGGAGCTGCTTCCCAGCTGACTACAGCATGTTTGGTTTCATGGCTGACGTAAACAAGTTCTTCTTAAGTCCTCCTCTCTAATGGAATCCTTTATTTAATCCACGGGATAGTGTTCTATCTTTCTGTCAGCCATCCTCAAGCAGAAGTCCTAAGTAATTTGCAATTGTGTTTTGACCATCACCCCGACTGAGGATTGATCCTTCAACCCCTCCAGAAGAGAAAGTTTGTGAAAATATGGCTCAAGATGAGAACAGTAGTCTGAATAACCCAAATAATATGGACTTTTTGTTAGGGTTTTGGTTAGGTCTAGGAGGTCCAACCACCCAGGCTTTATCTTGTCCATTTGAGAAAGGGTTAGTTTATTGTTAACTATTTGAGGTGCGTGTACCAGAGGAATGTCGACAGGGATGCCTGTAACATAGTGCATCTGAGCGCGTGGGAAAATATCAGCAGCAGCGAAGGATGGCTGGCTTGCGAAGATATTAGCAGCAGCGGCAGCATTAGTCGAAATACGCACATATGCAAATTATGAAATATGTGCAGGAGAAAAAAAAGCACTGTGTGGGGAGGAGAAAGAAAGTCGACGTCTAACAAGACAGAAGTGAAAAGCGAAGATGAGAATGGGCCAGCTGTGCCCAGCATGCGGT
This sequence comes from Euprymna scolopes, assembly GCF_053919585.1. Classification (NCBI taxonomy): domain Eukaryota; kingdom Metazoa; phylum Mollusca; class Cephalopoda; order Sepiida; family Sepiolidae; genus Euprymna; species Euprymna scolopes. The sequence goes on from NC_136522.1 coordinate 73,179,031, forward strand.
CGAAAGAAAGAGAAACGTGTGCCAGGCTAAAATGGGCAGGTGGCAGCAAGAGACTTTTTAAATAGTGCCGAAAGTAATTGTAATAAAAACGTTTTGTAAAAAAGAAAAAAAATGACGATTCGGATTTTATTTATTTACTAGTTGCACCCTGCCACGCGTTGCTGTGGCTCAATTTGGTGTAATGGGAAAATCTAATAAAAAGAGAAAATGCATGTTTCTTATATTCTTAGTACAGCAATCCATTCCAAAAAGTGAAAAAAAAAGGCGAAAATGTAAAAAAAAATGGTACTCTTGCAGAATTGGATCTGGATCCTCGGGAGTTTCCGTCAATCATGGCTTGGACTCGACCAACAATCAGTAGATTAAGCCGAACGTTGCTAAAATGTTGAAACGCTAAATTGAGTTTTTTTTTTTTGTATTTTTGTATTAAAAAATGTGAATTTTTAATTAGTATTTGGGTGATGGGGGGGGGGCGTTACAATACACAGATTCAAAAAAGTTGTCCAAAAACAAAAAAATGAAAGCAAAGGTAAGGTAAATTACGTTTCTACCTAATTGGATTATTTTTTAGTGTTTTTATTTAATGTAAAATGTTTAATCAGCTCAAAAAACAGTGATTATCGATGTATTTGAAATAGACAAATGGTCACGGACTCTGTTAAATTTGGGAAAATAAGTTAAAGACTATACAAAACAGTGTCAGAAACCAACTAAATATATGTTACCATGACATAGGCTAACATATTCGGTGGGTTTCTGACAGTATTTTGTATAGTTTTTAGTTTTAACTCATTTTCCCAAACTTAACGTAATCAAAAGTATCTGCCACCATTGGTATTTTTCAAATATACCAATAAACACTGTTTTTTGAGCTGATTAAACGTTACATTAAATAAAAAGGGTTTGTATTACTAAACACAGATATGAAAAAGTTGTCGAAAAATAAATATATAACAAATAAATGTTATCAAAGTCAAGATAAGTTACTTTTTTACCTAACTGCATAAGATTTTAGTGTTTTTATTTAATGTAAAATGTTTAATCGGTTCGAAAACATGCAGTGTTTATCAGTATATTTGAACAATACAAATGGCGGCAGACTGTGTTAAACGCGTTAAGTTTGGGAAAATGAGTTAAAACTAAAAAACTATACAAAATACTGTTAGAAACTCACTCAATATATGTTACCGTGACATAGGCTGACATATATTCGGTGGTTATTTAACAGTAATTTGTACAGTTTTAACACATTTTCCCAAACTTAACATGTTTAACACAGAGTCTGCCGCGATTTGTAATTTTCAAATATAGCAGTAAACGCTGTGTTTTTTGAGACGAATAAACATTTTACATTAGATATAAACACTAAAAAATTATCAAGTTTGATAGAAAAGTAACTTATTTTGTCTTTGATAATATTTGTTATACATTTGTTTTTTTGACAACTTTTTCGAATCTAAGTGTACAATAATACAAACCCAATAAAAACACTAAAAATTATCGAGTTAGGTAGAAAAGTAACTTATCCTGCCTTTGAAAACATTTACTTGTTATATATTTGTTTTTGTTGGCAACTTTTTCAAATTTTGTGCAAGTACAAACCCAAACTGTCTATTTTTATTTTTGGTACCGTGCTATTTTAAAATAGTTTTTCCAAGTTAAATTTAAATTTCACGAGATCTTCTTTTTTATTTTTTGGTATTTTTTTTTTTTTTTACATTATATCTACCTCCACAATTTTCTTTAAAATGACTACTTTTAAAGGTTTTCGACTATGCTGATTAAGAAAATCTCATTTAAAATTTGCACAGGCAAGTAGTTTTCGAGATATAAAGACCTGTACTATGCACTATAATTCACTGGCGGCCATGAATAAACACCTCCAACCTCCCCATATTAAGAACGGCTTTCGGAATAAACACCACTAACCTCCCCATGTTAAAATGGCTTTTGGAATAAATATCACCATTCTCCCCATGTTTAGAACGGCTTTCGGAATAAACACCACCAACCTACCCATGTTAAAAATTGTGGAGGTGGACCTAATGTGAAAATTTACCTTTTGTTTTTTTAATAAATTGTTAGGTGAAAGCACAGAAGGCAGATTTGCCGTTTAGTTGTACAAATATCCTCAAACCAGGTAATCACTAAAAGGGACTCTTAAAGGTCGACACCGGTATCGAGCAAAAGTTTGTTTACATGTTTTACAAACTTTAAATGGGTGAAATAGAAGCACATAATTATTGAAAAAGTTTGGTTTTATAAATTACTTAAGTAAAGTTTTCTTTTAATGAATTACTTAAGTAAAGTTTTATTTTTATGAATTACTAAAGTAATGTTTTATTTTTATGAATTACTTAAGTAAAGTTTTATTTTAATGAATTACTTAAATAATGTTTTATTTTAATGAATTACTTAAATAATGTTTTATTTTAATGAATTACTTAAATAATGTTTTATTTTAATGAATTACTTAAGTAAAGTTTTATTTTAATGAATTACTAAAATAATGTTTTATTTTAATGAATTACTTAAATAATGTTTTATTTTAATGAATTACTTAAGTAATGTTTTATTTTAATGAATTACTTAAGTAAAGTTTTATTTTAATGAATTACTTAAGTAAAGTTTTATTTTAATGAATTACTTAAGTAATGTTTTATTTTAATGAATTACTTAAATAAAGTTTTATTTTAATGAATTACTTAAGTAAAGTTTTATTTTAATGAATTACTTAAATAATGTTTTATTTTAATGAATTACTTAAGTAATGTTTTATTTTAATGAATTACTTAAGTAAAGTTTTATTTTAATGAATTACTTAAATAATGTTTTATTTTAATGAAATACTTAAGTAATGTATTTTAATGAATTACTAAAGTAATGTTTTATTTTAATGAATTACTTAAATAAAGTTTTATTTTAATGAATTACTTAAGTAAAGTTTTATTTTAATGAATTACTTAAGTAAAGCTTTATTTTAATGAATTACTTAAGTAATGTTTTATTTTAATGAATTACTTAAATAAAGTTTTATTTTAATGAATTACTTAAGTAAAGTTTTATTTTAATGAATTACTTAAATAATGTTTTATTTTAATGAATTACTTAAGTAAAGTTTTATTTTAATGAATTACTTAAGTAAAGTTTTATTTTTATGAATTACTTAAGTAAAGTTTTATTTTTATGAATTACTTAAGTAAAGTTTTATTTTAATGAATTACTTAAATAAAGTTTTATTTTTATGAATTACTTAAGTAAAGTTTTATTTTAATGAATTACTTAAATAAAGTTTTATTTTAATGAATTACTTAAGTAAAGTTTTATTTTAATGAATTACTTAAGTAAAGTTTTATTTTAATGAATTACTTAAATAAAGTTTTATTTTAATGAATTACTTAAATAAAGTTTTATTTTAATGAATTACTTAAATAAAGTTTTATTTTAATGAATTACTTAAGTAAAGTTTTATTTTAATGAATTACTTAAATAAAGTTTTATTTTTATGAATTACTTAAATAATGTTTTATTTTTATGAATTACTTAAGTAAAGTTTTATTTTAATGAATTACTTAAGTAAAGTTTTATTTTAATGAATTACTTAAGTAAAGTTTTATTTTAATGAATTACTTAAGTAAAGTTTTATTTTAATGAATTACTTAAGTAAAGTTTTATTTTAATGAATTACTTAAATAAAGTTTTATTTTAATGAATTACTAAAGTAAAGTTTTATTTTAATGAATTACTTAAGTAAAGTTTTATTTTAATGAATTACTTAAGTAAAGTTTTATTTTAATGAATTACTTAAGTAAAGTTTTATTTTAATGAATTACTTAAATAAAGTTTTATTTTAATGAATTACTAAAGTAAAGTTTTATTTTAATGAATTACTTAAGTAAAGTTTTGTTTTAATGAATTACTTAAGTAAAGTGTAATGGCTACGTTACATGCCCAGCCAATTTTTGTTCATTAGGGAAAGTAAACAAAGTTACTTTAGCCCACGTGTTGCGATAGTTGCTCACCGCTATCATTAAGGTTTATACAGAGAAAAGTGAGCAAGAACAATAAGAGTTTTGAATTCGTGACTTCGTTTATAAGATTTTTGGTAGGATATTTAGTGGATATGTCACATGCGGCCTCTACAGATTCTGTTTTTTTTTAGAATTGGAAAGTACGTTGACCTGTACCCAGTTACAACAGTGGCATAGTTTATATTGTCCGCACACCAGAGTGGACAGAGCAAATATTGACTCTCCCCCTCCAACTAAGCGACTGTTAGCTTTATTGTTTAAACGTAACTCAAGAGCATGTATGGCTTTTGTAAAATAATACGAAAACCTGAAATTGCCTGGGATTTAATGGGGAACCCTAGACCCCAACCTTATATACATTTTTAAAATTAATTTTTAGGGTTGGGTCAAAGCATGTACTTTGCATTGGCATCTGAAACCTTACCCCTAACTCTAATCCGGCAAACACACACACACACACACACACACACACATATATAGTAAGGTATAAAAATATCTATGGCAATTAAGCTACACAGAATATTCTGCATTTCATCCACGCTAGGATTCGTCAGGCTTAAGCGTGGATGAAACGCGGAATATTCTATATATATATATATATGAAATAAAATGGAGGTGGAAGGACCTGGATACTCAACGTTTCGCCCGATTTATGCGGGCTTCTTCAAGAGGGATGGTCATTGACGAGAGAGTCGGAGGATTGGGGCTATATATAATGATGGGGGAGAGCAGCGTGTTTTCCTTATGTAAATTAGATGTTATATATACATGTATATACATTTTATGAGAGAAGAACTAATTAGAGTAAACTAGTGTAGTGGATTACGTCTAAAAGATAAAATATTGTAGAGATTAAAAATTGTGTTTGGAAATATAGCGGTGATAGATTAAATAAATAAAATGACACGAGATTACGAAAGAATCGTTTATTATATATAACATCTAATTTACATAAGGAAAACACGCTGCTCTCCCCCATCATTATATATAGCCCCAATCCTCCGACTCTCTCGTCAATGACCATCCCTCTTGAAGAAGCCCGCATAAATCGGGCGAAACGTTGAGTATCCAGGTCCTTCCACCTCCATTTTATTTCATATCGTCGGATTTAATCCAGCTCAACAATCATATATATATATATATATATATATATATATATATACATATGTATCCATTTTGAATGTGGAAATTGATGAATCGCACAGGTAAGAAATTCATTTTTATAGTATGAAAAGGTTAGTAATTGCAATTAAGAATAGGAAATTGGATCAAATGTTTGTAACATGTCTTCTTCCTAAGATTAAGGGTGGTGGTGTTTGATCAACACTGCTGGGGAGCCATGATGTAATATACTGTTTTGTTTTTAAATCTCCGAAACAGTGTTTCATGGTAAACAACTGATGATCTCTTGAACAATAAATTATTGGTATTATAATAAATTCGAGAGCGAGTTGATGCAGTGATTGCAGGTGATTAAATGACTTACTGACTAGATGGTTTTCTAACGAATGATAAAAAAAAAAAAATTTTTTTTAATTTTTTTGTATAGTTTTAAAGGTTAAAAACTTCAAAGACTATATATATATATGGCAAAATAAAATAAATTAAAACTGTCAGTTAAAATTTACAATTAAATTTATTATTCGACAGAATACACCAAAAGCAATTTCTAAAGTCCTTATTCCGCGGAGTTTCAAAGAATGCCATTCTTGCTATTCTTCTCATCAGAGGACAGAAAGCAATGAACAAATTATAATAAGTTCTACATTCTGTTGTGTTTGTTTAAAGCTTTCTTATTTGCTTGCGATTAATTCATTAATATATAATATTAATGTATATATTAAATTGAAGTTTACCTCTGATTATATCTGGTAAACATTTCTTTTCCGCTGTATTGATAGTATATATATTGTATGTATGTATGTATGTATATATATATGTATGTATATATATATATATGTATGTATATATATATGTATGTATATATATATATGTATGTATGTATATATGTGTATGTATATATATATGTATGTATATATATATATGTATGTATGTATATATATATGTATGTATATATATGTATGTATATATATGTATGTATGTATATATATGTATGTATGTATATATATGCATGTATGTATATATATATATGTGTATATATATGTATATGTATGTATATATATTAGTATGTATATACGTTTATGTATATATATATGTATGTATGTATATATATATATGTATGTATGTATATATATATTTATATGTATGTATATATATTAGTATGTATATACATGCATGTATATATGTCTATATATATATGTATGTATATATATGTATGTATATAAATATGTATGTATATATGTATGTATATGTATATGTATGTATATAAATATGTATGTATATATATGTAAACGAGATAAGACACTGATAGAATTCAGATGAAAAATCCTGATAGATATTACTTGAATACTTTCAATGTAATCCTAGCCAAAAAGGAAAAGTAACACGAAACTTGTATATATATATATATATATATATATATATATATATATATATATATATATGTATGTATGTATGTATGCATATATATATATATGTATATGTGTGTGTGTGTGTATGTATATATGTATATGTACATATGTGTATATATATATGTATGGTGATGAATATATATATGTATGTATATGTATGTATATGAATATATGTATATGTATGTATATATAAATATATATATGTATATATATATGTATGTATAGATATGTATATATATGTATATATATATGTATATGTATGTATATATGTATGTATAGATATGTATATATATGTATATATATATGTATATGTATGTATATATGTATGTATATTTATATATATATGTATATGTATATATATATATATATATATATATATATATATATATATATATATATATATATATATATATATATATATATATATATATACTAGCAAATGCATCCGTTGTTGACTGGATTCAAAAACAGCCTACAGAAAATGAACTCTGATTTATGAAAGTATGATAGGTTATGAAAAGGACGGGTTGTAAAGAGATAGCTTCGAATTTGTGGGTATCAAAACCAAAACAAAATATGATGGAAGTAAAAATAAAATAGATAAACCCCATAATTTATTATACCATTCCTGCTCACACTGAAACACAATATTCTGTGGATCTATATTAAAAATCCTTGTTAAATTTTGTGACATATTTCCATTCTATGGAGGTTAGGCGCGAACGAACACCCCATAATTTTATTATACCATATTTCTTCAAACTGAAACATAATTATCAAAGTATACTTACGCAGATAGATATGAAAAGTCTTTATTAAAGTTTGTGCCTATTTTCATTTTATGGGGGCCAGGCGCGAATGCAGACCCCACAAATTTTATTACACCATCTCTATTTAAGTTAAAACATACTTATCAAAGTATTCTTATGTACATCTATATCAAAAACACTTGTAAACGTTTTTTTTTTTTATTTTTAAATTTTTTACTTCCATACTTTGTGGACACGGCGCGAACGCAGACCCCACAATTTTAATGAACCAACGTTCTGCCAGATCAAACATACCCATTCCTGTGTCTCGATACATCTTCTATCATTATATGTAATCAGTTTTTTAAAATAGTCAACCATATAGGAGCCTATTCGTGACCACACACACACACACACACACATTCAGCTTTATATATATATATATATATATATATACTTGTACTTTTTGTAGTAAAAGAAATCCCATAAAGTGCTCTATTATTAGGGAAAAACCTTTCTCGAAATAAGAGCAATATATTTTTTTTTTTTTTTTGTATATTATATACAGGAATTTACATCGGTAGTCGGTACCGTCGGTTTCAAGCCCGGTAGTTGAGGACTGCTCTTAATGTCCGCCTCAGGCTCTCTTCAGAGATGAGAGTCGGCTGAAGAGAGCCTGAGGCGGACATTAAGAGCAGTCCTCAACTACCGGGCTTGAAACCGACGGTACCGACTACCGATGTAAATTCCTGTATATAATATACAAAAAAAAAATATATATATATATATATATATATATATATATATATATATATATATATACTAGCATGGTTTCTGGCCTAAACATTTGTAATTTTACATAAAGGGTATTCAGAGATAGAGCAAGCTTTTTCATCGGTTTGAGTCGAAAATTTGAGCTACCAATATATAAATGTATGTTTGCATGTCTGCCTAAAACTTTCGACGAATATTGTTTGGGAGCTCGATCCTTCAAACGACAAATACCGAAAAATTGGCCAAAAACATTAATTTCTTGACCATCAACTGAGCACTTTTCTACGGGGAGGGGTCGCTTTTTACGCCGATATTTTCGAAAGTCATCCCCTCTTTTCGATTGTCTAGCCTTAATTTAAACCTACGTCACTTCCGATTTGGCAGTGGTCGTAACAGCAAAGACGTCATGTTTTTTCCTGGTTCTTTTCCTCCTCCGCGGTACGGGTTCGAGCCTGCCTTCCTACTACCACTTTTTTTTTTTTTTTTTTTGCTCAACACACACCTTTAAACACCCGGGCAAGGCCGGGAACCCATGCTAGTATATATATATAAGTCTACAGACTCGAAATTTGATATACAGGGTACTGAGATTTAGGAAAATCTTTCTAATCCGCTTTTGGCCAGAAATTTGGCTGTTATGGGGCCAAAGTTCAACGATTTGACCTTTGAGAACTCTGACAAACTCCTCTGCCAATTTTGGGTCTAAACAATTGAAATTTTTGATGTAGGTTCCTTGGACATGGATCTAACTTTATAACTTGATTTGAGCCCAAAACAATAAATATTAAGGGGTCATAATATGGGTCAAAGTTTTTTAAAAATTGACCTCTGCGGTCTCTACCAAATTACTCAGACAATTTGTGGTCTAAACATTTGAAATTTTACATAAAGAGTATTCAGAGATAGGGCAAGCTTTTTAATCGGATTGGGTTGAAAATTTTTAGTTATCAATATATAAAAGTATGTATGTATGTTTGCATATCTGCCTAAAACTTTCGACAGAGTTGACGGATTTTACCAAGATCAGTATCGTTTTGAAGTTCGACCTTTCAAACGACAAATATCGAAAAATTGACTTAAACATTAATTTCTTCACCTTCAACTGGGAACTTTTCTACAAGTGGGTGGTCGCTTTTTTCGCCGATATTTTTGAAAGTCATCCTCTCCTTTCGATTTTGTAGCTTTAATTTAAACCTACGTCACTTCCGGTTTGGCAGTGGTCGTAACAGCAAAGACGTCATGTTTTTTTTTTCTCCTGTTCTTTTCCTCTTTCGCGGTACAGGCTCAAGCCTGCCTTCTTACTGCCACTTTTTTTTTATTTTTTGCTCAACATACACATCCAAACACCCGGGCAACGCCGGGCTGAAATGCTAGTATATATATATATATATATATATATATATATATATATATATATATATATATATATATATATATATAGGTTTCGTGGTTGAATTTTAAATTCTGAAAAAACAACATATAGAGACATATATTCGATTTAAGAATTTATTGCTTGACAAAAGGAATATATAGAAGGGGTTATTTTAATTTCCTTAGTTCATGGATTTTCAGCAATGGCTCATCTCATCAGAGGAAATGAAATGCAGTTAGCAAAATGTTCAACTGCGAATGGACGCTATTTTGCTTTTCAGCATAATTATTGAAAATAGTTTTTTGAGTGGTTGTGGATAATTATATGGACAAAATTATATGTCTAAATATATCTAAATTCTATCAGTGTCTTATCTCGCTTATATATATATATATATATATATATATATATATATATATATATATATATATATATGTATGTGTGTGTGTGTGTGTGTGTGTGTGTGTGTATATATAACGAGCAAACAGTTAATAAAACATGTTAAAAAAACTTTGAAAAAGAGTTAAAAACATATTTAATCTAAAAAGGAAACACTTGATAAGTGGATAGTCCTTAATCATCGGAGTTTCGAAGAAATACTTTCCTTCTCATCAGAGGGTAGGAATTAGCAAAATGCGAGATCGGATTTTGCACACAAAATTATATATATATATATATATATATATATATATATATATATATATATATATATATATATACACACACACACACACACTAGCGGCCAAAGGTATGGGACAGTTTCGTTTTTTTTTTTTTCAATTTCTCGAGAACATTCGGGGCGGATTACAACTAAACTCACACATATGTTGATAAGCTGCATTAATTACACTTCATTATAAAGGATAGAAAAAAGTTATGAGCATTTCAATTTTTTTTTTTTTAATTAAAGTGGCCAAAACCGTGGGACAAAGCAAAGAAAATAATTTAATGTGGACTGTGTCGTCAGTTTTTCCACTTTTCTAAGTACGAAAGTGACGAATAAGTCGATTACGTCACTTTGTAGTCATTGCAGCCGGTTCCAACATCATTATATTTATGCTTCCGTCAAAAATATCACTTATTAAACTTCATGGGGAAAGCCATTCAATTCGGAAGATAGCTGATGACTTGAAGCTGTCGAAAAGTACCGTTGGGAGAGTTATAAAATATTTCAAGAATGCTGGGAAAATTCTACCACCGAAGAAAAATTGCAGAAGTCGAATAACTTCTAGACATATAAGACAAGGTACAAAATTGGAGCAAATCTTAATAAATTTATCATATATCGGTTGTATAAGATGACTTCTAAATCACGAAACCATGTTTGTTTAGCCTAGGCTAGAAATTGCAACATCCGGTATCTTATGAAATATTGGTTTTTAAAGATGATTTTTTTCTTTTTAACTTTAAGGATCGTCTTATACGCCGAAGTATACGGTATTTAAGTGGAAACAAAAATATCTGACGTTTCTGATTTTTTGAGATGAGGATTGGTGATTCTTTTTTCTTTACATAGGCATCACAACTTATCAAGGCCCAGGGGCCAGTCGAGGATAAGGGTTAAAGAGTGTACAGTAGTCAATGGGGTAATATAATAATTGCCAGTAATGGAAATTCAGTAAATTTGTTAACAATTGAATAATCATATTATTTGGATTCATCAGACTACTTGAGTGGGATTTTCTCAACGTTTTGGTCGATATGACCTCCGGCCTTCTTCAGGTGTATCTTGTTGAACTCGGGAATTTTTCCAAGTACTCTAACCACTGTGCCACGGGTCCTTGCGGACAAATAAGTAAATAAATGAGCTAAATAAAGGGTTCCGCTCAAAATGCCATCCAAAATTCCTGAGTTCGACAGAAACATTCCCAAGATACACCTGAAGAAGGTCGGAGGTTATATCGACCGAAATGTTGTGAAAATCACACTCAAGATGAGAACAGTAGTCCGATGAATCTAAATAATACGAAAATATCTATTTGTAACCAATACATTGCATATGATTAATTCAGCCGCATGTATTATTTTATTTATAACATGAGGGAACTGTGAGTTCATGCCTTTGTTAATGGATATCCAATGTCTCGTAAGTCATAATCAAACAAACTAGATGCTTGTCATCGAAATCACAAATCATAGCAGTAAAATTAAATCCTACCTTATGCCGCCGCTCCTCCCATGACTGAGGTCCTTTGTTTGCGATCATCTCTGTCAGGCAAATTCCCGCTCTGAAATTGGAGAACTCACAAAAACCCAGAAAAATGGAATATTCTGAATTTGAACAACGGTGTCGAACTTAACCAAGAAATTGGTGATGTGAAGGGGCAGAAAAAATAACACGTGGGTTCTTTAATGTATTTATTTGCTTCCCCACCAAAGCAAATTAGGCACAAGGCCGTTTTTAATGTGGGATAAAAACCAGCTCCCCTAAAAGTAGGCAAAAAGGGGGCACTCTGGTTACCAAAAGATTCATCAGCCTAAATATGGCAACAATACTCCGTACATGGTCTAATAGTAGATTTGTGGGGATAGGGGATAGATTCGGGTGTGAGAAAGTGTTTAATGCATTAGAGAGAACAGACTTTACGAGAAGCAGAAGGAGCAATGGATGTAATATATGAACTTCAAGAAAAATTTGATGAGAAAGAAAACAAAGAAGTTTTAGAATCGATTTCTTATCGAGAGCAGCAGGGCCACCCATAAGAATTCCAGGAAGAAAATGGGGCATTTAGTTCTAATTACTGTGGCTGCAGAATTCGGAATATTTTTAAGGGAAGGGATAAATATATAATTAAAAATATGCAAATTACTGCTACGCGTGTTCTAAATTGCGAGTCGGAGTCACCAATGATATAAACGTTAGGGAATCCATAGTCGGTTGAATCACTGAAACTAGAAAGGTTTACAAACCTAAATGCTTAACAAACTCAGATAATTCACGAGTACATAAATACACATTTTTATTGCCCTTTGACAAATACGAAAAGTCATATAACATCACAATATAGATATTCACTCAGAAGTGGTTGACGATATTTTGTCTCATAGTGGGACAATGTTCACCTCCGGGTAAACCCTTACATTTTTGTCCAGGCCAAAACGTGGTTACTCTCGGTGGCCGTGGCCAAAAGCATCTCTGTCTTTCTTTTTTCTTCCAAAGGGAAACCACTCCCTCGGTGTCTACACAAACCGGTGCTCCTTACCCAAATTCCCCTACAGAAGAATTTGACAAGATTAAACGAAACGAACCATTTCTTACTCCAGTCCATAATAGAACCCAAATCAACTTCTAAATCAACTGCATATTTCAACTGATTATAGGAAGACGAGCGAGAAGCAATAGAAAAATATACGGTGGTGTCCTCTTAAAAAGAAGCTACTGGAATAAGAAGCTACATTAAAATGAGGTATCACAACAGCGGATTGGGGTTTGTATTACTGTACACATAGATTCGAAAAAGTTGTCAAAAAAACAAATATATGACAAATAAATGTTATCAAAGGCAAGATAAGTTACTTTTCTACCAAACTGGATATATTTTTCGTGTTTTTATTCAATGTAACATGTTTATTCAGCTCAAAAACCATACAGTGTTTACCGATGTATTGGAACATCAAGATGGCGTCTTATTCTCTCTTTAACACGGTAAGTGTGGGAAAAGATGTTATAAATAAAAAACCGGATAAAATACTGTTAAAAACTCGCTCAATATATGTTACCGTGACATAGGTTGACATATATTCGGCGGGTTTTTAATAGTATTTTGTATAGTTTTTTATTTATAACACCTTTTTCCATACTTACTGTGTTAAAGAGGGTGTGAGACGCCATCTTGAATTTTCGAATACATCGGTAAACACTGTATGTTTTTCGAGCTGAATAAATATGTTACATTGAGTAAAAACACAAAAAATATATCCAGTTTGGCAGAAAAGTAACTTATCTTGCCTTTGATAACATTTATTTGTTATATATTTGTTTTTTGACAACTTTTTCGAATCTATGTGTACAGTAATACAAACCTGCGGATTGATAGAGACTACTAGACAAATCAATCAACCGAGCTTAGACAAAAGAAAGCAAGGAAGAGAATAGACAATTCTGAAGAACACATGCAATAATAATATTTATAGAAAAAACTGAGACTAGCAACATCACGTCTGTGAGAGAGGTTGCAAAGAAGAGGGGATTAGGCCAGTTAAATTGCAGCTGCGTTTCTGCATCTTATCAAGGACCATCAAATAGACCAGTCATTATTTGCTGTGTTGTTTGGCCAAGAAAAAATTGGAGTTATCGCCCCCTAACAATGGCGCCGTCTGTGTAATGTAGAAGTACCGTCTGTTTTATTTAACACCCCGGTATTCTACATTGCAAACAGCCTTCTAATACACTTGCATATATATGGAGATTGTTTGCTTTTTCAAACCAGCAAATGACTTTTTATTTCACAACTTTCAATGGCATTTCAAAAGAACGTTAGAGTAGATTTTCTTCCCATAAAAAAAATCGTCGTCACAATCGAATTAGTTCATATTTCTTAAGTTAAACTGACCTTGACCTCTGCGCCACTTTTTTTTCTTTTTTTTTTCTTTCCATTTATTTTTTTTCTTTCCTTTTCTTTCCATTGAAAGTAAAAAAAAAATAAATAAACAAGTTTTAAGTTTGTTCACTTTTCAAATATACATTTTCTGTTGTCGTTAGGCAACCTTTTGCATTTTTCAATCTGGTTTATAAAGTTTCTATTTTTGTGGATTATAACTAGTCTATCCAGCACGCCCTTCCTGCATCTTTCCTTCTCAAGTTTTTAAAAAAATTATCAAACTGTAACTAATTACCTAGATTCTTCTATTAATTAGTAGCCAACATAGGGAGACTTATCACTCAATAAGTCCCGGGCCTAACTAATAAAACACTAACTTTTAGGCAAAATTTGCTTTTCCGCAAGGACCCATGGCATAACTAGTAAGGTGTTTGGTAAAATTCAGTTGCACGTTACACTCTTCTGAAGGTTAAAGGTTAAATTCTCAGTGTGGTCGACTTTAGGGTTCCGTTTCTGACAGAAAGATTTTCGAGTTTGGCAGAAAGGTTTTCGAGTTTGGTAGAAAGATTTTCGAATTTGACAGAAAAGTTTTCGAGTTTGACAGAAAGATTTTCGAGTTTGGCAGAAAAATTTTCGTGTTTGACAGAAAAATTTTCGAGTTTGACAAAAAAAAATTTCGTGTTTGGTAGAAAGATTTTCGAATTTGACAGAAAAATTTTCGAGTTTGACAGAAAGATTTTCGAGTTTGGCAGGAAAATTTTCGAGTTTGACAGAAAGATTTTCGAGTTTGCCAGAAAGATTTTCGAGTTTGCCAGAAAGATTTTCGAGTTTGACAGAAATATTTTCGAGTTTGGCAGAAAGGTTTTCGAATTTGACAGAAAAATTTTCGAGTTTGCCAACATATATTGTAAGAAATTTGGAGGGTACATCAACCATAACTTTGTGCAAATAACACTCAAAATCAGAACAGTAGTTGGAATAATCCAAAAAATCCAACAAACATGGCAAGCAGCAAAATCCCACACCTACATAGCAGAGATCCCTAGATGCCAAAAAGTCTTTTACTGAATTGACTTCTTCCCTTGAACTGTTAGCCTTTGGAATTTCTTCCTGGATCCCTGCTTTCCAAACTGTACTTACATGCAGAAGTTCAAGTGTAATGTGAACAGACATCTTACTGCTCAACTCCCTCCATAGTATTCCGGAAAATCTGGTTCCAAACAGTAACCCCCTAACCCCTTATGTCCAAGTGGCTGCCTTGTTTGTGGGTGAAATAACATAAAAAATAATTTTAATACTACAAAAAATTAAACTTTATTCATCAATATATTCTGCTGCCATTTTTTTTTTTTTTTTTTTTTACATTTTTTTTAATCTGGTCGATGCAGTTTTGATTTTTGTAAATTATAATTAGTTTATCTAGCACGCCATTTCCTTCTCCTCCATTCCGGTAGAAAAAAAAAAAACAAACTTTTTTTTCAAAATAATATTTTATTCATTTTTAGGGATTTCAGTTTTAGGAGATGTTTTCTTTGGGCGTTTTGATTTGAGCGAAGTTGATTTTAGAATGAGCCGGGTTCAGAGAAATATTTTCAATGAAAAGGGTTTAAAGATTTTATAATCAAATGTGAGAAAAAAGGAAGACATTGTCATATGATAAACAAAACCAAAATAATGAGTTAAGAAAGCATCGGGCAGCACGATATATATATATATATATATATATATATATATATATATATATATATATATATATATATATATATATATATACTAGCATGAGTGCCCGGCGTTGCCCGGGTATTTGGAGGTGTATATTGAGCAAAAAAAAAAAAAAAACGGTCAATTTTTTTAACTTTGACCCCTATTATGACTCCTTAAAATTTATTGATTTGGGCTCAAATCAAGTTATTAAGTTAGATTCATGTCCACGGAACGTATATATAAAATTTCAAGTGATTAGAACCAAAATTGTTGGAGGAGTTTAGTAGAGTTCTCAAAGTTCAAATAATTGAACTTTGACCCCTTAATCGCCAAATTTCTGGCCGAAAACCGTTCACATCGATTTTCCCAAATCTCAGTACCCTGTATATCAATTTTCGAGTCTGTAGACTTAAAATCGACAGAGTTATTGCGTAGGGAAATGTACACACACAGACACACAGACACACAGATACACAGACACACAGACACTTTCACTTTTACATATATATATATATATATATATATATATATATATATATATATATATATATATATATATAATAGACTTCTCTTTGGACTACTGCACTGCCCGGAAAAAAACAATTTTCATTATTTCAGCTGTTTTGAAAACTTTCTAATCGGATTATATGCATCGTCACGCTGGACTTATTTTGGAATACATTCTATTTAAAGAACTATTTTGCATTTTGGATCAACTCGAGAGGAGTTTCATTCAAGCTGAAATATTGTGTGCGGTTTAGTTTTTTACATATCCAATATTTTTTCATTTGGCAATTTATAACAACAATAAATTGTGGTTTCACTTAATGCCTTAACTAGCAAATTCTAGCATTGCTACAAATATAATTTGCTGATTTCTTTATGTCCTCTGATGAGAATAATAAGAATAGCATTCTTTGAAACTCCGCGAAATAAGGACTTTGTAAATTGTTTTTGGAGTATTAAGTCAAACAATAAATTCTGATTGTAAAGTTCAATTTTCAGTTTTAATTTTCTTTCTCTTATATATATATATATATATATATATATATATATATATATATATATATATATATATATGTATATACTAGCAAAAGTACCCGTCGTTGACTGGGTTCAAAAACAGCCTACAGAAAATGGACTCTGATTTATTAAAGTATGATAGGTTATGAAAAGGAAGGGTTGTAAAGAGATAGCTTCGAATTCTGGGGTATCAAAACCAAAGCAAAATATGATGAAAGTAAAAATAAAATAGATAAACCCCATAATTTATTATACCATACCTGTTCACACTGAAACACTTATCACAATATTCTGTGGATCTATATTAAAAAACCTTGTTAAACTTTGTGGCATATTTACATTCTATGAAGGTCAGGCACGAACGAACATCCCATAATTTTATTATACCATTTTTCTTCAAACTGAAACATAATTATCAAAGTATACTTACGCAGATAGATATGAAAAGTCTTTATTAAAGTTTGTGCCTATTTCCATTCTATGGAGGCCATGCGCAAACGCAGACCCCACAATTTTATTATACGATCTCTATTTAAGTTAAAACATACTTATCAAAGTATTATTATGTACATCTATATCAAAAACACTTGTAAACGTTATTTTTTTTAATTTTTTAATTTTTTATTTCCATACTTTGTGGATCAGGTGCGAACGCAGACCCCACAATTTTAATGAACCACCGTTCTGCCAGATCAAACATACCCATTCCTGTGTCTCGATACATCTTCTATCATTATATGTAATCAGTTTTTTAAAATAGTTAACCATATAGGAGCCTATTTGTGACCACACACACACACACACACACACACACACACACACACGTTCAACTTTATATTATAAAGATATATATATAATATATATATAATATATATATGTATAATATATATATATATATATATATATATATATATATATATATATATATATATATATAAATTGTATGCAAAATCCGATCCCGCATTTTGCTAATTCCTACCCTCTGATGAGAAGGAAAGTATTTCTTCGAAACTCCGCAGATTAAGGACTATCCACTTATCAAGTGTTTCCTTTTCAGATTAAATATGTTTTTAACTCTTTTTCAAAGTGTTTCTTAATATGTTTTATTAACTGTTTGCTCCTATATATATATATATATATATATATATATATATATATATAGTCATCTACATGCAGTACTGTTTCGCTGTTTCACAGCTCATCAGTGCGGCTAGACAGGCAACTACCTCAAGCCAGGATTGAAACCCGACCGTTTGTACGGCAGTCAAGGCTCCTAACCATTACGCTATTGGCGGCTGCTTGAACGAGTAGTGAGTTTAACGATGTTTTGATATCGTCTGAATATATATATATATATATATATATATATATATATATATATATATATATATATATATATATATATATATATATATATATATATATATATATATATATATATATATATATAATGACACTATAAACATTTTTGTATTATGGTATATAAACACCACATGAGACTAACCATGTTTGTATCATTTTACATTAATATCAACAAGGTACAAGTGATTCAACAGGGATTGTAGATATATATATATATATATAGTTTATATGTAGATATATCCTGAACCAGCAAGATAACTATATTTGACAAAATAACAATACTATAAACATTTTTGTATCAGGGTATATAAACACCTCATGGGACTAATCATGTTTGAAACACCCAGGTGACTAATGCAGAGTTAAGGGGACGGTCCAACAAGAATTTATTTACATTAGACTTGAACTTTTATTCAGCTCGAAAGACAAGTAGCGTTAAGTGTTACGCGAGCACAAGAAAAATGGCTGGCATAAGTGGGTCACATCATTGAAGTGTCAATAATCGCCCAAAAGTCGAAAATTAAAGAAAATACTAGTAGAAAGTACCCAATAAATGTTATGGTGTATGGAATGCTTTGGTTTTTTCTTTATCATAAGTTTTGGTGGGATTATTATTTTATTTACAATTTATTACTCTTTCAGTCGTGTAACTATGAGCTTAGCTAATGTAATATCTTTTTTTTTCTTTAGTTTTATGATTTATTTTATTGTATTATTTTATATTAATATCAACAAGATACAATTGATTCAAACTTTTCAACAGGGATTGTAGATATATCCTGAACCAACAGAATAACTATATTTTACGAAATAATAACATTATAAACATTTTTGTATTAGGGTGTATAAACACCACATGGGACTAACCATGTTTGAAACATCAATGTGACCAACGCAAGGATAAATGGTGATGGTGATTACTAGGGCTAGGACAACAGCATATTCTTTTCGGTGTTTTGACTCTCGAGTGTGTATCTGTTGATATCTTATATGCTTTTATATAGAGTGATGTGGTTCTCAATTGTTTAACTGTGTCTGTGTCGGATATATTCTCGAGAGTTAAAACAATGATAAGAATATGCTGTTGTCACAGAATTGAACTGTCGACATAGTTTCCATCTATCCTGATACACTGATTGATTCCAACACGTTTTTTAAAAAAAATTTTATTTTCGTTTCACTCCAAACAAGGCACAGGGCCACTTAATCGTGAGGGGCTACTATTTGGAGCCAGATTTGCAGGGATACTATTTATGGAGTTGGGCAGCAAGATGTTTGTTCACATTACATTTGAATTTCTGCATGTCAGTACAGTCAGGGAAGCAGGGACTTAGGAGGGAATTCTAAAGTACAGCAGCTATTCGAGTAGAAGGTTTTATGGCATCTAGGGATCTCTACAGTGTAGGGGTGGGATTTTGCTGCTTGTTGGGTTTTTCAAGGGTATTGTCGTTGAGAGGGTACTTGTGCTTGGAGTTTGTCAGAGCATATGCTATTGAAATATTTGTAAAACAGGCACAAGTTTTCGGTGATGGGACAGAGGTTGGAATTTAGTTGATAGTTCAGGACTTATTAGGTTGGCGACTCTTTTCTGAATGCTGTCTATGAGCGAAAGACTCGGCCAGGAGCGGAAAAGGAAGTAATCAGTTCTGGTCAATGTGGGGGCAACCCTTCATATCAGACAATTGATAATTTTGGACCCTGCCAGAGTGCCCCCCCCCCCGTGAGGGAGCTGGTTTTTTCTCCCCACATTAAAAAAACGGCCTTGTGCCTAATTTGCTCAGTGGGAAAGCAAATAAATAAGAAGACTAGTGGCAGATGCATCACCCCAGATGTGGCGACAATACTCCATACATGAGTGAACCGTGGCCTTCTCTAACAATTCGATGTCCTTTGTGTAAAACGATTTGTGTTTTGCCTCAAAATATATCTTAGCTTTTTATATCACTTCTTCTTTGTCGTCAAATCTCTTTCCCTGGAGCATTCTTTTGAGGTCGGCAGTCAGTAGTCACTGAGTCAGATCGGCAAAATTGGGTGGATGCGGAAACAATTCAAACTGTAATTTAATGTAGTTCTTGGCCTTCGGGACAAGATCAAAGTGTAGTATTTATTTTCTCACACATACACACACACACACAAAAAAAAAAAAAAAAAAAAAAAAAAATGCACACACAACATACAGAAATGAATATACAAATTGTACATAGTTAAATTTTACATTGAACGCTGGGGTTATTAGTTAGATTAGGATCCACAGAGTGATTGAGGTATTTTGGTAAATGTTGCCAGTCAAGAGTAAGACTTCAAAGTCTCATCTGTTACATAGTCAAAAAGACCCTGTACCCTCCCCCTCCCAATTTCTTGTAGGGCCTTGTGCCTAATTTTGTTGAATTGAATTTTTTGTACGTTTTTTATGTTCAATTTTTTCTTTCTCAATAAAATATATAAACAAGATCAAAGTGTAGTATCTGTTCCGGCAGATGCTGCACTTGAGATGATTTGTGCCGGTCAGTGGAGGGGAGGCCCTCTATACTGGGACAATTATTATTTTTTGGTAACCAGAGTGACCCCTTTTAGGGGAGCTGGTTTTTACCTCACATTAAAAACGGCCTTGTGCCTAATTTGCTCAGTGGGGGAGCAAATAAATACCATCTGTTCCGGCAGATGCTGCACTTAAGATAGTTTGTACCAGTCAATGGAGGGGAAACTCTCTATACTGGGACAATTATTATTTTTGGTAACCAGAGTGCCCCCTTTTTGCCTA
This sequence comes from Euprymna scolopes, assembly GCF_053919585.1. NCBI lineage: Eukaryota > Metazoa > Mollusca > Cephalopoda > Sepiida > Sepiolidae > Euprymna > Euprymna scolopes. The sequence continues at coordinate 73,199,879 of NC_136522.1, forward strand.
CTTTTAGGGGAGCTGGTTTTTACCTCACATTAAAAACGGCCTTGTGCCTAATTTGCTCAGTGGGGGAGCAAATAAATACCATCTGTTCCGGCAGATGCTGCACTTAAGATAATTTGTACCAGTCAATGGAGGGGAAGCCCTCTATACTGGGACAATTATTATTTTTGGTAACCAGAGTGCCCCCTTTTTGCCTACTTTTAGGGGAGCTGGTTCTTACCTCACATTAAAAACGGCCTTGTGCCTAATTTGCTCAGTGGGGGAGCAAATAAACACCATCTGTTCCGACAGATACTGCAAGCAAAGACCATATGTGGGGGCGACCCCACATATAAGACCTTGGTCAATGTAGGGGCAACCCTTCATACCAATTGTCACTATCCAGCTCCCCTACTCCCCGGGGAGTTGGTCCCCATTTCCCCTTCACTCCTCACATTAAAAATCGGCCTTGTGCCTAATTTGCTCGGTGGGGGAGCAAATAAATACCATCTGTTCCGACAGATACTGCAAGCTATGACTAGCTAGGACTAGCTATGACTAGCAAAGACCAGATGTGGGGGCAACCCCACATGCTTGACCTTTAACCAGCTCCCATTTCCCACCTCTCGGGAGCTGGTCCCCTTTTTCCCTTCCCCCTCCCTTCACTCCTCACATTAAAAATTGGCCTTGTGCCTAATTTGCTCGGTGGGGGAGCAAATAAATACCATCTGTTCTTCAGATGCTGCACTTCTATTTCTTGTTCTCTTTCGGTGGATGAGAAATCCTTCACGACTGAGACAATTTTTATTTTTGTACCTTTTCTCCACGTTAAAAAACGACCCTGGTGTCTAACTCTGTCCCGTGGGGAGGCATAGTAAATAGGTACAATCGTTATGATCAACTTGTGACATGGTGCATTGCCTTTTTTTTTTTTTTTTTTTACACAGTGATCACCACTTATCCCTGAGTGGCTTCCGGGCCTTGATAAGGGTTATTGCAAGTACATTACGTTAGTGTGGAGATTTGATGAAGTATTTACTTAAGGGGGTGGTTCATTAGGAATTTGTTAACGTTGGACTTGAAGACATCCAAGTTGTAGTCCGGTGGGAAGCAGGCAGACGGAACAGAGTTCCACAGGCGTGCAGTTCTAAGAAAGAAGCTTTGTTCATGGAATCCGCGTTTTGATTTAGGCACAGATATAGAGTGGGGGAAATTTTTCACAGTGGATTCAGCTAGACGGGTGTTTTTCGTGAAAAATTGGCGAGGGGGGGACCAGAGATTGGAGTTCAGACGAGCACCTGCCATGGAAATAACGATAAAACAAGGATAGGCTCGCAACGTCTCTTCTGTGGGAGAGAGGTTGCAGGGTAGAGAAAAGGGCATCCCCCACTAAGCCACGAAGTCTATTTTGTACTCTGTCAAGGCAGGATAGGCTGTTTTTAGCAGCTCCTTCCCAGATATGGCAACAGTATTCCATCCTTGGGCGTAGTGGTGAAGGATTCTTTCTGCCCGTCTATGAAGCACATTATCAAGAAGCTGCTTTCCAGCTGACTATAGCATGATATCACGGAGCTGACTCTTTTTTGTTTTTTGGAATGCTTTGTCTCTGGCTTCAAAATATGCCTCAGTTTCCAATATCATTTCTCCTTTGCAGACAAATCTATTCTCTTGAGTATTCTTTTTAAGCCTAGCGTTTTTTTTTTTTGTTTTTTGTTTTTTTTTTTTCTCTCATCCTGTATTGGTTGCATTTTAGAGGGCTATCATAACAGTGCCACACCGTATGGTTCTCCTCATTGTCTCCGCAGATTGTTGGGTCGGGTTTGTAGCTTCATCTGACTACGGAAGCATCATTGAATAAAGTTTCAGGCCTTACTAATAAAAAACATCTTTTATGCGAAATTTGACTTTACGCATCAACATAGTCGCCTTCTAGAGTGATAAAGATTGCAAAGACAACAGATGAGAAGTGGAATATTACCATATTGAAATAGAATAGAACTGAACAGATCTCGCACTGTCGACCAAGTTCCAACCTCTGTCTCATCACCACAATGTTGCATTCTTGTGCCTGTTTTACAAGTACTTTGATGGAATGTGCTTTGACGAACTCATTGCACTTATTCTCTGTCAACGTACATGCTTCTGACTAACCTGTCGAGCAGCAAAGTCTAATGTAAACAAATTTTTGATGGGCCGTTCCATATAAGTTAACAAAGTTACCGAATTTCCATTACTAACGATTATTTTATTGTCCGATTGTCTACTGTACACTCTTTAACCCTTATCCTCGAGTGGCCTCTTGGCGTTGATAAGTGGTGATGCCTTTGTAAAAAAAAAAAAAAAAAAAAAACATAATCGCTCTAACCCCCACCACGCCCTCAAACTGAAATGAATGGCTCTCGTCTTGGAGAGGTTCCATGTCTTGACAAGCTTCTGGGACTGACCTTCACTCCTGATCTGAAATGGAACACATACATCAGATCTGTTGCCAATATTGCTGGAAAAAATGGTTGGATCACTCTACTGCTCCAGAAGGTATGTCGTTGCCGATGCAATCCTCTATCTGTATAAGAGCCAGATACATTTTAAAATGGAGTACTGGCCAAGAGCTGCTCGACGCTCTCTATCCTGCGTTGATAGTTCAAAACTGACTTCAAAATCTAGTAGGTGATGCCTTTATCTCTTTCCTACAATCCCTTTCCCACAGAAGAAACGTTGCGAGCCTGTCTCTGCTCTACCACTATTTTCATGCAAGTGCTCGACTGAACTCCAATCTATGGTTCCCCTTGCCAAACTTTCACAAAAAAACACTCGACTCTCTACAGCCACTATAAACGATTTCCCCCACTTCTGTGCCTAAATTTAAATGCAGACTCCATGAAGAAAGCTTCTTTCCCAGAACTGTTCACCTTTAAAACACTGTTCCGCTTTTCTGCTTCCCAGTTGAATACAGCATAGTAGTCTTACAAATCCAATGTAAACAAGTTCTTGTTGAGCCGTCCCTATAAATAATCAAATTCTACCCAAATTTACATCACTAACAATTACTACACTACTAATTTATATTCATTAACCGTTTTCCTCGAGTGATCGTCAGGCCTTGATATGTGGAGACTCCTGAGTAAAAAAAAAAAAAAAAAAAAATCTCCAAAATTCAGAACTAGAATCATCAGTTTATGATTATTTTATTTTTTATTTTTTCTCCAGGTGTTGCGTACGAAGATGGTACTAATGGCCAACAGAAAGGTGCCATCAAGATAATCAAGAAACCTGGAAAAGTGAAGAACCTCGAAGATGAAATAAAACGTAAGTAAACATGTAAGCCGTTGTGTGTGTGGGGGGGGTCTTGTGTTAGATATTTGGTTTTTATCAAAATAGTTTGAGGGTTGCTGTTGAAAAAAAAATGGAGCAATGAAAGCAGTGCATCACTGAAGAGTTTTGTCAAAGCATTTTCAAAATGTTTCAAGATTCCTTGTCTCTTTTTCTCAGCTCCTTCGTCTCGCTTTCTGTTGCATTTGTCTCTTTTTGTCTTCTCTCTCTTTTTCTCAATCATCTCTTGTGTCTCTTTGTCGTCTCTCTTTTCTCTCTCTCTCTCTCTCTCTCTCTCTCTCTCTCTCTCTCTCTCTCTCTCTCTCCCGTCTTCGTTTCTTTCTCTCATCTTAGCTTCATCCCTATTTTTCGTTTTTCTCTCTTTTGGTATCCTATTTCTTTTGTCAGTCGATCTCTCTCTCTCTCTCTCTCTCTCTCTCTCTCTCTCTCTCTCTCTTTCTCCAATGAAAATGTTTCACCTCTCTCTTTCTCAATCATCTCTTGTCTCTCTTTCTCGTTATTCTCTTTCTCCTCTCTCTCTCTCTCTCTCTCTCTCTCTCTCTCTCTCTCTCTCTCTCTCTCTCTCTTTCTCCAATGAAAATGTTTCACCTCTCTCTTTCTCAATCATCTCTTGTCTCTCTTTCTCGTTATTCTCTTTCTCCTCTCTCTCTCTCTCTCTCTCTCTCTCTTTCTCCAATGAAAATGTTTCACCTCTCTCTTTCTCAATCATCTCTTGTCTCTCTTTCTCGTTATTCTCTTTCTCCTCTCTCTCTCTCTCTCTCTCTCTCTCTCTTATCTCTCTCACCCTTCCTCGTTTCTTTCTCTAATCTTACCACCATCCCTATTTCTCGTCTTTCTCTTTTGTGACTCTTTCTTTTGTCAGTCTCTCTCTCTCTCTCTCTCTCTCTCTCTCTCTCTCTCTCTCTCTCTCTCTCTCTCTCTCTCTCTCTCTCTGTCCTGACGACGAAAACGGCACTAAGTTAATTGGGTAGGGTTTAATCATATAAATGAATGGTTCAATAAGAACTTGTTTACATTAGACTTGAAAACGGTCGTGTTATAGTCAGATTGAAAGCAGTTCCACTGTATGGTGTTCCACAGATGGACAATTCTTGGAAAGAAACTCTGCTCATGAAACAGGCATATCCATGGCTCTACATTTTATGCACGTAATATTTAATAACAAAAAAATATATAAAATGCCTTCAATAAGTTTCCGGGGTTTTTTCGTATGGGCACTTTTATTGATTGTATACACATGAAACTCTAGTTCCCTTCAAAGTAATCTTCTCCGGCTGCAATGCATCTGTTGTACCGTTCTAACAACTTCTGTAAGACCCCATGGAAGTCCTCTTGTGTGAGCGTGTCAATGGCCCTCGGCTTTTTCATCTTTTCAATCGTCTCATAACGACAACTTCTAAGGTTTTCCTTGAGCTTAGGGAATAACCAAAAGTCACAGGGAGCAAGGTCTGGCCGATAGGGAGGGTGAGAAACTGTCTTGATGCGAATCTTAGTCAAATAGTCTGACCTCTTCCAATGGAGTTTCTTCCGGAACTCCTTTAAAACCTTAACATAGCATTCCTTGTTGACTGTCTGTCCAGTGGAAGCCAGTGAATGTAGTGTTCGGATTTCCTTACTCCTCCCACATCTATCATCATCCCTTAGACTTCCTACCTTCCTTGAATCTCTTATGCCACTATAAAAAAACTGAGGCTTGATTCATGCAAGATGGTCCAAAAGCAGACTGAAGCATTCCATACATTTCTGGCGATTTATTTTCCAAGTTTTAAACAGAATTTTATTGCATATCATTCTTCTAAAGTGTCCCTACGTCCAGATTGCATTTTTGAAATTCATTGGCTGTGACAATCAGGCTTTAGTAGGGTGTATTCCAATTCCTTGCTCTAGCTGTTTATTTGAACCTGAAATCATAAAAATTTGTCAGTCATAAGATGTACATCAATAACACACTATATATATATATATATATATATATATATATATAGAGAGAGAGAGAGAGTGAGAGAGAGAGAAATATATTGATTTTGATTTTGTTGTTGTTCCTTCTTGTGAAACGGATTTTTAATTTAATTCTAATTTGAATTTTAAATTATCAATCACATTACTGAATATATATATATATATATAACTACTTCATTTACTCACATAAAATCAATATACGAAAGTATGAATTTATGCATAAACTTTAAGTATTTACTTCAAAAGTGCTCAATACGTAGGTAGAGCAAGTTAGTAATTTATAAAATATATATGGCAATTAAGCTACACTGAATATTCCGCGTTTCATCCACTCTAGGATTCTTCAGGATTATATTTTATAAATTACTATATATATATATATATATATATATATATATATATATATATATATATATATAAAATTCGTACTAGTTAGCATAATCTCTACTTGCTGGCATAGGGTCCTATATATATATATATATATATATATATATATATATATAACACAACATGCAGCATCTCTTCTAAATAACTCGTGCAGAAATCTGTGGACAATGCTAAAAAACTAAATGAAAAGTAATTTTTTTTTTTCAATTTATTTTTTTATTTTTTATTTCAGAGGATTCTAGAATCAATTTTGGTGAAGTCGCAGACTGTCACATTGGAATTGCGCACACGCGGTGGGCCACACATGGCGAACCAAGTGCAATTAATAGTCATCCACAGAGGTCTGGAGTTAACAATGGTAAGCAAGAATTCATTTTTTTTTTTACCATTCTTTATAAAGAAGTTATAGTTTGTGAAGTGCTAGCAAGCTAATTAAACCAGCTAATATATATATATATATATATATATATATATATATATATATATATATATATATATATATATATATACTAGACTACCCATGACCTGTTGGGTCAGTATGTTATATTTGCTATGGAATTCATGTATGAGCGTGACACTTGTGACGTAAAGAAAATAGTTTTTTTTGACATGACAGAAACATTTCTATGAAAGTATATTAAAATGAGAAATCACGGACAGATCGCTCAAACATGAAAAAAATCCTCCCTATTCGTGTAAAGTTACCTATTTTTCCGAATAATCGCTCAAAAATCGAAAATTAAACATGATTTTCCTACGAATCGAATGCCAACGAAAGTCATTTAGCAGCAAAAACGCACATGAACCTACCGATGAGAAATATAAGAATGAAAAACCCATATTGAAATCCTTCAACCAAGTTATAGAAACTTAAAATCTAAAAAAAAATAATTAATAAAACCTGAAGCAAAAAAATAAAACCTAAATAAATAAAATAAAATAAAACTAATATTGAAACAGATTAGTAAATGTGTCAACAAATTCACCGTTCTCACACAACTATTTTGTATCTAGAAATGTAAACAAAAAATAAAAAGGAAGGAAGGAAAAGGGATGGATAGAGACTAGTAGTAGTAGTAGTAGTAGTAGTAGTCTTGGCTTTACTACAATTGTTCTTATATTTGTCAACGGGTTAAAGTTGTTTAGTTGTAAGAAAATAGCGACAGTATAGTTGTAATAAAGAATAGCTGCAAAACTTCTTCCCATGTTAAATAATAATTTCGAAATAATAACGTTAATATTTCAGTGCGCGGTTCAAAATCTGCAAAAGAAGCGATTTGTGTTTATTTGTTTACGTTGTTATGGGTTAATGTGCATGTGCAACCGGATGTCGTAAACCAAAAAGTGAGTTACATCACTCGTTACAAGGTCATTTGAGTTTTATATATATATATATATATATATATATATATATATATATATATATACACACATATACTTATATGTATATATCCACACACACACACACATATATCATATATATGTGTATGTGTGTGTGTATATACATATATGTATATGTGAGTATATACATATATGTATATATGTGTGTGTATATACATATATGTATATATGTCTGTGTATATACATATATGTATATATGTGTGTGTATATACATATATGTATATATGTGTGTGTGTATACATATATATGTGTGTATATATACATATATGTATATATGTGTGTGTGTATACATATATATGTGTGTGTATACATATATGTATATATATGTGTGCGTATATATATACATATATGTATATATGTATACATATATGTATATGTGCGTGTGTGTATATATACATATATGTTTGTGTATAAACATATATGTATATATATACATGTGTGTGTATATGCATATGTACATATATGTGTGTATATGTATAAATGCATATGAATACAATGGATAATCATCTGAAGAAGTTGGTGGGGACAGGATATTTTTATGGAAACATAAATCGTAAAATTGCCAACTCATCAATGAAACAGCTGTAATGGAAAAAATCCAAGAAATAAACGGAGGTTATAAAAGCACTTCATCAAATCTCCACACTAACGTAATGTTCTTGCAATAACCCTTATCCCTGAGTGGCTTTCGGGCCTTGATAAGTGGTGATCACTGTGTAAAAAAAACAAAAAAACGTGAGTCTTTGAATTTTGAACAAAATTTTGCACTATATATATATATATATATATATATATATATATATATATATATATACATGGTGGAATGATAAAAGTGTCTCCCTAAAGAAAACAACACTACAGCTATATTTTAAAATATTTATTGAAAAAATCAATTCAGATCACTTGATTATGTTGTAGAGCTGATAATGCAGTCGCCTTCAGCCTCAATCACCACCTTGATAAGGGTCCAGAACTGGGAACATGCCAATGAGAGCTTGGTGAATACTTGGGAGATGGCAACGATCAGCCTGGCTTTGGTGTTGTGAGAGGTCAAGTTGGTGATTTTTTTTGACATATGACCAAACAACGCAGGTTCAGGTTTGGGGAGGAGGGAGGCTAGAGAGAGAAGAGTATAAAGTCGTAGCGCTCTTTCTCAAACTAAGCCTGGATCTTTGTACTTGTGAGCTGGTGCTGAATCCTGTTGCCACACCCAGTGTCTGCCAGTGGCCACCTGATTACACCAAAGGATCACCACTTTCTTCAGCACAACCAGGTACACTTTGGTGTTGACTTTCAACCGACTTTGAAGATGTGAGGAGGCATGATGTGGCTCTCACTTGAAACCACACCAAACACCATAACCGTGGCCGGAAACTTTGCATCACCCTGGGCACCTCCCTGTTATTTGTGGCAATCCAGCGATTCATTTTGGGGGTGCTGGCGATGGTCCTGTTGTCATATGTCATAACTTGGATCATAGGGAGCAGGAGTTGTACAGTGGCACATCTATGATCTTGCTTGTTGAACATTGTGTCACTTTCAGACATGATAGAAGGCTACTATTGTTCTTGGGATTTGTAATAGGTTCCACATTATCTGCCAAACTTAATCCCTGTTCCATCGTCGCACTGATGAACTCATCGCAGCAAAATCCCACCCCATCACTAAAAGTCCCTAGATGCCTTCTACTCTAATAGATTCTTCTTTTTGTAATTGAAATTTTTTTTTTCTAATTTCTAGAATTCATCGTTGTCCACAATGGAATCATCACGAATTACAAAGACATTAAATCACTTTTGGTAAGTATTATTTTTTTATAAACTAGTTCATATTCTTTGGCCGATGTTCGTAGGGTACAAGGTGCGTTCAGTAAGTTTCCAGACTTTTTCGTTTAGGCACTTTTATTGATAATACACTCTGGTCCTCTTCAAAGTAATCTCCTCCGGTTGTGTGAGCGTGCCAAAGACCCTCGTCACAGCCTCTTTCATCTCCTTAATTGTCTCATAATAACAGCCTCTAAGGTTTTCCTTGAGCTTAGGGAATAACCAAAAGTCACAGGGAGCAAGGTCTGGACTATAGGAAGGGCGAGGAACTATCTTGATGCCCATTGTTGTCAAATAGTTTGTGAAAAGGATAGGGATGTGGACTGGTGCATTCGCACAAATCTTCCCCATCTTCAGTTCCTCACGAATAATTGTCTGTACAGTTCCCACACTGACATCAAACTGTACACTTATTGTCTCTATAGACACATGACAATCCTTATCCATGAAATTCTTTATTTGGCCAATCAACTCTGGTATTCTGACTTCCTTACTCCTCCCACACCTCTCATCATCCCTCACAAACTACCCGCCTTCCTTGAATCTTTTATGCCAATCAAAAACTGATGCTCGATTCATGCAAGATGGTCTCAAGCATTCCATACGTTCTGTGGCATTTTTCAAGTTTTAAAACAAAATTTTATTGCATACCGTTCTTCTAAAGTGTCCTCACGTCCAGATTTCATTTTTTAAATTCATCAACTGTGACAATCGGGCTTTAGTAGGGTGTATTCCAATTCCTGTTGTAGCAATTCATTTGAACGTGAAATCATAACATTTGGTCAGTCATCTCATAAGATGTATAGCAATAACATAGTGAATTTTAAAGAGTCTACGACAATTTTAAATGCCTGTACAAAAAAGTCTGGAAACTTATTGAACGCACCTCGTATGTCAGTTTCTATCTTCATTCATTTTCTACCGCTTATGAAGCAATACAGAGAAAAGCTGTTTGTTCAGTTTTAAACGCCATATTACCATGAAAAATTAATTTTTATAATCTATATAATACTCTAATTTTTCCTTCCTTCGTCTGTACTTAACGTTTTGAAAAAGGCCAAATTGGTTCTAAAAAAAAAGCCAATCTGGTAACCCTGGATGAGAATATAAGAGTGACTGCCCTTTTATGTAGACTCGTTTTCGAAAAGCATTATAATGATATATGATCATTGCTATAATGTGTGAGAAAGGAACTCATAGAATTTTTACACACAGTGGTGCTTCACTGAAGAAAGGAGTCAGGGAAACGTCACATCAAAAAGGGAACATTCAAAAGAAACAGGTGGGGGAGAACATTGTCTGCCAAGAGATACTGGCCTGAAAGAGTAAATTAAAGATAGTTTTTTACAATGCGATTTTATTATTTGCATTGAACTATGTAGCACAATATTATTTTCTGAGTATTTATTAGTACTTCTTAATTTATAACATTTGGGTCAGTTCTATATTTAAAATACAATGAACACTATTTTCATAGGAATATTAATAAACTCATATTTGTGATGTGTTACTTTGGCTTGAAGTGGTGAACACCTGTTAGAGCATTTGCTGCTACCAGCTCAGGTTGTCTGAAGATTCTGGATTCCTGACCAAAAATGCACCAAACATAGATGTTATGATTTTTTTGTTGCAATTTTATTTCTACAAAACTACCAAACTAAACACCATGAATAAATATTTGAAAATATAAAGAACTTGAAGCATAAAAACTTGTTTTTCAAAATTACTGGATTCTGCATAAAATAACCCCAGAATGGTTGATATGCCATAAGACAAAACTACCAAACCAAACAAAAACTATTGATATTGACTGGTACAATGGGGAAAGAGGTGGCTGGTTACATCTAATGCATCTAAAACCAAGCTCCTATCTTTACATCATCACCACTTTGATCCTCATCTGGCATCAATTGAAATGAATGGTTCTCGCCTTGAGGAGACTCCATGTTTTGACAAGCTTCTAGGCTTGATCTTTAATCCTGATCTGAAATGGAACACATGCATCAAATCTGTTGCCAAGGCCACTGGAAAAATGGTGGGATCCTTCTACCGCTCCAGTAGATATCTCACTTCTGATGCAATTCTCTACCTTTATAAAAACCAGGTACGGCCAATGATGGAGTATTGTTGCCACATCTGGGCAGGAGTTGCTAGAAGCAACTTATCCTGTCTTGATAGAGTTCAAAATAGACTTTGTAGTTTAGTGGGGATGCCCTTTTCTCTTCCCTGCGACCTTCTTCCAACAGAAGAGACATTGCGGGCCTCTTTGCTTTATCGTTATTTTCATGGCAAATGCTCGTCTGAGTTTCAATGTATGGTCCTCTCTCACCAAACTTTCACGAAAAACACTCGTCTAACCAAAACCACTATCTAATTTCCCACACTCTTTATCTGTGCCTAAACCTAAACGTAGATTCCATGAACAAAGTTTCTTTTTTAGAACTGAACGCCTGTGGAACTCTTTTCCGATTACCTGCTTTCCAAATGACTACAATCTGATTGTCTTCAGGTCCAACGTAAAAAAGTTCTTGATGAACCGTCCCCCCCTAAGTAATCCAATTTTACAAACTTCCCACTACTTATGTTTACTACGCTATAATCACATTGACTAATGTATACCTATTAACCCTTATCCTTGAGTGGCCTTCGGGCCTTGATAAGTGGTGACTCCTTTGTAAAAAAAAAATTAATAAATAAAATTTCATAATCAAGCATTAATAACATAATAATAATGTTAGTGCAAAATAATTAAAAAAAAAACAATTGGTTTTAAGTCATTTACACATTTTTTTTTTATTTTTACTTATTTACTCAAATTGGACCCGATTTAATCTATCAGGTATTTATATTTTAACAATGGGTTTTATTCAAAAAAAAAGAAGAAGTTAATTTGCCGTAAGACGAAACAACCAAACAAAGAAAACACGCAAACGCACACACACAAAAACCCACAAACGCACACACACATAAAAAACACACAAACGCGCACACACACACAAACACACACACACACACACAAACACACACACACACACATAAATACACACAAAAAAACACACACGTGCACAAAATACACAAACGCACGCACACACAAAAACACACAAATGCAAACATACACGCACATACACATACAAACACACCTTGTGTCTAACTCTGCTCTCGTGGGGAGGAAAGTAAATAGGAATATTCAAAAATTATTATAACGACATTTGAAAACGAGGTTACATCAAAGGGAGGTCACACATACACACACACAAAAACACACATACACACGCACAAAAACACACGTACACACACACGTACACACACATACACACACACAAAAACACACGTACACACACACAAAAACACACATACACACACACAAAAACACACATACACACGCACAAAAACACATACACACACACAAAAACACACGTACACACACACAAAAACACACATACACACACACAAAAACACACATACACACGCACAAAAACACACATACACACGCATAAAAACAGACATACACACACACAAAAACAGACATACATACACACAAAAACAGACATACACACGCGCAAAAACACATACACACAAAAAAAAACACACATACACACACACAAAAACACATACACACACACACAAAAACAGACATACGCACACACAAAAACACGTACACTCACACACACCCAAAAACACACATACACACACACAAAAACACACACACACACACACAAAAACACACATGCACACACAAACAAACACATACACACACAAACAAACACAAGCAAAACACAAAAAACACATAAATATACACAAAAAACACACTCACAAAACATACAAACGCATGCACACACGCAAACAAACACACAAACATACATACACATACACACACACACCTTGTGTCCAACTCTGCTCTCGTGGGGAGGCAAGTAACTAGGAATATTCAAAAATTATTATAACGACATTTGAAAACGAGGTTACATCAAAGGGAGGTCACACATACGCACATAAAAAACACACACATACACACAAACACATGCATATACACAAAAACAAACACACACACACACACACACGCACACACACACACACACACACACACACACACACACACACACACACGTACACCAGAAACTGAGCATGGATTATTTTCCGTTTTATGCAAATTTAGTTTATTTCAACCCATAATAGAATTGAATAATTGAGATCCATGAATAATCCGGGTACTTTTTTTCTTTTTATTTTTTTTTTCTTTCTTCTTTTTTCTTTTTTTTATCATCCCGTTACCTCATCTTCCACCCCGGGGCAGGAGTGCACTTTGCACCCAGCTGTTAGAAGTTGCTGTAATCTGCACTGCTTCTCAACAATCAAACCAACTGTTCCAGTTTCAATGTGAACGCATATTTGTTCTTATAGGTTTTTATATTTGCATTTGTGAAGATGTTAGGGTTATGTTACGGTGGGGACGGAGGCTCTATTTTTTTTTTTTTTTTTTTTTGTCTTTTTCAGCTGAGGTTAGGGTTAGGGTTAGCTAAGGTCATGAAAAGATTAAAATTATCTTTTATATTGTATTCTTTTTTTTTTTCTTGGTGTAAATTCCGCAATCACTTTGAAATGGGAATTTCTTTCTTCTAGAAGTATTTACATTTGTTGATATGGGACTTGAAAACAACCATGTTGTAGTCTGCAAAGAAGTAATCCCATGGCATGAGGGACATTTTATTTTCTTCTCTTAGAATTGATATTTGTTTACATGGGACTTAAAGATGACTTCCCAAATTTCCAACAATTTATTTAATTGTTACTGTCTTCCTCGGCAATTATTCAAACACTAATATCCAATATATGCTATAGTATATTTAGAGACCTTTTTTTTTTCTTTTTTTTTATTACATTTTCACCCCAAACAAGACACATTGCCACTTTGGTGTAGGGGGCTACTATCAGGGGCAACAACTACTGGGGTACTATGTAGGGATTTGGGCAGCAAGGTGTCGGTTCACGTTACACTTGAACTTCTGCACGTCAGTACTGTTGGGGAAGCAGGGACCTGGAATGGAATTCCAGAGTCTAGCGGTTCTGGGGAAGAAACTATTGGAGTAAAAAGATCTTTTACATCTAGGGATCTCTACAGTGTGGGGGTGGGATTTAGCAGCCTGTCGGGTTTGTCGAGGGTGCTCACGTCGTGGGGGCACAAGTGATTGCAGTTCGTCAGAGCATTCACCACTAAAATACTTGTAGAAAAGGCAGAGGGATGCAACATTTCGTCGATGGGACAGAGGCTGAAGCTTAGATGCCAGTTCAGGGCCTATCAGGTTTGCGACTCTCTTTTGAACCCTGTCAAGGAGCGAGAGACTAGTAGCAGATGCACCAGCCCAGATGTGGCAGCAATACTCCATACATGGGCGAATGGTGGCCTTATAGAGGTACAGGATACTTTCGGGTGTTAGTAGTTTTCTAGCACGGTAGAGAGAGCCCACCTTTCTTGCAGCGGCCCTGGCAATGCCTTCAATGTAATTGTTCCAACTCATGTTTCCTGTGAACGTTAGGCCAAGGAGTTTGAAAGATGGACTCTCAGATAAAGAGTCGTTGGCCATTGCTATGGAGGGGACACAAATGCAATGAGTTCATCAGAACATTCCATTAAAATATTTGTAAAATAGGCACAGAGATGCAACATTGTGGTGATGGGGCAGGGGTTAGAGCTTAGTTGACTTAAAGCAAAGCAAAGATCAAGTAATCTTTTTACAGAATAAATTTATTTTAATCTGAATAGACTTGATTTTTTGTGTATGTGTTTTCTGTTACTTATTTATAGAGATACATGTAATATATATATATATATATATATATATATATATATATATATATATATATATATATATATATATATATATATATGAAATAAAATGGAGGTGGAAGGACCTGGATACTCAACGTTTTGCCCGATTTATGCGGGCTTCTTCAAGAGGGATGGTCATTCGAATGACCATCCCTCTTGAAGAAGCCCGTATAAATCGGGCGAAACGTTGAGTATCCAGGTCCTTCCACCTCCATTTTATTTCATATCGTCGGATTTAATCCAGCTCAACAATCATATATATATATATATATATATATATATATATATATATATATATATTACATGTATCTCTATAATCTATAATCTATTATATATATAAAAGTGAACATGTGTGTGTGTGTACATTTTCCTACGCAATAACTCTGTCAATTTTAAGTATACAGACTCGAATTTTGATATACAGAGTACTGCGATTTGGGAAAATCTTTATAATCAGTTTTCGGCCAGAATTTTGGCTTTTAAGGGGTCAAAGTTCAACGATTTGACCTTTGAGAACTCTACCAAACTCCTCCGCCAATTTTGGGTCTAAACACTTGAAATTTTAGATATAGGTTCCTTGGACATGGATCTAACTTTATAACTTGATTTGAGCCCAAAACAATAAATGTTAAGGGGTCATAATAGGGGTCAAAGTTTTAAAAAAATTTGACCTCTGCAGTCTCTACCAAATTACTCAGACAATTTGTGGTCTAAACATTTGAAATTTGACATAAAGGGTATTCAAAGATAGGGAAAGCTTTTTAATCGGTTTGGGTCGAAAATTTGAGCTACCAATATATTCATATATATATATATGTATGTATGTATGTTTGCATGTCTGGCTAAAACTTTCGACAGAGGCGACGGATTTTAACAAGATGTATCGTTTTGAAGCTCGACCTTTCAGACGACAAATACCAAAAAATTGGCTTTAAACATTAATTTCTTCACCCTCAGCTGGGCACTTTTCTACATGGAGGGGTCGTTTATTTCGCCGATATTTTCAAAAGTCATCCCGTCTTTTCGATTGTCTAGCCTTAATTTAAACCTACGTCACTTCCGGTTTGGCGGTGTTCGTAACAGCAAAGACGTCACATTTTTTCATGTTCTTTTCCTCCTTCGCGGTACGGGTTCGAGCCTGCCTGCCTACTACCACTTTTTTTACTTGGCCTTTTGGCCAAGATCAAAGTGTAGTATCTGTTCTTCAGATGCAGCACTTCCATTTCTCGTTCTCTTTCAGTGGAGGGGAAATCTTTCACGACTGAGACAATTTTTATTTTTGTACCTTTTCTCCATGTTAAAAAACGACCCTGGTGTCTAACTCTGCCCCGTGGGGAGGCATTGTAAATAGTTACTACCACTTTTTTTTTTTTTTTTGCTCAACACACACCTCCAAACACCCAGGCAACACCGGGCACCCACGCTAGTATTTAGATATTTATGAAGAATTGGAATCAGAATCTGTAATTGTATTGAAATCGGGAAAAATATTGGAACAGTCCCATCACTAATTAAACAATTTGTGACCCTCCACCTGCAAACGCCCACTCTTGGATTCTACTGTCAATGTAGCCCCACCCCCTGGGTGTTTTCTTCCACACTGTTTCCTTCTGTTATTACATAGCGGGGTGTCTGTGTACCGGGGAGGGGGATTCGGTATGACATGGAGGATTGTATATAAAACATGTATAAACGAGGGAACCAGACCGTGTACATGTTATATAGTTGTTTATGTAATGTTTGTTCGTGAGTTTGTGTGTGTGTGTGTATACATTTTTAATGCATATAATAAACAGATATAGATACCTTCAACAATAGTTCAACAAATGGGAAAAATAGCACTATTGTCTACTTGCCCAGACAAAAGAAGGACATACCTGTATTGTTTCTGAAAATGTAAATCATTTTCTACCCCAACAATTCAGACTTATTTTGTTTATGTTCACCACATTCTTTTCTATTAAAACATATTTGTTTTTTATTTATCTAAGATTCCTTCTTTTTATTGTTTATAGAATCTAGTCAAGTTAAATTCCTAAAATGTCATTTAACCATATTTGTCCTTGAATTGCATTTTTCTCATGAAAACAAATCTAATTCCATCTACATGATAATAATAATAATAATAATGATCTTCTGGCTCAGAAAATTTGACAACGACTGTGCTTATCTGTAACACCGTTGCTAACTTTTTATAGTTGGTTCCAATCAACAACTATTTTATTTTGGACAGTCCACCATATTTGTGTTTCCTTTTTTGGACTTGAAGACGACCATATTGTGGTATGCAGGAAAGTAATTCTATGACATGGGGCACATTTTTTTTTTTCTGTTTAAATCAACATTTGTTGTTATTGGATTCGTTGTACGTACGATAAAATTGTCGCCCTAGAAAAGACGACATGATTTTACACTTTTAGTGATTACTATGTTATTGTCCTTTTCACCACTGTACACTCTTTAACCCTTATTCTCGAGTGGCCTCTGGGCCTTGATAAGTGGTGATTCCTTTATATTTCTACCTGTAAACGCTCACTCTAGCCATCTACCATATCATGCAGCAGATCTATCATATTTCCAAAGACGGCAGATTGTTAGTACTTGTATCACAGATGCTACTGTAATGGAAATTGATGAGATGGTGACCGCACCAAGAACTGTCACGAAGGTGGAGACAGAAAAAATGGAAAAGTGACAACATTTTTTATATCATTCAATTAAAAATATAAGTTATTCCCCTTTATATCATTCAATTAAAATATAAGTTATTCCCCTTTATATCATTCAATTAAAAATATAAGTTATTCCCCTTTATATCATTCAATTAAAAATATAAGTTACTCCCCTTTATATCATTCAATTAAAAATATAAGTTATTCCCCTTTATATCATTCAATAAAAAATATAAGTTATTCCCCTTTATATTATTCAATTAAAAATATAAGTTATTCCCCTTTATATCATTCAATTAAAATATAAGTTATTCCCCTTTATATCATTCAATTAAAAATATAAGTTATTCCCCTTTATATCATTCAATTAAAAATATAAGTTACTCCCCTTTATATCATTCAATTAAAAATATAAGTTATTCCCCTTTATATCATTCAATTAAAAATATAAGTTATTCCCCTTTATATCATTCAATTAAAAATATAAGTTACTCCCCTTTATATCATTCAATTAAAAATATAAGTTATTCCCCTTTATATCATTCAATAAAAAATATAAGTTATTCCCCTTTATATTATTCAATTAAAAATATAAGTTATTCCCCTTTATATCATTCAATTAAAAATATAAGTTATTCCCCTTTATATCATTCAATTAAAAATATAACCCTAACCTAACCAGCTATATTAGTTATACTATGTTTTTATATTCTTCAATAAGAATTGTTCACTTGCCAATGTGGAACATTTCAAATATCTGGGGAGCACAGTATCCTGTGATGGCTCCTTGGACAGAGAAATTAACACTAGAATCAGCAAGGCAAGTCAAGCGCTGGGCAGACTCCGCAATCGAGTGCTCAACGAACACAACATATGCCTATCTACAAAACTGAAGGTCTACAATCCCGTGGTTCTTGCCTCCTTCCTCTCTAGTTGCGCGACATGGACACTGTATCGCAGACATATCAAGAAACCAGAGCTTTTCCACATGCAAGCTCTCCGATCTATCCTTGGAAACAGGTGGTAGGACCACATCATGAATCTGCAAGTCCTTGACCAAACAAAGGCCACCAGTATAGAGGCCACCATCATCAAGGCTCAACTTCAATGGGTTGGATATGTGATTCGGATGGAGGAGTGTTGTATGCCGAGACGCCTGATAAATAGGGAGCTCCAGGCTGGCAAAAGAAACCAAGGTCGACCAAAACTGCAGTATAAGGACACAGTCAAAGCCACATCAAACCGAAAGACCTGGAGGGTTTTGCCATGATCAGACTAAAATGTCGAGGCTCAGTTCATAGAGTTCATAGCAATTTTGGAGAGGCTTGATGCCAGAGAGAGGCACCACAGAGTAGCCTCAGCAGTGATCACAACAACTGACTTCCGATGCCCCCACTGTTCAAGACTTTCTGCCTCTGGGCTGGGGCTGCTCATAGACGAGATGCAAAACGAAAACGTCATCATCGGATCCGATAGACAAGAATTGTTCCTTGTGATGATTTTGATTTACCGTTCAAAATTAAAAACTGTTTTCCTATTTCCAGTTGTCCAGACAGGACTACTTATTTTTAAAACTTGATCATAGCCGAGTCTATACGGCATAATCACGTTGACACACCGGTTCCCGTCAGATCACCGAAGTTAAGCAACGTTGAACCTGGTCATTACTAAAACGGGTGACCAATTTGGGAATTCCAGGCGCTGTAAGGAGAAGGACGTCAACGCCTCTCTGTAAGAGTTGCAAAAACCTAACGTCGTCATCTACCCTGACAGGGATATACATGCGACTGGAGACCGCTTGTGAATTTCATACTCCCATGGAACTTCCTCCTTTGGAGGAAGCTGGTTAAACCCAGATAGAGTTAGTGCTGGCACACACACATCATAGCCAAGTACATTGCTATAATGCCAATAGCAATATAGCTACGGTATAACTGGAAATGTTTTCTCAATTATTAATATTATCAATAGTGATAGACTTCTTTTTTTTACTGACAACACAATGGTTGTTGTTTTGCCCAAAATCTTTGTAATTCTCTCACTGATAGGCTCATAAGAGTAGTGGTTGATGGGCAGAAATCAAAGGCTCACAGTATTAATGCTGGAGTCCTTCAGGGGTCCGTTCTAGGTCCAACTCTCTTCCTGATCTACATCAAAACACATACTTAAATCATTCGTTGACATCTATGCTGATGACACGATGACAAAGTTTTCTCTGATTCTTTATCCTCTGATCTTGAGCGCGTGGTACAGTGGGGGAAGAGGTGGCTGGTTACTTTTAACGCATCTAAAACCAAACTCCTAACTTTACATCATCAACGCTCTGATCCCCATCTGGCATCAATTGAAATGGATGGCTCTCGTCTAGGGGAGGCTCCATGTTTTGACAAGCTTCTGGGTTTGACCTTTACTCCTGACCTGAAATGGAACACGTACATCAAGTCTGTTGCCAAAGTCGCTGGGAAAATGGTGAGATCCTCCTACCGCTCCAGAAGATATCTCACTGCTGATGCAATTCTCTGTCTATATAAAAGCCAAGTACGTCCATGGATGGAGTACTGCTGCCACATCTAGGCAGTAGCTGCTAAAAACAGCCTATCCTGCCTTGACAGAGTACAAAATAGGCTTTGTGGCTTAGTGGGGGATGCCCATTTCTCTTCCCTGCAACCAGAAGAGACATTGTGAGCCTGTCTTTCTTTTATCGTTATTTCCATAGCAAGTGTTCGTCTGAGCTCCAATCTCTGATTCCCCCCCCCTCGCCAATCTTTTACAATAAACACCCATCTCGCTGAAACCACTGTCAATAATTTTCCCCACTCTTTATCTGTGCCTAAATCAAAACGAATATTCCATGAACAAAGCTTGTGGAACTCTCTTCCGTTTGCCTGTCTCCCACCTGACTACAACTTGGATGTCTTCAAGTCCAACATAAACAAATTCCTGATGAACCGCCCCCCCCCCTTAAGTAAGACATCTTATCAAATCTCCAATACTAACGATTACTACGATACTATCCCATTGATTACTGTACACGCAATAGCCCTTATCCCCGAGTGGCTTATGGACCTTGATAAGTGGTGACCACCATGTAAAAAAAAAAACAACAACGAAAAACATGATACAACAATAACAATAATTGGCTAGTAAAATGAAGATTTAATATGCCAGTTTAAATGCTATTTAGACCCAACTTCAAAAATCTTACAAGATGTTAGATTGCAGGGTGACCTACAAAATGCCACTTAGGTAATTATTAATAAAATTCGCTATCCTTTCTGCAGCCCAACCATGTTTGGTACAAATAAACTTCAGTTTATACCTGGCTTGTCCGTCAAGTTTTTGTCATGAATATCCAACAATCTTAGGTGAATGTAAAGGAACTGGGACTTTGGAGAGGCTTATTGCTACTTAAATTCTAATGATGACCACTGGTCATTGTCAGCAAGAAGTCAATGGCAAACAGCTGTTGCAATAACGCAAATTCATTTGCGAAGGTTACTGACAGAGATGGCAAGTACTGGAAACCTGGAGAGAAGTGTTGTCACCCAGATTCCAGGGAACACCACCAGCTGTTGTCAATGAAAAGAACTTTTAGTGAGTGAAATAAAAAAAAAACTCAACAGATACACTTTATTCCTAACTATAATCGCCGAGCGACATCTGTTCCGGGTTTTTATAACAAGTGGAAGAGTTCAACAGTACCCAAATTTATGTAAGGTTAATTATTGTTCTTTTTTTTTTTTTTTCTCGATCAACAGGAAACGAAAGGTTTTAACTTTGAATCGGAAACTGACACGGAAGTGATTGCGAAACTGACCAAACATCTTTACGACAAACACGTTGAACAGAAACTGAGTTTCCGTGAAATTGTTGAAATGGTCTGCCAACAATTGGTGAGTACAATATTTTTTACTAGCGGGGGTACCCGGCGTTGCCCGAGTGTTTGTTTCCGGGACGGGGGGGGGAGTTTTAAAAAATGTTATGGTAGGTAAGTAGGAAGGATCAAACCCGGAGTCATGAGTAAAAGTAGGAAAATAAAGTGTGAAAAAAAAAAAAAAAAAACCATCTGCAACGTTAACAGTTCGGCCACCAAGAAAAGTCCATTCCAGTTGTTTAGGAAAAAAAAAAAAAAAAAAAAACGACTACAGTAGGTCGGCGCGAACGTGAAAATATAATGTGAATTGTCCAGCATGCTAACCACTACGCCACAGAGCACTGCAACTTAGTTTAGTGATTTTAAATAACTTCACATGAAAGAACTACGAAGCCAAACCGGTGTTCTCTTCTCAACTGTTCCTTGTGAACGATCCCCAAACGGTGTTAAGTGGTGGCAGGGGGAGGAGGAATTTATAAGAGAGAAAATATTTTACCACTTCCATTGATCTTAACCGATTTTGGCCGTGACTTCTCAGCAGAAAAAGTATAGAAATCTAAGATTATCGAGGAATTTGAGAAATAATAAGCCTATAACACACCTCAGATATTGTTCTGCCGTTTGTGCATATTATATTTGCATGAAATATCTTGATTTTTAATCCTATTAAGGTCAAAATCAGACGGGAAAAAATGAGTTCATTTTATTTATATAGAGATGAACCATGCCTAAAATTTTGACAGAATAAATATTACCATGACATTTACTGGGTGGCTTTCTACCACCATTTTGTTTTATTTCTTATTTTGAAGTGATTATAGAGACTTCAAAGATGTAAAGCGACATCACGGTCATATTTTCTTGTTCTCTCATGGCATTCAATTGTTTTTTGAACCGAATAAACATTTTACATTAAATAAAAACACTAAAAACATATCCAGTTAGGTAGAAAAGTAACTTATCTTGCCTTTGGTAATATTTATTTGTTATATATTTGTTTTTTGACAAATTTTTCGTACCTCTGTGGATTGTATTACAAACTCAAAATTACTTTTAACTATAAATAATTTTCTACTCAATGAATTTTCATAATTTTTGATATATTACTATTCTCGACATAGTAATTAAAAGTGTGATTTTATTTTTGCTTAAAATGACATATTTAACAAAAATCAATCTGTTGACTCCATCTTAACAAATGTGAGATATTTTATCTCACCTGTTTTTGCTGCAAAACAGTAGCAAAAAAGTTTACGTAACATATATATATATATATATTATGCATAGATCATCGTATAACGATTAGATCACTGTCTGACTGACATAAAGAACATTTAAAAAAATTAAGATGTTTTTGCTGCAAGACAGTAGCAAAAAAATTTACGTAACAATTACAATAATATTTCAGGCTTATCGCAATCATCAGTGCAGAAAGAGATATTTGTTTGTGATTTAAACCCAGCTAAGAGCCAACTTAAACTCCATTCAGTAGAACCGGTTCTCTTCATCGATCATAAAACGCGACGTGATTTAAAAGCAAATATAAAAAAATATTCAATGATAAAGACGAACACAAATTAAAAAAAAAATCAAAAGTCATCAAAACACCTGAAGACGTGACACAAATTTTATTTGTTCTCCATTACAAAACAGAAAATGTCTAATTTACCTCTGAATAGAGCTGGTAACACCCTCGAAAGGTAGCAGTTCTTTTATCTTCAGCAGGAACTTGTATTCATTTCAGCACTGTTCAAAGATCGGATTAATTACAGTTATTGAAGGGGTCGGTATGATGCCTGATGAAAAGACTTGAGTCGATATTACAGAAGTTCATAATTGATGTTCATTTGAAGGAAAAATCATTAATAACAGGTCGATAATTCTGACCTTAAAAAAGTCTCTGGGAAACATATATAATAATAACTTAGCCTAATCATTTAGGCTTTAAAATAAAGTCTCAAGGAGGCGAAAAGTTAGAGGCATCCAAGTTCCATCCTTCTGGTTCGGCTGTTTTACTGGAACTGCTTGTAAAGAGAAAAGTCATTCAAAAGCCCGCCAACCTCATCGCTGGCGGTTGAAACATTGACCAATTTGATTGGTCTAAACAAAGACAGTGGGTGGCTAAATCAGCCAATGAGGAGCTTGCTTATATTTGTAGAATTTCTCACACAAGCACCAAAAAGGAAACTATTTTAATTAAAGAAAATCAACTGTTTGAAAAGCACTCGATATTAAGAATTTAAGATTTAACGGTTGAAAGATCAGACAAGTGTAAAATGGATTTTTATAAACATTTTTATTTAATAAAATAAAATTGAATTCTTTTAAAATTAATAAATAGAAATGTTTATTAAAAATCAATTTTACACTCGTTTGGTCTTTCAACCGTTAAATCTTAAATTTTTAATATCAAGTGCTTATCAAACAGTGGATTTACTCTTATTACTGGTTAATGCGTTCAATCAAACGTTTAACATTGTTACCGGACATTTAAACTTCATTCAACCTCAACTTCCAACCTCTGCGGACGTGCCGGGTGTTTCATCGATCATGGCATGTAAGAAGAAAAAAAAAATTGTCTGTATTTCCCGAAGTAGAATCTTTTATTATTCGAAAATTTGGTACTTGTACAGCTTAATCAAGACATTAAAAAATGAAAATATCGAAAAAAAAAAAGGTTATATTGTACATATCCGTTTTGGACTGAAGAGCTCCGAAAAAAATTTCATTTAATTTGATCGAGTAGTTTTTATTTTTTACAGAGGAAAAACACGTTTTTATGACAGCGTGTTAAAGTCAGCCATCTTGGAACTTTTTGAACATGCCATGGGGAGATAACTCAGTTTAAAGAACTGGCTCTCCCTCTCCATACTAGCTTCTCTTCTTAAAAATTGAACCTTTTGCTCAGTATGATAACAAATTGTTTTTTCGCTGCAAAAAAAAAAAAAAATACTTGATGAAATTAAGTGAAATTTTTTTTCAGAGAACTTCATTCCATAACGGATACGTACAATTTAAACTTTGTTTCGATATTTTCATTTTTTAATGTGTTGATTAAACAGTACAAGTACCTTTTTTTTTTTTTAATCGATTTTATTTTTAAATCGATTTTTTTTTTTTTTTTTTTTCTGTTTTCCAAATTTCGCTATTATAGTGTCATCATTATTTCCCGTTGCTTTCCATCTTGATTCGGGGGGTGTATCTCCCCCAGTAAATTGAACACGCCCCCAGATATCAACCAGGAAATTTCTACTTGATGAAATTAAGTGAATTTTTCTTTTTGAAGGACTTCATTCCATAACGGATACGTACAATATAACCCTTTTTCGATATTTTCATTTTTTAATGTGTTGATTAAACTGTACAAGTACCAAAATGTGTATTTTATTTTCCAGGAAGGCGCATATGCAGTAGCTTTCATGAGTACACATTATCCAGGTGAATGCGTTGTGTCGAGGTGAGTTGTGCTTGACTTTGCATTGCATATGTATCTTTCAGATATTGGGGGTCGTATAACTAATTCCGGTTATAGTCAACTAACGTCCTTCCTAATTTCCGGCGTAGCACCACCAGATGCGGTGACAAGGCAAATCAGTTCCTTCATATGGCGAAAGTAATGAAAAACATGACTTACACAAACGACGGTGCCTCTGTCTATCCTGTCGGCTGACAGTATCACAAAAGGAAAGAGAAAATAAAAAACTTTCATCTATAGACGGCTTATTAATATACATATGGTATTAATTTGCCCATGAGGACAATGACTGCTGTGTAAAAGAATGAAATGGAAAGCACAGGGCAACGTTCTTTTTTTTTGGGGGGGGGGGGCAGCTGAGAGAGAGAAAGAGAGAGAGAAAGAGAGAGAGAGAGAGAGAGAGAGAGAGAGAGAACGGTCGGTGAAGATTACAGTTGAAGTCAGTAGTTGGCAAGAAAAGGTTTGAACGAACATTTATTGTTTACTCACTTGGAGTAGTCACCCAAGACATCAAAGATTGCTCTTTTAGAATTTGTGGTGTTCCCTGGAGTCCGAGGTCTCCCCAGGTTTCCAGTACTCTCCACCTCTTTTGGTAACCTTATATATAGGCATAGAAAACTGACTTTCCCCAAAAATTGGGATGTGCATAGTTTCATTAATGTTTGGCATGTATTTCGAGTTTTGTGATTTTAATGGCGTTAACGTGAGTCTAAGTTTTTATTTTTCCTCTAAATACTGTTATGGTACGTGCTCTTCAAAATTACCAAAATTTTAGTGTGGTTAAATAGTCAAAAGTTAATTATTTTTCAAGTAGAAATTTTTGGGTTAGATATGATGCATTACTTCTCCAAATCTGTCACCTTGCTGTCAAAACTCATTGCTCAAATGCTGTTACATTGCTGTCAAAACTCACTTCTCCAAATCTGTCACCTTGCTGTCAAAACTCATTGCTCAAATGCTGTTACATTGCTGTCAAAACTCACTTCTCTAAATCTGTCACCTTGCTGTCAAAACTCACTTCTCCAAATCTGTCACCTTGCTGTCAAAACTCATTGCTCAAATGCTGTTACATTGCTGTCAAAACTCACTTCTCCAAATCTGTCACATTGCTGTCAAAACTCACTTCTCCAAATCTGTCACCTTGCTGTCAAAACTCACTTCTCCAAATCTGTCACATTGCTGTCAAAACTCACTTCTCCAAATCTGTCACATTGCTGTCAAAACTCACTTCTCCAAATCTGTCACATTGCTGTCAAAACTCACTTCTCCAAATCTGTCACATTGCTGTCAAAACTCACTTCTCCAAATCTGTCACCTTGCTGTCAAAACTCACTTCTCCAAATCTGTCACCTTGCTGTCAAAACTCACTTCTCCAAATCTGTCACCTTGCTGTCAAAACTCACTTCTCCAAATCTGTCACATTGCTGTCAAAACTCACTTCTCCAAATCTGTCACCTTGCTGTCAAAACTCACTTCTCCAAATCTGTCACCTTGCTGTCAAAACTCACTTCTCCAAATCTGTCACCTTGCTGTCAAAACTCACTTCTCCAAATCTGTCACCTTGCTGTCAAAACTCACTTCTCCAAATCTGTCACCTTGCTGTCAAAACTCACTTCTCCAAATCTGTCACATTGCTGTCAAAACTCACTTCTCCAAATCTGTCATATTGCTATAAAAACTCACTTCTCCAAATCTGTCACCTTGCTGTCAAAACTCACTTCTCCAAATCTGTCACCTTGCTGTAAAAACTCACTTCTCCAAATCTGTCACCTTGCTGTCAAAACTCACTACTCTAAATCTGTCACATTGCTGTCAAAACTCACTTTTCCAAATCTGTCACCTTGCTGTCAAAATTCACTACTCTAAATCTGTCACCTTGCTGTCAAAACTCACTTCTCTAAATGTGTCACATTGCTGTCAAAATTCACTTCTCTAAATCTGTGACATTGTTGTCAAAACTCACTTCTCCAAATCTGTCACCTTGCTGTCAAAACTCACTTCTCCAAATCTGTGACATTGCTGTCAAAACTCACTTTTCCAACTCTGTGACATTGCTGTCAAAACTCACTTCTCCAGATCTGTGACCTTGCTTTCAAATCTTCCTTTCTCCAAATCTGTCACCTTGCTGTCAAAACTCACTTCTCCAAATCTGTCACCTTGCTGTCAAAACTCACTATTCCAAATCTGTCACCTTGCTGTCAAAACACACTACTCTAAATCTGTCACCTTCCTGTCAAAACTCTCTACTTCAAAATCCAAATCCAATTTTGGCCCTATGGCCCAGTAGTAGAATAGACAGACAGACAGGCAGACAAAGAGTATATAATTTAGGAAAAGATATACCCAAAACCACACCTGAAAGACCTTCCATCAACTTCAAAAGACTGAAACAATGCATAACTGGTCCATCCTTGGCTGGTCATTATTTTCAGAAAAAAACGATGAAAACCACAGCAAGAAATCTTTTGCCATACTAAAAAATTACTCATTCCGACGAGTATCCTGTATCTCTTCAAAGCCGCTACTTGTCCAAGCATGGAGTATTGCTGCCACATCTTTTACCACATATTGTTGAATCTGCCACTTGTCTCTCCCTTATAGATGGGGTTCAAAAAAGAGTCGCCAACCTAATAGGTCCCGTGCTGTCAGCTAAACTCCCACCTCTGTCTCATCACTGAAATGCAGCATCCCTATGTCTGTTTTACACAAATTTTAATGGAAAGTGCTCAGACGAACTCAAAACACTAATACCCCCTCGGCATAAATACGCTCGACAAACCTGACAAGCAACAAAATCCCATCTCTACACTGTAGAGAACTGCTAGACTTTAGAATTCCCTTCTGGGACCCTACATCCGTTACTGTACTGACATGCAGAAATTCAAATGTAATGTGAACAGACATCTTGCTGCCCAACTTCCTACATAATATCCCTGAAAATCTGGTTCCAAAATTGTAGCCCTTTATGACTTAGTGACACTGTGTCTTGTTTGGAATGAATAAACAGTAAAAAAAAAAAATAATCTCTAGAAATATTGGGAAGTGGTCCTTGGTTCTTAGGGAATGTGTTCATGCCAGTTTTAAGGTTTTACTTTAGAGTGTATTGTAAGGACAAAGATATTTATAGGATGAGTCGGATTCAGAGAAATACTTTCGGTTAAAAGTTTACAGATTTTAAAATCAAATGTGAGAAAACGAGAGACCTTGTCACACGATAAACAAAACAAAATAATGAGTTCAAAAGGCATATATTCCCTAAAGAGATATTTTGTATATGTTTAAAATGGAAGATTACTGCAATAGGAAAACGGAATGTTCGTGAATACTTTTAGAGTTCTTGCAAAAACAAGGGGGTTCAGTAGCTGAAGACATTAGAGGAAGTTTGAACTCCAATCTCTGGTCCCCCCCCCCCTCGCCAATCTTTCACGAAAAACACCCGTCTAGCTGAATCCACTGTGAAAAATTTCCCCCACTCTATATCTGTGCCTAAATCAAAACACGGATTCCATGAACAAAGCTTCTTTCTTAGAACTGCACGCCTGTGGAACTCTGTTCCGTCTGCCTGCTTCCCACCTGACTACAACTTGGATGTCTTCAAGTCCAACGTTAACAATTCCTAATGAACCGCCCCCTTAAGTAAACACTTCGTCAAATCTCCACACTAACGTAATGTACTTGCAATAATCCTTATCCCTGAGTGGCTTCCGGGCCTTGATAAGTGGTGATCACTGTGTAAAAAAATAAAAAAAAAGAAAAAAAGGTCTGGATCAATTAATTAAGAGCCGTGAGTTTCAGGGTTCAGGAAAACTGTGTTCAAAACTTCTCTGCTCAATTAAAAAATTTATAATTTATTGAAAGTTTGTTTTTAAAAGTTTTTTTTGTTATTCTTTTAATAAAATATTTCGGTAAGAAGATTTGGGAAGATTTCAATAAATAAAGTTTAAATAGATTGACAGACGATAATGTGATGAGTTGTGTACGCCTGTGTGTTCGTTAATGTTTGTGCGTGTGTGAGTGGAAGGAAATGTTGCAGAGATGAGCGCCCATAATGGGGTGCAAGCGACACCAATCCACAGATTCAAATCAACTGGGTTCCACTAGTTTATTGAAAGAAAATCTGGCTTTTAAAGGGTTTGGGTAGCTCCAAGAAAGACCATTTCAAATAAATTCAGAAAGTTTTTGGATTGGTCCAATATATACCGTACTTTGGAGCAATTGTACGAAGTCCAGGGTAATTGTGCCAACTAGCTAAAAGTGCTCTTTTAGCAACCATATATATAAAGAGCACTTTTTTTTTAGTTGCCGCAATTACCCCAAAGTACGGTAATTACTTGTTTTTATTTAGGATAGTGTATGTACAGGCGATATGCGTTTATGCATTTTGATTCCTGCAGTCGATGTCTTCGTTATTTTCTTAAGTGGACACATCGAATTCTGGGTGATCAAACCCAAACCAGACATGTTTCCAATTTCTTGGCTGTTTTCTCTTTTCTTAATTTTAATTTTTGTCAGTCAAACCTGCAATCCTTTAAACATGCAGCCAGTGCATGTTTACACCTGGATGCAACCTTTCCCGTCTATCAGACGATGTCTGTCGTTAAAACCTCTTTATAAAGGTCATTTACTTTTGTAGAACAATATGACATCAATTGTTTAAAAGGTCAATTTCATTTTAAATAACAACCAGTTTGAAATCAGTTTGATAAAAACTTGACATTTAAAAGATAAGTTTCAAAATTCAGACTATTGTTATGATTGATGAGTTTTTTCTTTCGTTTTTAGTTTTTATCTTGGACCTATGTTTTACCTACATTCCTTTTTTTTGTTCTTTTTTGCTTTTTGTTGCTTTTGTGTTTTTTTGTTTGTTTTTTGTTTTTGTTGCTTTTTTTGTTTTTTGCTTTTTTGTTGTTTTTAGTTTTTATCTTGGACTTATGTTTTACCTACATTCCTTTTTTTTGTTGTTTTTTGTTATTTTTTCTGTTGTTTTTGTGTTTTTTGTTGTTTTTTATTTTTTGTTGTTTTTGTGTTTTCTGTTCTTTTTGTGTGTGTTTTTGTTGTTTTTTTTGTTTGTTTGTTTTTTTTTTGTTTTTTTTGCTTTTTTGTTGTTTTTTTTGTGTTCTTCTTTAAGGGAGAAGATTTTCATTAAAATTTGTAGAAAATAATTTTTGCCGTTTCTGAATTTTTGAGATGAGGTTTAGTTATTTGTATTATTTGGATTTATCAGACTAGTGTTCTCATCTTGAGTGTGATTTTCACAACGTTTCAGTCGATGTAACCTCCAACCTTCTTCAGGTGTATTTTGTCGAACTTGGAAATGTTTCTGTCGAACTCGGGAATTTGGACAAAATTTCTAACAGAACCCTTTCATACTCTTGTTCCATCAGCCATGATTGCTTAGAAGTTCTAAGTAATTCACAATTGTATTTTTTGGTCGCCCACACTGAGAATCGAACCTTCAACCTTCCAGAAAATATCATTTTTACAATTGATTTTTCCAAGTACTCTAACCGCTACTTGTAAAACAGAGTTTTCAATCTAATATATCCCGCTTTGTCAACTAAGCTCCAACCCCTGTCCCATCACTGCAATTTTGCATCTCTGTGCCTGTTTTACAAATATTTTAATGAAATGTGCCCCTCGATGTACATATCCCTGACAAACCCGTTTAGCAACAAAATCTCACCCCTTCACTGTTGAGATCCCTAAATGTCAGAAAGCTTTCTACTCTAATAGTTTCTTCTCTTAAACAGCTAGACATTGGAATTTCTTTCCTGCTACCCTGACTGTACTGATATGCAGAAGTTTAAATGTAACGTAAAAAAATTATCTTGTTAATCTTTTCTAGGCATGGTCCCAATTAGTAGTTCCTTACGTCCAAGTGGCGATATGACTTGTTAGGGATGAATGCGAGGAAAAAAAAAAAGATGAGAATTCAAATAATACGAAAAATAATTTTTATTTTGTTTCATTTTTTGTTTTTTCATTTTTTTTTTTTGTTCTTTAAAAGGGGGAAGATATCTATAAAGATTTGTGGAAAATAATTTTTATTTTGTTTCATTTTTGTTTTTTCATTTTTTTTTTTTGTTCTTTAAAGGGGAAAGATATCTATAAAGATTTGTGGAAAATAATTTTTATTTTGTTTCATTTTTGTTTTTTCATTTTTTTTTTTTTGTTCTTTAAAGGGGAAAGATATCTATAAAGATTTGTGGAAAATAATTTTTATTTTGTTTCATTTTTGTTTTTTCATTTTTTTTTTTTTGTTCTTTAAAAGGGGGAAGATATCTATAAAGATTTGTGGAAAATAATTTTTATTTTGTTTCATTTTTGTTTTTTCATTTTTTTTTGTTCTTTAAAAGGGGGAAGATATCTATAAAGATTTGTGGAAAATAATTTTTATTTTGTTTCATTTTTGTTTTTTCATTTTTTTTTTTTTGTTCTTTAAAAGGGGGAAGATATCTATAAAGATTTGTGGAAAATAATTTTTATTTTGTTTCATTTTTTTTTTCTTCAGACGTGCAAGTCCGCTGCTCATCGGCATCAAAAGCAGTGCCAAGCTGACTACAGACAACATTCCAGTCTTATACAGCAAGGGTAAGTCTACAAAACAGAACCGCAACTTTTGGTCACATGACTATTTCTGCCACTCTCACTCACTCCCACCATCAAGAGGGGGAGGGGCTCTTATTGGCTCCGCCCATCACTGTTTTCTCCACCTTCAATTCTCTGTTGTTCTGTGGAGTTCAACTGGGAGAGTTTTCTTTTTTTTTGTTGTTGTTGTTGTTGTTGTTTTGACTGTTTTTGTTCTTTTTGAGTTTTTATTTTTTACTTTTTTATTATTTGTTTTTGTTACTTTCCTTTTTCTCTTTTCATTTTTTTCTTTTCTTTTTTTTTCCTTTTTCTGTTTTTCCTTTTTTCTTTTTCTGTATTTTTTTCTTTTTTCTTTATTTATTTTTCTTCTGCTTTTCTTTTTTTTTTCCTTTTACTATTTTTTTTCTTTTTCTGTTTTTTCTTTTTTTTTCTGTTTTTTCCTTCTTTTTACCTTTACTTTTTAAATCTTAACTTTGCCTACTATCAACACCAATACACAATAACAGTCACCATAGCTCTGCATGTAGGAGGGAGCACTTTTCAAACACCTAGAATTTTTATGGACACCATTTTATTTATTTTTTGTTTTGCATGCTTTTTGTTGTTGATTTTATTTTTATTTTTCTTTCACCGTGACATATATTGGGTTTCTAACAATATTTTGTTTTATTTTTAATTTTTAAGTCATTATCAAGACCTCAAATATTTAGGTGTCAATTCACAGCCATTTTTTTTTCTGTTCTCACCTAGCGCTCGACACTATATATTCTTAGAACAGAATAAACGTTTTGAAGTGAGTAAAACCACTGAAACCTTTTGCAGATAGGTATCTTGCCTTTGGTAACATTTATTTGATATAGATTTGAATTTTTTATCACATTTTCGAATCTCTGTGAATTGTAAAGCATATCTCAATTCTTGTAGCATGTTTGGAATTCATTTATTCTATAATATTAAAAAAAAATTATTTTGCAAGGGGAATAACTCTTTTTTTTTTTTTTATCCCACATGGTTTTTATTGTTTGGAAATCATTTTTAAATCTAGAAACATTTTTAAAGCAAGATTAGAATTTATTAATTTTATTATTTTTTTTAAAATTATTTTTTAAAAAGTTTTATTTTTATAATTATTTATTTTTTCTAATTAATTTTGTAAGAAAAGATAATTCTTATTTTAACTTAGTTTTTAATTAATTTTAAAGCAAGTTTAGAATTCTATTAATTACAATTAGAATGATGATTTTTTTAAAACTATTTTTCAAAAAATAATCTTTCTACTTTTTTTTATATTATCATTTATTTTATCATATTTCATCGTATTTTATTCTTATATTTTATTTTATTCATTAATTTTTATTTTTATTTTAACTTTTATTTATTATTTTTTTTTAGTTTTTTGTTTTCTTTAAACAAATATTAAATTGAAAAACAATTTATTTGTATTTTTATAGAAGTTTAGAATTTATCAATTCAATTAATTTTTAAAACTAATTTAAAATTTTTTAACTTTTCAAATTTTTTATCTTATCTTATTTATTTTTGTAGATGAATTTTAAATTAAGAAACAATTTTTTTTCAAAAAAGTTTAGAATTTATCGATTCTATGATTTTTTTAAATTATTTATTTCAATTTATTTTTTTATTTTTACAAGATAAGTATACTCTTA
Source organism: Euprymna scolopes (assembly GCF_053919585.1). Taxonomy (NCBI): domain Eukaryota; kingdom Metazoa; phylum Mollusca; class Cephalopoda; order Sepiida; family Sepiolidae; genus Euprymna; species Euprymna scolopes. Next base: position 73,232,858 of record NC_136522.1, read on the forward strand.
TTTTATCTTATTTATTTCTATTTTCTTTAAATGTATTTTAAATGTATTTTAAATTAAGAGACAATTTTTCAAGCAAGTTTAGAATTTATTAATTCTATGATTTTTTTTTAAACTATTTTTTTTAATTTTTAATTTTTTTATTTTTGCAAGAGAAATTTACTCTTTTTTATCTAATTTTTTAATTTGTTTTAAAACAAATTTTAAATTGAGAAACAATTTTTTTCAAGCAAGTTTAGAATTTATTAATTCTATGATTTTTTTAAAACTATTTTTTTTTTAATTTTTAATTTTTTTATTTTTGCAAGAGAAATTTACTCTTTTTTATCTAATTTATTTTTTTAAATCGAGAAACAATTTTTTTCAAGCAAGTTTAGAATTTATTAATTCTAGGATTTTTTTTAAACTATTTTTTTTTTAATTTTTAATTTTTTTATTTTTGCAAGAGAAATTTACTCTTTTTTATCTGATTTATTTTTTTAATTTGTTTTAAAACAAATTTTAAATCGAGAAACAATTTTTTTCAAGCAAGTTTAGAATTTATCGATTCTATGATTGTTTTAAAACTATTTTTTTTTAATTTTTAAATTTTTTTATTTTTGCAAGAGAAATTTACTCTTTTTTATCTCATTTATTTTTTAATTTATTTTAAAACAAATTTTAAATCGAGAAACAATTTTTTTCAAGCAAGTTTAGAATTTATTAATTCTATGATTTTTTTAAAACTATTTTTTTTTAATTTTTAATTTTTTTATTTTAGCAAGAGAAATTTACTCTTTTTTATCTAATTTATTTTTTAATTTGTTTTAAAACAAATTTTAAATCGAGAAACAATTTTTTTCAAGCAAGTTTAGAATTTATCGATTCTATGATTGTTTTAAAACTATTTTTTTTTTAATTTTTAATTTTTTTATTTTTGCAAGAGAAATTTACTCTTTTTTATCTGATTTATTTTTTTAATTTGTTTTAAAACAAATTTTAAATCGAGAAACAATTTTTTCAAGCAAGTTTAGAATTTATTAATTCTATGATTTTTTTAAAACTATTTTTTTAAATTTTTTTTTATTTTTGCAAGAGAAATTTACTCTTTTTTATCTAATTTATTTTTTAATTTGTTTTAAAAAAAATTTTAAATCGAGATACAATTTTTTTCAAGCAAGTTTAGAATTTTTTAATTCTATGATTTTTTTAAAACTATTTTTTTTTAATTTTTATTTTTTTATTTTTGCAAGAGAAATTTACTCTTTTTTATCTAATTTATTTTTTAATTTATTTTAAAACAAATTTTAAATCGAGAAACAATGTTTTTAAGCAAGTTTAGAATTTATTAATTCTATGATTTTTTTAAAACTATTTTTTTTTTAATTTTTAATTTTTTTATTTTAGCAAGAGAAATTTACTTTTTTTATCTCATTTATTTTTTAATTTATTTTAAAACAAATTTTAAATCGAGAAACAATGTTTTTAAGCAAGTTTAGAATTTATTAATTCTATGATTTTTTTAAAACTATTTTTTTTTTAATTTTTAATTTTTTTATTTTTGCAAGAGAAATTTACTCTTTTTTATCTAATTTATTTTTTAATTTATTTTAAAACCAATTTTAAATCTAGAAACAATTTTTTCAAGCAAGTTTAGAATTTATTAATTCTATGATTTTTTTCAAACTATTTTTTTTTAATTTTTAATTTTTTTTTTTTTGCAAGAGAAATTTGCTCTTTTTTATCTAATTTATTTTTAAATTTATTTTTAAACAAATTTTAAATCGAGAAACAATGTTTTTAAGCAAGTTTAGAATTTATTAATTCTATGATTTTTTTTTAACTATTTTTTTTTTAATTTTTAATTTTTTTATTTTAGCAAGAGAAATTTACTCTTTTTTATCTCATTTATTTTTTAATTTATTTTAAAACAAATTTTAAATCGAGAAAAATTGTTTTTAAGCAAGTTTAGAATTTATTAATTCTATGATTTTTTTAAAACTAATTTTTTTTAATTTTTAATTTTTTTATTTTTGCAAGAGAAATTTACTCTTTTTTATCTAATTTATTTTTTAATTTATTTTAAAACCAATTTTAAATCTAGAAACAATTTTTTCAAGCAAGTTTAGAATTTATTAATTCTATGATTTTTTTCAAACTATTTTTTTTTAATTTTTAATTTTTTTTTTTTTGCAAGAGAAATTTGCTCTTTTTTATCTAATTTATTTTTTAATTTATTTTTAAACAAATTTTAAATCGAGAAACAATGTTTTTAAGCAAGTTTAGAATTTATTAATTCTATGATTTTTTTTAAACTATTTTTTTTTTAATTTTTAATTTTTTTATTTTAGCAAGAGAAATTTACTCTTTTTTATCTCATTTATTTTTTAATTTATTTTAAAACAAATTTTAAATCGAGAAAAATTGTTTTTAAGCAAGTTTAGAATTTATTAATTCTATGATTTTTTTAAAACTATTTTTTTTTAATTTTTATTTTTTTATTTTTGCAAGAGAAATTTACTCTTTTTTATCTAATTTATTTTTTAATTTATTTTAAAACAAATTTTAAATCGAGAAACAATGTTTTTAAGCAAGTTTAGAATTTATTAATTCTATGATTTTTTTAAAACTATTTTTTTTTTAATTTTTAATTTTTTTATTTTAGCAAGAGAAATTTACTTTTTTTATCTCATTTATTTTTTAATTTATTTTAAAACAAATTTTAAATCGAGAAACAATGTTTTTAAGCAAGTTTAGAATTTATTAATTCTATGATTTTTTTAAAACTATTTTTTTTTTAATTTTTAATTTTTTTATTTTTGCAAGAGAAATTTACTCTTTTTTATCTAATTTATTTTTTAATTTATTTTAAAACCAATTTTAAATCTAGAAACAATTTTTTCAAGCAAGTTTAGAATTTATTAATTCTATGATTTTTTTCAAACTATTTTTTTTTAATTTTTAATTTTTTTTTTTTTGCAAGAGAAATTTGCTCTTTTTTATCTAATTTATTTTTAAATTTATTTTTAAACAAATTTTAAATCGAGAAACAATGTTTTTAAGCAAGTTTAGAATTTATTAATTCTATGATTTTTTTTTAACTATTTTTTTTTTAATTTTTAATTTTTTTATTTTAGCAAGAGAAATTTACTCTTTTTTATCTCATTTATTTTTTAATTTATTTTAAAACAAATTTTAAATCGAGAAAAATTGTTTTTAAGCAAGTTTAGAATTTATTAATTCTATGATTTTTTTAAAACTAATTTTTTTTAATTTTTAATTTTTTTATTTTTGCAAGAGAAATTTACTCTTTTTTATCTAATTTATTTTTTAATTTATTTTAAAACCAATTTTAAATCTAGAAACAATTTTTTCAAGCAAGTTTAGAATTTATTAATTCTATGATTTTTTTCAAACTATTTTTTTTTAATTTTTAATTTTTTTTTTTTTGCAAGAGAAATTTGCTCTTTTTTATCTAATTTATTTTTTAATTTATTTTTAAACAAATTTTAAATCGAGAAACAATGTTTTTAAGCAAGTTTAGAATTTATTAATTCTATGATTTTTTTTAAACTATTTTTTTTTTAATTTTTAATTTTTTTATTTTAGCAAGAGAAATTTACTCTTTTTTATCTCATTTATTTTTTAATTTATTTTAAAACAAATTTTAAATCGAGAAAAATTGTTTTTAAGCAAGTTTAGAATTTATTAATTCTATGATTTTTTTAAAACTAATTTTTTTTAATTTTTAATTTTTTTTTTTTGCAAGAGAAATTTACTCTTTTTTATCTAATTTAGTTTTTAATTTATTTTAAAACAAATTTTAAATCGAGAAACAATGTTTTTAAGCAAGTTTAGAATTTATTAATTCTATGATTTTTTAAAAACTATTTTTTTTTTAATTTTTAATTTTTTTATTTTTGCAAGAGAAATTTACTCTTTTTTATCTTATTTATTTTTTAATTTATTTTAAAACAAATTTTAAATCGAGAAACAATGTTTTTAAGCAAGTTTAGAATTTATTAATTCTATGATTTTTTTAAAACTATTTTTTTTTAATTTTTAATTTTTTTTTTGCAAGAGAAATTTACTCTTTTTTATCTAATTTATTTTTTAATTTATTTTTAAACAAATTTTAAATCGAGAAACAATGTTTTTAAGCAAGTTTAGAATGTATTAATTCTATGATTTTTTTAAAACTATTTTTTTTTAATTTTTAATTTTTTTATTTTTGCAAGAGAAATTTACTCTTTTTTATCTTATTTATTTTTTAATTTATTTTAAAACAAATTTTAAATCGAGAAACAATGTTTTTAAGCAAGTTTAGAATTTATTAATTCTATGATTTTTTTAAAACTATTTTTTTTAATTTTTAATTTTTTTATTTTTGCAAGAGAAATTTACTCTTTTTTATCTTATTTATTTTTTAATTTATTTTAAAACAAATTTTAAATCGAGAAACAATGTTTTTAAGCAAGTTTAGAATTTATTAATTCTATGATTTTTTTAAAACTATTTTTTTTTAATTTTTAATTTTGTTTTTTTTGCAAGAGAAATTTACTCTTTTTTATCTAATTTATTTTTTAATTTATTTTAAAACAAATTTTAAATCGAGAAACAATGTTTTTAAGCAAGTTTAGAATTTATTAATTCTATGATTTTTTTAAAACTATTTTTTTTTAATTTTTAATTTTTTTTATTTTTGCAAGAGAAATTTACTCTTTTTTATCTTATTTATTTTTTAATTTATTTTAAAACAAATTTTAAATCGAGAAACAATGTTTTTAAGCAAGTTTAGAATTTATTAATTCTATGATTTTTTTAAAACTATTTTTTTTTAATTTTTAATTTTTTTTTTTGCAAGAGAAATTTACTCTTTTTTATCTAATTTATTTTTTAATTTATTTTTAAACAAATTTTAAATCGAGAAACAATGTTTTTAAGCAAGTTTAGAATTTATTAATTCTATGATTTTTTTTAAACTATTTTTTTTTTAATTTTTAATTTTTTTATTTTAGCAAGAGAAATTTACTCTTTTTTATCTCATTTATTTTTTAATTTATTTTAAAACAAATTTTAAATCGAGAAAAATTGTTTTTAAGCAAGTTTAGAATTTATTAATTCTATGATTTTTTTAAAACTATTTTTTTTTAATTTTTATTTTTTTTTTTTGCAAGAGAAATTTACTCTTTTTTATCTAATTTATTTTTTAATTTATTTTAAAACAAATTTTAAATCGAGAAACAATGTTTTTAAGCAAGTTTAGAATTTATTAATTCTATGATTTTTTAAAAACTATTTTTTTTTTAATTTTTAATTTTTTTATTTTTGCAAGAGAAATTTACTCTTTTTTATCTTATTTATTTTTTAATTTATTTTAAAACAAATTTTAAATCGAGAAACAATGTTTTTAAGCAAGTTTAGAATTTATTAATTCTATGATTTTTTTAAAACTATTTTTTTTTTAATTTTTAATTTTTTTATTTTTGCAAGAGAAATTTACTCTTTTTTATCTCATTTATTTTTTAATTTATTTTAAAACAAATTTTAAATCGAGAAAAATTGTTTTTAAGCAAGTTTAGAATTTATTAATTCTATGATTTTTTTAAAACTATTTTTTTTTAATTTTTAATTTTTTTTTTTTTGCAAGAGAAATTTACTCTTTTTTATCTAATTTATTTTTTAATTTATTTTAAAACAAATTTTAAATCGAGAAACAATGTTTTTAAGCAAGTTTAGAATTTATTAATTCTATGATTTTTTTAAAACTATTTTTTTTAATTTTTAATTTTTTTATTTTTGCAAGAGAAATTTACTCTTTTTTATCTTATTTATTTTTTAATTTATTTTAAAACAAATTTTAAATCGAGAAACAATGTTTTTAAGCAAGTTTAGAATTTATTAATTCTATGATTTTTTTAAAACTATTTTTTTTTAATTTTTAATTTTTTTTTTTGCAAGAGAAATTTACTCTTTTTTATCTTATTTATTTTTTAATTTATTTTAAAACAAATTTTAAATCGAGAAACAATGTTTTTAAGCAAGTTTAGAATTTATTAATTCTATGATTTTTTTAAAACTATTTTTTTTAATTTTTAATTTTTTTATTTTTGCAAGAGAAATTTACTCTTTTTTATCTTATTTATTTTTTAATTTATTTTAAAACAAATTTTAAATCGAGAAACAATGTTTTTAAGCAAGTTTAGAATTTATTAATTCTATGATTTTTTTAAAACTATTTTTTTTTAATTTTTAATTTTTTTTATTTTTGCAAGAGAAATTTACTCTTTTTTATCTTATTTATTTTTTAATTTATTTTAAAACAAATTTTAAATCGAGAAACAATGTTTTTAAGCAAGTTTAGAATTTATTAATTCTATGATTTTTTTAAAACTATTTTTTTTTAATTTTTAATTTTTTTTTTTTGCAAGAGAAATTTACTCTTTTTTATCTAATTTATTTTTTAATTTATTTTTAAACAAATTTTAAATCGAGAAACAATGTTTTTAAGCAAGTTTAGAATTTATTAATTCTATGATTTTTTTAAAACTATTTTTTTTTAATTTTTAATTTTTTCATTTTAGCAAGAGAAATTTACTCTTTTTTATCTAATTTATTTTTTAATTTATTTTAAAACAAATTTTAAATCGAGAAAAATTGTTTTTAAGCAAGTTTAGAATTTATTAATTCTATGATTTTTTTAAAACTATTTTTTTTTAATTTTTATTTTTTTTTTTTGCAAGAGAAATTTACTCTTTTTTATCTAATTTATTTTTTAATTTATTTTAAAACAAATTTTCAATCGAGTAACAATGTTTTTAAGCAAGTTTAGAATTTATTAATTCTATGATTTTTTAAAAACTATTTTTTTTTTAATTTTTAATTTTTTTATTTTTGCAAGAGAAATTTACTCTTTTTTATCTTATTTATTTTTTAATTTATTTTAAAACAAATTTTAAATCGAGAAACAATGTTTTTAAGCAAGTTTAGAATTTATTAATTCTATGATTTTTTTAAAACTATTTTTTTTTAATTTTTAATTTTTTTTTTTGCAAGAGAAATTTACTCTTTTTTATCTAATTTATTTTTTAATTTATTTTTAAACAAATTTTAAATCGAGAAACAATGTTTTTAAGCAAGTTTAGAATTTATTAATTCTATGATTTTTTTTAAACTATTTTTTTTTTAATTTTTAATTTTTTTATTTTAGCAAGAGAAATTTACTCTTTTTTATCTCATTTATTTTTTAATTTATTTTAAAACAAATTTTAAATCGAGAAAAATTGTTTTTAAGCAAGTTTAGAATTTATTAATTCTATGATTTTTTTAAAACTAATTTTTTTTAATTTTTAATTTTTTTTTTTTGCAAGAGAAATTTACTCTTTTTTATCTAATTTATTTTTTAATTTATTTTAAAACAAATTTTAAATCGAGTAACAATGTTTTTAAGCAAGTTTAGAATTTATTAATTCTATGATTTTTTAAAAACTATTTTTTTTTTAATTTTTAATTTTTTTATTTTTGCAAGAGAAATTTACTCTTTTTTATCTTATTTATTTTTTAATTTATTTTAAAACAAATTTTAAATCGAGAAACAATGTTTTTAAGCAAGTTTAGAATTTATTAATTCTATGATTTTTTTAAAACTATTTTTTTTTAATTTTTAATTTTTTTTTTTGCAAGAGAAATTTACTCTTTTTTATCTAATTTATTTTTTAATTTATTTTTAAACAAATTTTAAATCGAGAAACAATGTTTTTAAGCAAGTTTAGAATTTATTAATTCTATGATTTTTTTAAAACTATTTTTTTTTAATTTTTAATTTTTTAATTTTTGCTAGAGAAATTTACTCTTTTTTATCTAATTTATTTTTTAATTTATTTTAAAACAAATTTTAAATCGAGAAACAATGTTTTTAAGCAAGTTTAGAATTTATTAATTCTATGATTTTTTTAAAACTATTTTTTTAAATCTTTAATTTTTTTATTTTTGCAAGAGAAATTTACTCTTTTTTATCTTATTTATTTTTTAATTTATTTTAAAACAAATTTTAAATCGAGAAACAATGTTTTTAAGCAAGTTTAGAATTTATTAATTCTATGATTTTTTTAAAACTATTTTTTTTTTAATTTTTAATTTTTTTATTTTTGCAAGAGAAATTTACTCTTTTTTATCTAATTTATTTTTTAATTTATTTTAAAACCAATTTTAAATCTAGAAACAATTTTTTCAAGCAAGTTTAGAATTTATTAATTCTATGATTTTTTTCAAACTATTTTTTTTTAATTTTTAATTTTTTTTTTTTTTGCAAGAGAAATTTGCTCTTTTTTATCTAATTTATTTTTTAATTTATTTTTAAACAAATTTTAAATCGAGAAACAATGTTTTTAAGCAAGTTTAGAATTTATTAATTCTATGATTTTTTAAAAACTATTTTTTTTTTAATTTTTAATTTTTTTATTTTTGCAAGAGAAATTTACTCTTTTTTATCTTATTTATTTTTTAATTTATTTTAAAACAAATTTTAAATCGAGAAACAATGTTTTTAAGCAAGTTTAGAATTTATTAATTCTATGATTTTTTTAAAACTATTTTTTTTTAATTTTTAATTTTTTTTTTTGCAAGAGAAATTTACTCTTTTTTATCTAATTTATTTTTTAATTTATTTTTAAACAAATTTTAAATCGAGAAACAATGTTTTTAAGCAAGTTTAGAATTTATTAATTCTATGATTTTTTTAAAACTATTTTTTTTTTAATTTTTAATTTTTTTATTTTTGCAAGAGAAATTTACTCTTTTTTATCTCATTTATTTTTTAATTTATTTTAAAACAAATTTTAAATCGAGAAAAATTGTTTTTAAGCAAGTTTAGAATTTATTAATTCTATGATTTTTTTAAAACTATTTTTTTTTAATTTTTAATTTTTTTTTTTTGCAAGAGAAATTTACTCTTTTTTATCTAATTTATTTTTTAATTTATTTTAAAACAAATTTTAAATCGAGAAACAATGTTTTTAAGCAAGTTTAGAATTTATTAATTCTATGATTTTTTTAAAACTATTTTTTTTTTAATTTTTAATTTTTTTATTTTTGCAAGAGAAATTTACTCTTTTTTATCTAATTTATTTTTTAATTTATTTTAAAACCAATTTTAAATCTAGAAACAATTTTTTCAAGCAAGTTTAGAATTTATTAATTCTATGATTTTTTTCAAACTATTTTTTTTTAATTTTTAATTTTTTTTTTTTTTGCAAGAGAAATTTGCTCTTTTTTATCTAATTTATTTTTTAATTTATTTTTAAACAAATTTTAAATCGAGAAACAATGTTTTTAAGCAAGTTTAGAATTTATTAATTCTATGATTTTTTAAAAACTATTTTTTTTTTAATTTTTAATTTTTTTATTTTTGCAAGAGAAATTTACTCTTTTTTATCTTATTTATTTTTTAATTTATTTTAAAACAAATTTTAAATCGAGAAACAATGTTTTTAAGCAAGTTTAGAATTTATTAATTCTATGATTTTTTTAAAACTATTTTTTTTTAATTTTTAATTTTTTTTTTTGCAAGAGAAATTTACTCTTTTTTATCTAATTTATTTTTTAATTTATTTTTAAACAAATTTTAAATCGAGAAACAATGTTTTTAAGCAAGTTTAGAATTTATTAATTCTATGATTTTTTTAAAACTATTTTTTTTTTAATTTTTAATTTTTTTATTTTTGCAAGAGAAATTTACTCTTTTTTATCTCATTTATTTTTTAATTTATTTTAAAACAAATTTTAAATCGAGAAAAATTGTTTTTAAGCAAGTTTAGAATTTATTAATTCTATGATTTTTTTAAAACTATTTTTTTTTAATTTTTAATTTTTTTTTTTTGCAAGAGAAATTTACTCTTTTTTATCTAATTTATTTTTTAATTTATTTTAAAACAAATTTTAAATCGAGAAACAATGTTTTTAAGCAAGTTTAGAATTTATTAATTCTATGATTTTTTTAAAACTATTTTTTTAAATTTTAAATTTTTTTATTTTTGCAAGAGAAATTTACTCTTTTTTATCTTATTTATTTTTTAATTTATTTTAAAACAAATTTTAAATCGAGAAACAATGTTTTTAAGCAAGTTTAGAATGTATTAATTCTATGATTTTTTTAAAACTATTTTTTTTTAATTTTTAATTTTTTTTTTTGCAAGAGAAATTTACTCTTTTTTATCTAATTTATTTTTTAATTTATTTTAAAACAAATTTTAAATCGAGAAACAATGTTTTTAAGCAAGTTTAGAATTTATTAATTCTATGATTTTTTTAAAACTATTTTTTTTTAATTTTTAATTTTTTTTATTTTTGCAAGAGAAATTTACTCTTTTTTATCTTATTTATTTTTTAATTTATTTTAAAACAAATTTTAAATCGAGAAACAATGTTTTTAAGCAAGTTTAGAATTTATTAATTCTATGATTTTTTTAAAACTATTTTTTTTTAATTTTTAATTTTTTTTTTTTTTGCAAGAGAAATTTACTCTTTTTTATCTAATTTATTTTTTAATTTATTTTTAAACAAATTTTAAATCGAGAAACAATGTTTTTAAGCAAGTTTAGAATTTATTAATTCTATGATTTTTTTTAAACTATTTTTTTTTTAATTTTTAATTTTTTTATTTTAGCAAGAGAAATTTACTCTTTTTTATCTCATTTATTTTTTAATTTATTTTAAAACAAATTTTAAATCGAGAAAAATTGTTTTTAAGCAAGTTTAGAATTTATTAATTCTATGATTTTTTTAAAACTATTTTTTTTTAATTTTTATTTTTTTTTTTTGCAAGAGAAATTTACTCTTTTTTATCTAATTTATTTTTTAATTTATTTTAAAACAAATTTTAAATCGAGAAACAATGTTTTTAAGCAAGTTTAGAATTTATTAATTCTATGATTTTTTAAAAACTATTTTTTTTTTAATTTTTAATTTTTTTATTTTTGCAAGAGAAATTTACTCTTTTTTATCTTATTTATTTTTTAATTTATTTTAAAACAAATTTTAAATCGAGAAACAATGTTTTTAAGCAAGTTTAGAATTATTAATTCTATGATTTTTTTAAAACTATTTTTTTTTTAATTTTTAATTTTTTTATTTTTGCAAGAGAAATTTACTCTTTTTTATCTCATTTATTTTTTAATTTATTTTAAAACAAATTTTAAATCGAGAAAAATTGTTTTTAAGCAAGTTTAGAATTTATTAATTCTATGATTTTTTTAAAACTATTTTTTTTTAATTTTTAATTTTTTTTTTTTGCAAGAGAAATTTACTCTTTTTTATCTAATTTATTTTTTAATTTATTTTAAAACAAATTTTAAATCGAGAAACAATGTTTTTAAGCAAGTTTAGAATTTATTAATTCTATGATTTTTTTAAAACTATTTTTTTTAATTTTTAATTTTTTTATTTTTGCAAGAGAAATTTACTCTTTTTTATCTTATTTATTTTTTAATTTATTTTAAAACAAATTTTAAATCGAGAAACAATGTTTTTAAGCAAGTTTAGAATTTATTAATTCTATGATTTTTTTAAAACTATTTTTTTTTAATTTTTAATTTTTTTTATTTTTGCAAGAGAAATTTACTCTTTTTTATCTTATTTATTTTTTAATTTATTTTAAAACAAATTTTAAATCGAGAAACAATGTTTTTAAGCAAGTTTAGAATTTATTAATTCTATGATTTTTTTAAAACTATTTTTTTTTAATTTTTAATTTTTTTTTTTTGCAAGAGAAATTTACTCTTTTTTATCTAATTTATTTTTTAATTTATTTTAAAACAAATTTTAAATCGAGAAACAATGTTTTTAAGCAAGTTTAGAATTTATTAATTCTATGATTTTTTAAAAACTATTTTTTTTTTAATTTTTAATTTTTTTATTTTTGCAAGAGAAATTTACTCTTTTTTATCTTATTTATTTTTTAATTTATTTTAAAACAAATTTTAAATCGAGAAACAATGTTTTTAAGCAAGTTTAGAATTTATTAATTCTATGATTTTTTTAAAACTATTTTTTTTTAATTTTTAATTTTTTTTTTGCAAGAGAAATTTACTCTTTTTTATCTAATTTATTTTTTAATTTATTTTTAAACAAATTTTAAATCGAGAAACAATGTTTTTAAGCAAGTTTAGAATTTATTAATTCTATGATTTTTTTAAAACTATTTTTTTTTTAATTTTTAATTTTTTTATTTTTGCAAGAGAAATTTACTCTTTTTTATCTCATTTATTTTTTAATTTATTTTAAAACAAATTTTAAATCGAGAAAAATTGTTTTTAAGCAAGTTTAGAATTTATTAATTCTATGATTTTTTTCAAACTATTTTTTTTTAATTTTTAATTTTTTTTTTTTGCAAGAGAAATTTACTCTTTTTTATCTAATTTATTTTTTAATTTATTTTAAAACAAATTTTAAATCGAGAAACAATTTTTTTAAGCAAGTTTAGAATTTATTAATTCTATGATTTTTTTAAAACTATTTTTTTTTAATTTTTAATTTTTTTTATTTTTGCAAGAGAAATTTACTCTTTTTTATCTTATTTATTTTTTAATTTATTTTAAAACAAATTTTAAATCGAGAAACAATGTTTTTAAGCAAGTTTAGAATTTATTAATTCTATGATTTTTTTAAAACTATTTTTTTTTAATTTTTAATTTTTTTTTTTTGCAAGAGAAATTTACTCTTTTTTATCTAATTTATTTTTTAATTTATTTTTAAACAAATTTTAAATCGAGAAACAATATTTTTAAGCAAGTTTAGAATTTATTAATTCTATGATTTTTTTTAAACTATTTTTTTTTTAATTTTTAATTTTTTTATTTTAGCAAGAGAAATTTACTCTTTTTTATCTAATTTATTTTTTAATTTATTTTAAAACAAATTTTAAATCGAGAAAAATTGTTTTTAAGCAAGTTTAGAATTTATTAATTCTATGATTTTTTTAAAACTATTTTTTTTAATTTTTATTTTTTTTTTTGCAAGAGAAATTTTCTCTTTTTTATCTAATTTATTTTTTAATTTATTTTAAAACAAATTTTAAATCGAGAAACAATGTTTTTAAGCAAGTTTAGAATTTATTAATTCTATGATTTTTTAAAAACTATTTTTTTTTTAATTTTTAATTTTTTTATTTTTGCAAGAGAAATTTACTCTTTTTTATCTTATTTATTTTTTAATTTATTTTAAAACAAATTTTAAATCGAGAAACAATGTTTTTAAGCAAGTTTAGAATTTATTAATTCTATGATTTTTTTAAAACTATTTTTTTTTAATTTTTAATTTTTTTTTTTTGCAAGAGAAATTTACTCTTTTTTATCTAATTTATTTTTTAATTTATTTTAAAACAAATTTTAAATCGAGAAACAATGTTTTTAAGCAAGTTTAGAATTTATTAATTCTATGATTTTTTAAAAACTATTTTTTTTTTAATTTTTAATTTTTTTATTTTTGCAAGAGAAATTTACTCTTTTTTATCTTATTTATTTTTTAATTTATTTTAAAACAAATTTTAAATCGAGAAACAATGTTTTTAAGCAAGTTTAGAATTTATTAATTCTATGATTTTTTTAAAACTATTTTTTTTTAATTTTTAATTTTTTTTTTTTGCAAGAGAAATTTTCTCTTTTTTATCTAATTTAGTTTTTAATTTATTTTAAAACAAATTTTAAATCGAGAAACAATGTTTTTAAGCAAGTTTAGAATTTATTAATTCTATGATTTTTTTAAAACTATTTTTTTTAATTTTTAATTTTTTTATTTTTGCTAGAGAAATTTACTCTTTTTTATCTTATTTATTTTTTAATTTATTTTAAAACAAATTTTAAATCGAGAAACAATGTTTTTAAGCAAGTTTAGAATTTATTAATTCTATGATTTTTTTTAAACTATTTTTTTTTTAATTTTTAATTTTTTTTATTTTTGCAAGAGAAATTTACTCTTTTTTATCTGATTTATTTTTTTAATTTGTTTTAAAACAAATTTTAAATCGAGAAACAATGTTTTCAAGCAATTTAGAATTTATTAATTCTATGATTTTTTTTAAACTATTTTTTTTTAATTTTTAATTTTTTTTATTTTTGCAAGAGAAATTTACTCTTTTTTATCTAATTTATTTTTTTTAATCGAGAAACAATTTTTTTCAAGCAAGTTTAGAATTTATTAATTCTATGATTTTTTTTAAACTATTTTTTTTTTAATTTTAAATTTTTTTATTTTTGCAAGAGAAATTTACTCTTTTTTATCTAATTTATTTTTTAATTTATTTTAAAACAAATTTTAAATCGAGAAACAATTTTTTTCAAGCAAGTTTAGAATTTATTAATTCTATGATTTTTTTAAAACTATTTTTTTTTAATTTTTAATTTTTTTTATTTTTGCAAGAGAAATTTACTCTTTTTTATCTGATTTATTTTTTAATTTGTTTTAAAACAAATTTTAAATCGAGAAACAATTTTTTCCAAGCAAGTTTAGAATTTATTAATTCTATGATTTTTTTAAAACTATTTTTTTTTAATTTTTTATTTTTTATTTTTGCAAGAGAAATTTACTCTTTTTTATCTAATTTATTTTTTAATTTATTTTAAAACAAATTTTAAATCGAGTAACTATGTTTTTAAGCAAGTTTAGAATTTATTAATTCTATGATTTTTTTAAAACTATTTTTTTTTAATTTTTAATTTTTTTATTTTTGCAAGAGAAATTTACTCTTTTTTATCTAATTTATTTTTTAATTTATTTTAAAACAAATTTTAAATCGAGAAACAATTTTTTAAGCAAGTTTAGAATTTATTAATTCTATGATTTTTTTAAAACTGTTTTTTTTAATTTTTAATTTTTTTATTTTTGCAAGAGAAATTTACTCTTTTTTATCTAATTTATTTTTTAATTTATTTTAAAACAAATTTTAAATCGAGAAACAATTTTTTTCAAGCAAGTTTAGAATTTATTAATTCTATGATTTTTTTTAAACTATTTTTTTTTAATTTTTAATTTTTTTTATTTTTGCAAGAGAAATTTACTCTTTTTTATCTAATTTATTTTTTTAAATCGAGAAACAATTTTTTTCAAGCAAGTTTAGAATTTATTAATTCTATGATTTTTTTTAAACTATTTTTTTTTTAATTTTTAATTTTTTTTTTGCAAGAGAAATTTACTCTTTTTTATCTAATTTATTTTTTAATTTATTTTAAAACAAATTTTAAATCGAGAAACAATTTTTTTCAAGCAAGTTTAGAATTTATTAATTCTATGATTTTTTTTAAACTATTTTTTTTTAAATTTTAATTTTTTTTTTTTTTGCAAGAGAAATTTAACTCTTTTTTATCTAATTTATTTTTTAATTTATTTTAAAACAAATTTTAAATCGAGAAACAATTTTTTTAAGCAAGTTTAGAATTTATTAATTCTATGATTTTTTTAAAACTATTTTTTTTTATTTTTAAATTTTTTTATTTTTGCAAGAGAAATTTACTCTTTTTTATCTAATTTATTTTTTAATTTATTTTAAAACAAATTTTAAATCGAGAAACAATTTTTTTCAAGCAAGTTTAGAAGTTATCGATTCTATGATTTTTTTAAAACTATTTTTTTTTTTAATTTTTAATTTTTTTATTTTTGCAAGAGAAATTTACTCTTTTTTATCTTATTTATTTTTTTAATTTATTTTAAAACAAATTTTAAATCGAGAAACAATTTTTTTCAAGCAAGTTTAGAATTTATCTATTCTATGATTTTCTTAATCATTTTTTTTCTCTCACTCTTGACCGATTACATTTCAATTTGTCTTCAGATGTTAAAGACTCCTCCTCGTCGTCAGGTAGCCATTAACTTTTTAATTTTGTGTTCAGTTGCTTTTCTCTATTTCTTTTTTAATTTATCCTGGCATATGGTTAATTTTTTTTTTTTTCTATTTTAATAAATTTATTTTTAAATATTGCAGGCTTTCTTGGCCAACCAGCAGGACACAACAATGGCTTTTATTAAGTGTCTCGTCTGCTGGATTAAAAAAAATATTAAATATTGCTTTTTCTTTGCGTTCTTATCTTTCTCTTTTCAGATCCCCTCCTTTTGAACCCTACCCTAACCCTAACCCTAACTTTAAATTTCTCATGCTATTCCCCTCCTCCTCCTTCTCCCACTCCTCCTTTTGATCCCTTATTACGTCATCCTCAATCATGAAACCTTGTAAAAGTCCGTAACGACACAAAATTGTGAAAATTTACGGAGTCTTGAATACTTAGCATTCGAGAGAGACATTCAATGGGTTACACACATGCAGATTTATTCCATTTGAGGAATGCAGGACTTTCTACCATTGTCTATTGGAATGCATAATTTGACCAGAAATATGTGAGAGAATATCGGTCAAAGGTAATATTAAACAATAGACAATGGGAAATACTAAAAATGCCAGTGTGAAATAATATTTATATAAATCGACACAATAGAATGTGGAGCAGTTGGTCACAGAGGGAGAAAATAAGCTGACACATTCTAAACTACCAAACATCCACACTAACACCACGCGCCTTCACTGATGTCAAAACATTTGTTATATCTGTAAGTCTGAAACTGTTGTCAGTGTGAAATAAAAACAAAATATTATTTTATAGATCATCTGTGTTGTGTTTTACTTGCTGTCACTGTGTACATATCATAAACCACAGTGATTATATAACACATAACCCTAACAGGCAGAGTTACTGATATACCGATAATTTCCGAAAATTCCAAACACCGAGTTAGTGCTAAACCGGTATTTTTCCGACCACATGCGTTGTCATGGAGCTAAAAATAGTTACCCAATCGCTGCTTAGCCTCGATTTAGTGAAACTTGGATGTCGTCAAGTCTAATGTTAACAAATTCCTAATGAACCGCCCCCTTAAGTAAACACTTCATCAAATCTCCTCACTAACGTAATGTGCTTGCAATAACCCTTATCCCTGAGTGGCTTCCGGGCCTTGATAAGTGGTGATCACTGTGTAAAAAAAAAAAAAAAAAAAAAAAAGCCTAACGTTCTGCAAATGGCTTCCTTTGTTTTGGCGGAGTTGTGAGTCGTTTTGTAGACTAAAGTAGCCATGAAGCGAGCAAGTGACAAACCAAGCACTTCAACGAGTAAAAGAGCGAGACCAAGGAGTTTCACGATGCAACAAATGTTGGATAAAGTGACAAATTTTGATTCCGACGAAGACTAATTTGATCAGGCGTATGAATCAAGGAATGCTAGTGGTGATGAATATATCCATGAAGGAGAAAGTGATGATAATTCTGATGATGCAAGTGGGTCTATGCATCAAGGAGGGCTCCACCTATTGGCCAGACTGGCACACAAAGGCTGAATACTGACGGCAAAAAATTACTAATGCGTTTAAATTTTTTTCACAATTTTGCCCAGGAGGCCAGGCACAGGAGCAAATTAGGTTCAGTAGATCAGGTCTGGTAGGGTTACAGAGAAATTGAAATTCAATAAACATTGGTGTCATGCAAGTCTAAAACATTTAAATGGGATGTTATGCCCATTTAAGAACCCTTTAAAATACGCACAAAAAAAAAAAAGTTTTGCATATATATATTATTTGGTTTCTAATAAGGATTGTAAAAATTTTGCAGAAATCGAAATTATCGCAATTTTCACGGAAAGTTTCCACCTCGTTTTTCCACCCTAAATTAAAATATATATAGCCCACATTACTCCCATTTATGCCTAGCAACTGTGGAAATCCTAACATTGCTGGCATTGAATGATGATCAATTAATGTTTCACACTCCCATATTTTTTTATTGTCATCAAAACTGATGAAATCGACATTTTTTAAATCAAATCAGTTGATTTCCTACTCTAGTCTGGAGACCCATCGTGGTGCACTGGGAGGACGCTTAACATGCTTCCCCACGGTGATATAGTTCAGAATATATTGTAGTCTACATTGCACTGTAGAAAACCTACTGTTGATTCTATAAAATTATTTTTATATGTAATGACTTGAGTTGAAGTTTAAAATACAAACGTCAAGTATTATGGTTCAGTTGTGCTCTAAACAGAAATATTCATTTCTAACATCATATCAAATAACCTACTGTTGATTTTATGTCAGGCCTTTTGGCTTGTGCAGTAATAAAACTTCTCAAATGCATTTGTGATGTTAGGCTGTATAAGGTGTTAACGTTGGTTAAAACCGCCTGTTCATTCTTTCATCAGATTATTTTGATTCTTGATATTCATCGAAGAACACTGCAAGGCACATAAAGTACATTTGTGTGAAATTTCACAAAAATCGGCCCAGCCGTTTAGGAGTTCATAAGGAACAAACACACAAACACACATATCAAACAGCATGAATAAATATTTGAAGATATAGAGAACTTGAAGCATAAAATAACATGAAAATAGTTGATATGCCACAAAACAAAACAAACAAACCAAACAAAAACTATCGACACTACAAAAAAAAGTTCACAATCAAACAACATTAACAACATAATAGGTTTATCTAAATTAATATCACTTGTTTGATTCGACTATTGTTCTCATCTTCAGTGTTATTTGTGCAACGTTTCAGTCGGTTAGCCTTTGACCTTCATCAGGCATGCTAGTTGCCATCTTGGAAAAGAATGGAGAAGAGTTACTCGCTTCATAGATGGTTTCATATTCTTGGAGTTGTTTTTGTTTTCTTTTTTGCCATGGTTTGTTAAAAAAAAAAAAAAAGAGTCTCATGACCAAAAACTGCGTATATGAAATTTCATGCAAATATGGAAAACTATAGAAAGGTGAAATTGGTCGCCCTCTAAAGAGTCTAGAAGAACACCGTAAATTCGTGACCGGGGGGGGGGGGTCAAAAGGTCGGGACTAGCTGATCGCATATGGAAAGAAAAAGAAACACATTTCCTTTTATGTAATGAGGTCAAAATAATTGATAGGGATACAAGATGGAGAGTCAGATGACTTGAAGAAGCAGAACATATGCTAAAAAATAAAAATTACTAAGCAAAGATCTCGGCAGTATATGGGAATCTCGAATTATAAATAAAAATAAAAATTGTATAATCCCTCCTTAAAATTTCAATGGTAAAAGGGAGATAATCTTGTCAAACTTTGTTAAAATTACCTCCCCTTATAAACCAAATTACTTTTTTTTTCACACATACGAAACCATGGCAAAAAAAACAAAAACAACTCCAAGAATACGAAACCATCTATGGAACCAGTAACTTTTCTACAAGATGGCGGCTAGCACGCCTGACAAAGGTTAAATTCTACACTGATCGAAACATTGCACGAATGACACTCAAGATGAGAGCAATAGTTCGATCAAAACAAGTCCTCATCTAAAAATTCCAGGATTGAAATACAAATAAATTAGTTTAGAGTTGGTTTTAAGTCATTTACTCAAATTGGACCCTAGAATGATTTGATTAGTAATGTTATCCATTTTTCAAAAATAAGGAGACATAAAAAACATTGGATTTTAAATTATTTTTTAAAATTACCCAAAAAAGAAAAATGTTTTTGTTGTTATATATTTTTTAGTTGACGTAAGTTTGAAAAATATTTTCTGAATTTTAGAGTAACTGAGTCGATAAATTTTTTTTGATTGCTTTAAGGAAATTCAATAATTTAATCGAACGCCAGCCCCCCCTCCTCCCCACACACACTCCATTTTGTTTTTAAAGTTGTTTGTGATTTTATTATTTTCCAAAAAAAAATATATATAATAAGGCTTTTCTTTTGAGGCAAAGATATATTTTTAATCCACAAGCATTTAAGGTGTCTTCAATAAGTTTCCAGATTTTTTTTTTCTTTTTTTTTTTTTTGTACAGGCATTTAAAATTATTATAGACTCTTGAAAATTCAGTACCCTTTTTTATGATTTCAGGTTTAAATTAACAGCTACAGCAGAAATCGGAATACACCCTACTAAAGCTTGATTGTCACAGCTGATGAATTTCAAAAATACAATCTGGACGTGAGGACACTTTAGAAAAACGATATGCAATAAAATCCTGTTTTAAACTCAAAAAAAAAACCACATAAACGTGTGGAATGCTTTAGACTGCTTTTGGACCATCTTGCATGAATTGAGCATCAGTTTTGGAGTGGCATAAGAGATTCAAAGAAATCAGCAAGGATGTGAGAGATGTGGGAGGCGTAAGGAAGTGAGAACACCAAAGTTGATTGGCCAAATAAAGAATTTCATAGATAAGGACCGTTGTGTGTCTATAGAGAAAATTAGTGCACAGTTCGATGTCAGTATGGGAAATGAACACACAATTATTCGCAAGAAACCGAAGATGCGGAAGATTTGTGCAAAGTTTGTTCTAAGGGTGCTCAGAGAAGATCAAAAAGAAAGACGTTGTCATGACAGCAAGATGGGCATCAAGACAGTTCCTGACTTTCCCTAGAGTCGAGACCTTGCTCCCTTGATTTTTGGTTATTCCCTGAGCTCAAAGAAAACTTTAGAGACAATTGAGAAGATGAAAGAGGCTGTGACGAGGGTCATTGCCATGCGCATACATGATTTCCATGGGACATGCCAGAAGTTGTTGAAACGGCATCACAAGTGCATTGCAATCGGAGGAGATTATTCTTAAAGGGACGCTAGGGTTCTGCGTAAAACCTGAGAAAAGAGTTATTTCCCTTGGATGGCAAGAAGGAGTGATCGCCCTTGGATTGAAAAGTCGGCAAAGTTGGCCATGTCATACTCGAGCGACTTTATCATTTCACATACAGTAGTACAAATTATCAAAATCTCTGGTTTGTTTTACAATCCACAGAGATTCGAAAAAGTAGTCCAAATTCAAACACATAACAAATAAATGCTGTCAAAGGCATAAGTTACTCTTCTACCTACCTGGAAAATTTTTTTTAGTGGTTTTACTCACTTAAAAAGATTTAATCACTTTGAAAAACAAATTGTCCAGCGTTTACGTGAGAGCAAGAAAAATGGCTGCGCTTTTGGCTAGCAAAATTCAAAATTTTTTAAATGACTTAAAACTTATACAAATTACTGTTAGAAACCCACCCAATCCATGTTACCGTGACCAATGATATATATTGGGTGGGTTTCTAACAGTAATTTGTAATTTGTATAAGTTTTTAGTTTTAAAGTCATTTTCAACCCTTTGAATTTTACGAGCTAAGGACACGGCTATTTTTCTAACTCGCATGTAAACATTAGATACTTTGTTTTCGAACTGATTAAACGTTTTAAAGTGAGCAAAACCACTAAAATATTTTCCAGATAGGTAGAAGAGTACTTATTGGTACGTGTCTACATTTGGGCCTATAAAAAATTTTTCAAGGGAAATCTTTAAAAATCTTTATAATGTATGTACCTGTCACCGCACGAAGATGTCATATCCCAAAAATTACGTAAATCGATCAAGTAGTTTTTTTTTTATTTTTATTTAAGAAAATCAAATTTTATGAAACACTTTGTCGAAGGATTTGTGCACCATCTTAATTACGAATTATAGGCTGCTGGCGACACCTGTCGGAATTGTAGACTCAACAAGGGCAGACAATCGATTTTCCGCTCTCGAGAAAAATACTTTAAAATTACCCCTATTGAGGTTTTCGGGGGTGCTGAAAACGAAAATAACATTTACAATTCCGGCAAACGAGTAGTTTCCAAGATATGAAGAAATGTTAATTTCAAAAAAAGTGGGGGATCGCTTTTCTATAATAATTTTATGTAAAATGAGCACCTACTTTATGGCCACCTGTTTTGGTGGGGCGTTCGACGTACAATGAGCACAATTTCACGTAAAATGAGCACCCACACGTTGACCTCTCCTCCCAACAAAAATTCTGTTTTTACATTTGGAGGGGGGGGGACGAGACAATCGACTTTGAAAAAAAAAAAAAAAAAATGGCAAAACGCTTTATCTTTTTTTAAGGAGAATGTCAAAAACACTGTTCCGACATGTGTCGTCAGCAGCCTATCATTTGAAATTAAGATTGCACACAGTAATCCTCCGATAAAATGTCATAAAATTTGATTTTCTTTAAAAAAAAAAAATATAAAAAAGAAATTAAAAAATAAAAACTGCTTGATCGATTTACATAACTTGGAATATAACATCTTTGTGAATTGACAGTTATGTCACCTCACAATTTTTAGAAAAAATTTTAAAGATTTTTCTTGAATAAAATTTTTTTATAGTAGACAAGAGCCCATTTATTTGTTATGTATTTGAATTTTGACCAGTTTTTCGAATTTTTGTGGATTGTAAAACAAACCCAAAATCTCTAAACTGTTAGGGTTCCTATTTACAATGCCTCCCCACCCCACGGGACAGAATTAGACACCAGGATCGTTTTTTAACGTGGAGAAAAGGAACAAAAGTAAAAATTGTCTCAGTCGTGAAGGATTTCTCCTCCACTGACAGAGAACAAGAAATTGAGTGCAGCATCTGAAGAACAGATACTACACTTTGATCTTGACCTGAAGGCCATATAAAAAAACAAAACTGTAAGAAAGGAGTTATTTCCCTTGAACAGTAAAAGAAGTGATCGCCCTTGGATTGAGAAGTCGGGGAGTTAGCCATGATGACATATTGAGAAGGGCGTACTTAGCTTCAAATTTGGAGACTTTATCATGTCACATGCAGTCGTTAAAAATTGTAACTTGTTGAATAAATAAATAAATTATTGTATCAGTTTTATGTGGTTATTTCACAGACAACACACATTTTTATAATCTCGGAACAGGAACAGGAAGGAACAGGAACAAGGAACACTGGCCTAGACTCAGTTGGCTTTGTGGCGCTTACTTTTCTTTCTTTTTTTTTAGTTGGGATATTTGCAGAGTGCATAGCACGGGTAGACAAATGCAATTTCATGGCCAAATCGAAAAAAAAAAAAAATTTTTCCTAATAATTCCTCAGAATTTTGAAATTTCAGAATGCGTGATTTTTTTTTTTTTTTTTTTTTTGAGAAAGTTTTTTATTTAATATATATATGAAACTTAAAACATAAAATAGAGCGTTTTTTTTTGTTTTTTGTTTTTTTAAAATAAACATTTGGGATGGGTGGGGCTTCTATATTATAATAACAAAAGAATATTGAATTTCAAGTAAAACTAATGGTACCTACGTAATTGTAGTGTCGCAAATAGTAACACATCCAAAACTTATTACAAACCATGAGGTATAAAAATAATTATTAGTGAAAAAAGAAATTTGTAAAATCACTGTTATGCTTATTAAAAAGAAACAAGTTGGCAGGGGAGATAATTAAGTCCTGGTGCTTAGGTCACACAATGAACGTAATTCAAAATGTCGGATAAAATATTATTCCTCATCTAAACTTTATCGAAAACTGTTTTTCAAGGATTATTATTTTCTATTTCATAGTTTTCCATAATTTTTGGATATGTTACTGTTTGCAACATGACAATTACATAGGTACATTTTTTTTACTTGAAATTCAATATTTCCTTAGTTATTATAAAATAGAAACTCCGATATTTTATTTTTAATAAAGTATGAAAATAAATATTTTTGAAGCACATTTCTGAAATTAAAATAAATATATAAAACCTATAATAACGCAAAATAGACTTTTTTTTTTTTGCTGTCGTTTTTTATACAAAATAGCCATTTTATTTATTTTCAAGAAAACATGAGCATACCTTATTGAAATGCATGTAAAGTTTGGGAAAACTATTTTTTTTTTTTTACACAGTGATCACCACTTATCAAGGCCCGGAAGCCACTCAGGGATAAGGGTTATTGCAAGTACATTACGTTAGTGTGGAGATTTGCATGTGTCATATATTATTATTTAAAAACATGGAAAGAAAAAAAAAAGATCCTTATGCAGAGGAGATACTGGGATAAAATGATTTTATTATTTAGAAAGCCATTCTTAACATGGGGAGGGAGGGTGATTTTTTTTTAAACTACAGTAGAACCCTGAAATACGGCATTAAAAATTAGTAACAAAATACAGTACAGTATATAATAAACATGTATATAATCAAATAACATTATAAATAACACCGTAAGGCGAGGACAAACACCATAACCGGGGGGGGGGAATTGTATTCTACATTGTAGCCTGAAAAAACTGTATCCTAGTGCCATCGTATCCTGGAGTTCTACTGTATTTTGTAATTTTAACGATTTAATAAACAAAGGATGCAATAGTACTTGGACTTCACTTAAAAATACTAAAAAATATTTTTTCTTCTTCTCTGAAGAAGAAAAGAAACGAGAATTTGTGTTACAAGTTTCTTATATCTATTTAAAAAAAAAAAACAAACAAACTTTCTCAACATCAAAAAAAAATAAGCATTCAAAAATTTCAGAATTCTGAAACCTTTTTGATTTTCAATTTGGTCCTGAAATTGCATTTGTCTGCCCCTGCTATGCACTCTCCCCATGTCCCAACTGAAAACCAAAAAAATTGTATCGATGCACGAATACCGGCTTTGGTGCCAAAGGAAAAAAAAAATCTGCTTTTTGTGATTTTATATATCATTGTGAAGACTGGCGAACATTAGTTATTATATATAATGTTGTGGATGGGGGGGGGTGAAGTAGTGTGCGTGTGTGTATGGTATGAAGTAGTGTGTGTGAAGTAGTGTGTGTGTATGGTGTGAAGTAGTGTGTGTGTGTGTGTGGTGTGAAGTAGTGTGTGTGTGATGCATGTGTGTGTGAAGTAGTGTGTGGGAAGTAGTGTGTGTGTGTGTGAGGTAGTGTATGTGTGTGTATGGTGTGAAGTAGTGTGTGTGGTGTGATATGGTGTGTAATTATGCGTGTGTGTGGTATGATATTGTGTGTGTGTGTGTGTGTGTGTGGTGTGTGATATGGTGTGTGTTTGTGTGTGTGTGTGTGTGTGTGTGTCTGGTTGTGTGTGATATGGTGTATCTGTGTGTATGTGTGTGTGTGGTGTGATATGGTGTATGTGTAGTTGTGTGTGTGTGTGTGTGTGTGAGTGTGATAACAACTGAGGTGTAACAAAGCAGTTATGAATGCGAGTGAATGAGTTTGAGAGAGAGGAGGAGGAGGAGGAGGAAGGGGAGGGGGAAAATTCATAAAATGTTTTGGCAAAAAGTGTTTCAATTCTCACTTGCAAAAGTTTGAAAATGTTAAAAGAAAAAAGTACAGAATAAACACAAGACTGAGATAAGGATAATTTATTTATTGAATTATATTAAATTAAACAAATAATAAAGAAAAGTTCATGCAAAACTATAAAGTTTTTTTTAAGAAACAAACGGCCCTCATTAAGATAATCGTATTCAAATTAAAGGGGGGGAAGTTTCTTTACTTGTTGAATTGACGACTTTGTATTCAGAAAGAGAAAGACTAAGTTGTTTTTGTTTTTTGCATTCAGCCTGACAATTAAGGTGTCTGCTGATTGGTCAATGAGAATCGCCTTAACCAATCAGACACGGCTTTGTGAATAGGAGGGGTGGGCAAGAAAATAATCATTTTGTGTGGGGGGGGGGGAGTAAAGAGAAATAAACACTCCCTTTTTTTTTAATCTGCCATATCCCTTGAAGAAACTTTTAACAAGATCTTAAGAAACCCCAGGGTTCAATGGCACCCTGGTTGAGAAACTGTTATATAAGCTCTAACTTGCTTTGAACTATTCATTCTTCAGATTACCCTGTATGGCACAAGGCTAATTTTTTTTTAATCTATTCAATACTAATTTTTTGATGAAACTATATTTTTTGTATTTTTTTTTTGTGTTGGAAAAAAAAAATTTTCCTGGTGTTGGTGAGCAAAAATAATTGCTTGTTGTGATTTTTTGTGAATTAACTTAAAAACTCATAAACGATTGAACCCTGCCTTTAAAAATGTTTTGGGAAGTTTGTTTTGTTTTTTTATTTTTATTTATTTATTTATTTATTTATTTATTTACACTAACGCTTTTTTGTTGAACTAACAGGATTGAATTCAACTTTATTTGTCATCCTCATTAAAAATGTTTCGGGAAGTTTGTTTTTTTTAATTTTTTATATGCGTCAATAAACTATTATTTTTAAAGATTATTTTTTATATTTATTTAAGATGTTTGTTTTTTATTTATTTTTGTAGAAATATAAGATACTTAGTGGTCATTATATAGATAGGTTGGGGTTGGGGTTGGTGAGTGAATTCCACCATTTTTATAATTTTTGGTGAAATCTGAAAAAAAAACAGTTGTTCATAATAAAATAAATATCCATTAAAAAACATCTTATTTTTAAATTATAAATTTTTTAATTATAAATTGTTTAATTATAAATTTTTTAATTATAATTTTTTTAATTATAAATTTTTAAATTAGAAATTTTTTAATTAGAAATTTTTTAATTAAGAAAAGCTCATCTATTTTTTATCACAATTTTATTTTTAAGTCATAAACTTTCTTTTAAAATCACAATTTTTTTAAGTCACAATTTTTTTAAGTATCAATTTTTAAATCATCAATTTTAAAATCATCAATTTTTAAATCATCAAACTTAAAAAATATATAAAATCATCATTTAAAAATTTTCGAAAACGAAAAATATTGGCAATAGAAACACCACATTTGTGATTGCATATTTTTTATCAAACCAATCAAATTAATAAAAAAACAAATTTGAAAAAAAAATAATTTAAAATAGCTAAAATAGAAACCTTTTTTTTTTTTGGAAAGCGGCACAAATTTTTAAAATTAAAAATTATTGACAAATTTATTTTGCCTATTTTAAAACTTATGAATTTGATAAACAATATTTAATTAAAAAAAAATAAAATATATAATTTAATAAATGTATAAAAATATAAAATTTAATATACAACTATAAAAAGTAGGAAGCATTTTTTTTTTTTTTTTGCTTTTTGCATAAAAGTCGAATTCAAAAAAAAAACTTTAAAAAAGTTAAATTGGAAGCCACATTATTTTGGATCCACAGGTTTGCAAAACTATGGGAATTTTTTTGCCTACTTCAAAATTAAATATAATTTAATAGTAAATCCACTGTTTGAAAAGCACTCGATATTAAGAATTTAAAATTTAACGGTTGAAAGACCAGACAAGTGCAAAATTGATTTTTATAAACATTTCTATTGAGTAAAATAAAATTGAAATTTTTTTCAAATTTTTTAATAAAATATTCTTCTTTCTTAAATTCGTAATATCAATTAATTTCAAATAATTATTGATTAGCGGTTGATTATAATATTTTAATTTGCCCAGATTTTGTATATATTACTAGCATGAGTACCTGGCGTTGCCCGGCTGTGAGGTGTATGCTGAGCAAAAAACAAAACAAAAACGGCGGTCAATTTTTTTAAATTTGACCCCTATTATGACCTCTTAACATTTATTGTTTAGGGCTCTAATCAAGTTATTAAGTTAGATCCATGTCGAAGGAACCTATATCTAAAATTTCAAGTGGTTAGATCCAAAATTGTCAGAGAAGTTTAATAGAGTTCTCAAAGGTCAAATCGTTGAACTTTGACCCCTTAACAGCCAAATTTCTGGCTGAAAATAGATCACATAGATTTTCCCAAATCTCAGTAACCTGTATATCAAATTTTGAGTCTGTAGACTTAAAATTGATAGAGTTATTTCGTAGGGAAATGTACACAGACACACACGCAGACACGTTCACTTTTATAGATATATAGATAGACTAGCATTTCAGCCTGGCGTTGCCCGGGGTTTTGGAGGTGTATGTTGAGCAAAAAAAAAAAAAAAGCGGTCAATTTTTTTTCAATTTGACCCCTATTATGACCCCTTAATATTTATTGTTTTGGGCTCAAATTAAGTTATTAAGTTAGATCCATGTTCAAGGGATCTATATATAAAATTTCAAGTGTTTAGACCCAAAATTGTCGGAGGAGTTTGGTAGAGTTCTCAAAGGTCAAATCGTTGAACTTTGACCCCTTAATCGCCAAATTTCTGGCTGAAAATAGATCACATAGATTTTCCCAAATCTCAGTAACCTGTATATCAAATTTTGAGTCTGTAGACTAAAAATTGACAGAGTTATTGCGTAGGGAAATGTACACACACACACACACACACAGCCATACAGACACGTTCACTTTTATATATAGATAGATAGATTATGGAGTCATGATTTCAAAAGTAAAAATAAGTATTTAGATGCCATCAGCTAGAATCGAAACCGAAACTCTAGCATTCAAAGCTGGTGACGTTAATGTGACACGCTTATGAACTGATTAAAAATGAAAAATAAACTTAAATGAGTGTATAAAATGTTTAACGTTTTTTTTTTTTTTTTGACCCCTTAAAAAACAATTTTAACCTGCTAAAGACCCCCCCCCCACCTCCATAAAAAAAAAAATGGCCCATAAAAAATCCAATCATTTGAGGTCCTTAGCACCGCTCTGTGACTTTTGGTTTCGGAGGAGATAGAGTTTGAAAATATGGAGACAGACAGACAGACATATAGCCGTTTATATATTAGATTCATGCATTTGACCAGCATTAACACTGTTATCGGACATTTATACATCATTCAATCTCAATTTCCAACCTCTGGGGACGTGCCAGGTGTTATCTCCACCATGACATGTAAGAAGAAGAAAAAATTTAAAAAACTGTCTGCATTTCCTGAAGAAGAATATTTTATTATTCAAGATTTTGAAAAAAAAATTTCAATTTTATTTTGATGAATACAAATGTTTATTAAAATCAATTTTGCACTCGTCAGGTCTTTTGGCCGTTAAATCTTAAATTCTTAATATAATTTAATAAATATATAACGACATCAAAAACTATGAGAGTATAAAAATACAAAGTCTCATCACGTACATTTTGGGGGTACATCAAATTTGTTTTTAATTTTCTATAAATCCTCATTTCTGTCTTTCAGATCACAGGGGATACATTGAACCCCTTCAACGACAATCGGATGCCCTCACAGAATTTCATCCAACCGGACCCGATAACAAAGTCGAATATTTCTTTGCTTCTGATGCCAGGTAAGGAAAAGTCAATTTTGTGTCTCTCTTTCTGTTTTTTTGTTTTGTTTTGTTTTCTTTAATTTTTGATTCAAACTAGCCAATTATCATTTGTAATTGTTGTACCATGTTATTGCCAAGATGTAAAAATTTCCAGGAATGTATCTGGGGGCGCATTTAATCCACTCTCAGTTTTCATTAAAACGTGTCTCTGTCCTGAGATTAGCAGTTGTACAAAAAGTGTTGTTTTTTTTTTGTTTTTTTATTCAATTTTCACCCCAAACAAATCACAGTGCGACTTTGAAGCAATTATCGGGGACATAAGTTGGAGGTATACTATGAAGGGAGATGAGCAGCAAGATGTCTGTTCACATTACACTTGAACTTCTGCATGTCAGTACAGTTGGGAAAACAGAAGTCTAGAAGTTCTGGGGGAAGAAACTATTGGAGTAGAATGCCTTCTTACACTTAGGGATCTCTACTGTGAAGGGGTGGGATTTAGCTGCTTGTCGGGTTGGTCGGGGTATTTATGTCGAGAGAGTATGAGTACTTGTAGTTTGTCAGATCATTCACTATTAAAATACTTGTAAAACAGGCGGAGGGATGCCACATTTCGTCGATGGGACAGAGGCTGAAGCTTAGATGACACACACACCATATTATTGTATTAATGTATTTTGCTAGTTTTTTTAATATTATTGTTACAAGCAGGACCTGTGGAAATTCCACAGCGGACTCTTTCATCTATATCTATATATATAAAAGTGAAAATGTATGTGTGTATGTGTGTTCGCTTTTTGTGTATGTCTTCAAAAGGCTTTTTTCCAACGGATTCTCGAAGCCATCGCTCATTTTTAAAACTTTTTATATCACGTCTAAATGATAATATCTATGACTTAACAACGGTGGTCGCCTCTCTATTTAATTTGACCAATTTTGAAACGTTAATTATTCGACATTTTCGGATCTGCACGTGTTGCATTCGTTTTTCGGTATAAAATAAAAAGCGAAACTCGATTCGAAATACTGGCCCACGGCCAGTGGTCTCTAGAAAGCTATGTAACGTTTGGTCAATGTCGGCTTCGTCATATCAGACGGTTGCTTTCATTTCGAGACAAGACACTCCCCCAATAAACAGGGAGCTGTTTTTTTCCAAAGTTAGTTAAAAACAAACAAACCGGTTTATTGACCTCATTAAAAACTGTCCCGCAGAAAATGTTAACTGCTAAATAGCTATTGCGTACCATCGCCGCATGTGCATTAAGCTTTTTCGTATAAAAAAATAGACTCGCGTTAAATAAAACACTGTCCCACACTAAAAGTCAATAACTCGTCAAAAACGGACACCTGTTTTTTTGTTTTTTTTCACACTTTACTATTTTCCAACTGCGCGTCAAGGCTTCGTTTTTTTTTAACAACCAACGATTTTTCTTTTTATTTACCCAAAACCACACACACTTCCAAACACCCAGGCAACGTCGGGTACCCCTCGCTAGTATATATATAAAAGCGAAAATGTGTGTGTGTGTGTGTGTGTGTGTGTGTGTGTATGTGTGTGTGTGTGTGTGTGTGTCTACACATTTTTGTGTATGTCTGCCAAAGGCTTTTTTCGCCGGGCTTCTCGGTCGGCTCATGCCTTCTTAAAACTTTTTATATGCTGTCTAGATGATAATCTGTACGACTTAACAGCGGGGGTCATGTGTGTATTTAATTTGCCTGACTTTTAAACGCTATTTTTTCCAGATTTTTAGATCGTCGTGTGTTTCTTTCGCTATTCGGTATAAAAAAGCGAAACTGTATTTGAATTGGCTGGGTGGTCTCCAGAAAGTGATGTAAACGTTTGCTCAATATCGGCTTTTCACCGTCATATCAGACAATTGCTTTCATTTGAACAACACTCCCCTAATAAATGGGGGGGGGAGCTGCTTTTCCTCCCCAAAGTTGGGTTTTCACCTCATTAAAAATTTCCCCGCAGAAAATGTTAACTGCTGAATAGCCATTGCTTACGTCGTCATAAATCTTAACTCTGCAACTTCTATTTGACCTCATTAAGCGGGCTCCTGTCAATTCTACTTAAATAAATTCAAACATCTTTCACTTACTCTTTCTTGCTGGCCGAGCAGTTAACGTCTCACGTTTTTTTTCCAACTTCACCTCGGGGCTTCGGGTTCGATCTTAACTACCTACCAAAACTTTTTTTTTTGATTTAAGAGCACACACACCTCCAAACACCCGGGCAATGCTGGGTACCCCCGCTAGTCTATAATATAAATCTCACCTGTCTGTTTAAATGTATGTATGTGTGTATGTATGTATGTATGTATGTCTGCCTAAAACTTTCAACAGAGGCGACAGATTTTCACGAGATCGAATTGTTTTGAAGCTCGACCCTTCGGATGACAAATATCGAAAAATTAGCTAAAAACATTAATTCCTTCATCTTCAACTGGGCACTTCTACAGGGAGGGGTCGCTTTCTTTCGCCAATATTTTCAAAAGTTATCCACTCTTTTCGATTGACTAGCCCTAATTTAAACATTTTACGGTTTGGCAATGGACGCAATAGCAAAGACATCATGTTTTTTTTTTTTTTTACATTCTTTTCCAAAATCCGAAAATTGGAAGAGAAACTGCAAATACCTTATAGTTTGCTTATGGCATAATGTAAGCAAACTATAAGGTATTTGCAGCTTCTCTTCCAATTTTCAAATTTTTAATCATGTCAAAACGAATTTTATTTCCTTTTGATGGATTGATTGTTGCCATTTCTTCTGATGAGTTAAGGGCAAAATAGATTCATTGATTGATATAATAATTATGTGAATAGTTTTGTGCTACGAAACAGATACTCTCAAGAATTGTGAATGCCAACTGAATTAAAGGAATAAATTGTAAGATGGTCAACATCATGAAATTTGGAATATAGACTTTTGTCCTTTATTCATTAAATGCTCTGTAATTACATTGAGCTTCTTAAATAAGGATTGGTATATATAAAAAGGAATAAAGAATATATTAAGAATTCATTATAAAATGTTAGAAATTGAATTTTTTAAAAAAATTCTTAATGCTGCAATATTTTAAGTTATAAATTTATTATATTTTTTACTAGAATATCTTCTTTTCTTTTCCAGTTTTTACAACTAGTCCTTTACTTTTGCATGTTTAAGCTTAACCATATTACTTTTCATGCTTGCATTTTTCTATTGTAATCCATCCAGGCTTCCAATAAATTCACTTGCTCTTTGTTTAATTTTAGTCTTATTTTTTTGCCCCCATAAACACGTATGTAATAACCACGTACGGCACTCGTCTGCTTTCAATAAAATCCCCCCAATTATCTCCCTTTCATGCTTTCATTCTCTCTGTTTCATTTGTTACTTCTCTTTTTGTGACAGCAGTGAATTGTTAGCAACAGTAGTCACTGAAGCAACGTGGTTGTTATGGAAACCAGTCATAAAAAACGTCGCTCACCTCCTTACATTTTTTTACAATTTTGACCACCAGAAAATTCATCATAACTTTTGTTTTACTGAACGAAAATTGAAAAATGTTTTTCACGATATAGCTAAGAAAATGATCTATAAACTGTAATAATTTTTTGAAATTTGGTCGAAAAATGAGTGAGCAGTGAAGCGTTAAAGCAGTTCTAAATTACTAAAAGTGACACTTAACCATAAATTCAAACAATATATATATATATATATATATATATATATATATATATATATATATATCTGTAGAAATATATTTTCTTATAATATATATCAATCCTTATTTAAGAAGCTCAATGTAATTACAGAGCAATATAGAGAATAAATGACAAAAAGTTATATTCCAAAATTTATGGTGTTGACCATCTTATAATTTATTCCTTTAATTCAGTTGACTCATACAATTCTTGACAGTATCTTACTGCAAAATCAATCACTTAATTATTATATCAATCAGTGAATCTATTATACCCTTAACTCATAAGAAGAAATAGCATATATATATATATATATATATATATATATATATATATATATAAAATAAAATAAAATAAAAATAAAACAAAAATTACAATTAAATTTACCAAAATGATCCAAGATGTAAAACTAAAGTATATTATAAATATTAAAGAATTAATATTTATGAAGTAATCTCAACCAGATGTAAAAGCTCGATAAAACCAAATAGGAGATAGAGCTTATAATACGAGCAAACAGTTAATAAAACATGTTAAAAACAGTTTGAAAAAGAGTTAAAAACATATTTAATCTGAAAAGGAAACACTTGATAAGTGGATAGTCCTTAATCCGCGGAGTTTCGAAGAAATACTTTCCTTCTCATCAGAGGGTAGGAATTAGCAAAATGCGAGATCGGATTTTGCATACAAAAGTATTTGATGAAACAACAAGTAAGTCAAAGATCTTACTTGATAACAAAAAAGTGAAGCAGAGGGAATATGGGGAAGAAAAAGGTGATTACATTTGAATGGATTAATCTGGTGGAAGATAAATAATCCAATGACGGTAAAATCCAAATATATAACTTCAAGAAAGTTAATTGAATTTCCATTTGCACAAGTAAAATCCAATGAAATCCTATGATTGGAAGATGGTCCAAGATCTAAAAAAAATAATATATATATATATATATATATATATATATATATATATATATATATATACTCGGGTTTTTTTATATTCAAAAGTAATGGACTAATGAATTCAACGAGGTTGTTAGATAGTGCTCAATAAAAAGAGCTGATAATACTTGTTTATTGTTATATAAACATGCTCACATCCCGCTGCTACAAATAGCCACTTGTTTCAATCAAACAACAGATATCATCAGGCAGCGACTTGACTATTCAAAAGTTCAATGAATTCATTGAACTTTTGAATAGTCAAGTCGCTGCCTGATGATATCTGTTGTTTGATTGAAACAAGTGGCTATTTGTAGCAGCGGGATGTGAGCATGTTTATATAACAATAAACAAGTATATATAAATATATATATATATATATATATATATATATATATTATTTTTTTACATAAGCATTTATATATCACTATACATTGTTTTGAAGAAAAATGGTCGGATCTTTCTATCGATCCGGTAGATATCTTACTGCTGATGCAATTCTCTATCTATATAAGAGCCAGGTACGTCCAAGGATGGAATACTGTTGCCACATCTGGACAGGAGCAGCTAGAAAGGACTTGTCCTGCCTTGATAGAGTTCAAAATAGACTTTGTAGCCTCGTTGGAGATGCCCTTTTCTCTTCCCTGCAACTTCTATCTCACAGAAGAGATGTTGCAAGTTTGTCTCTGATGTATCGTTATTTTCATGGAAAGTGTTCGACTGAGCTTCAATCTATGGTTTCCCCCTCGCCAAACTTTCACAAGAAACACTCGTCTAGCTGAAAACACTATCAATAATTCCCCCCACTCTTTATCTGTGCCTAAACCTAAACGTAGATTCCATGAACAAAGCTTCTTTCTTAGAACTGCACGCCTGTGGAATTGTCTTCCGTTTTCCTGCTTTCCAGCTGACTACAATATGGTTGTGTTCAAGTCTAACGTAAATAAGTTCTTGATGAGCCGTTCCATATAAGTTATCAAATTTACCGAATTTTCATTACTAATGATTACTATATTGTCCAATTTCTACTGTATACTGTTTAACCCTTATCCTTGAGTGGCCTCTTGGCCTTGATAATGAGGTGATGCCTGTGTAAAAAAAAAAAAAAGAAAGAATGTTTAGCAAACTATGTAGGTAAACTTAAAATAATCAAGAAAAGAATGCGATGGCAAACAAAATGTTCCTAGGATAATTTTGTGGCCTCACCCAGCATATTTTCCTGGCCTACCTCCCGCAGATTATCCCTTATTTCAAGGATTACAAAACCATTTAGTATTATTTATTTGTATTCATCGGACTATTGTTCTCATCCTGAGTGTTATTCCTTTCCCTCTTTTTCTGTTCATTCAGAGCTAAAACTGCATATTCTCCTGAATTAGCACCCTCGGATTATCCCTTTTTTTGAGGGTTCTATCCCATAGCCCTTGAGTCCCTGGGGGGGCATAGGCCATCTACAACTTTTGTAGATGTTTTTGTAGCGAGGAGTTCTTTTTACAGGGTTAGGGTGCCGGCCCCATACCCAACCTTCCCAGAAGATACATACAGCACCTAGTCTTCCCAAATGGTCACCCATTTGGTACTGGCCAGGCTCAACATTACTTAACTTCAGTGATCTGGTGATTGTGCCGTACACTTTTCTTTTTTTTTTTAGGGTTACATCGATTTTTTTTTTTCTTTTTTTACATAGGCGTCACCACTTATCAAGGCCGATCGGCCACTCAAGGATAAGGGTTAAAGAGTATAGAGTAGTCAAAAGGATAATATAGTAATCAATAGTAATGGAAGTTTGGTAAATTAGTAGATTCATATTTCGCATCAAAAGCTAAAGAATTTATAAGTTCGTTGAGACGGAATCAAGTTGTAAAGAGCTAAGGTCATTATAGAGACGTGGGTGACGTCACAGCAGAGACGAGAAGTCACATGGAGTCATAGAAGAAGATTAAAAAGTCACATGTTAAATTTGAATTACGTCATTCATTAGGCCTCTTGATTCCTTTGGGAACATAGGGCCGCAACGACGCTACTCCAACAGACCCGGTTCTGGCTGGTCCTCTTCAGTTCGACCGATGTCATTCCAGCCACCCTGGTCTTAGCTTCAATGCTTCTTTTCCATGTCTGCCTCGGGCGACCAATTTTACGCTTGCCTTGCGGGTTCCATTCAAGGTTCTGTCTCGTGATGTCGGATGCAAGCTTCCATAAGGTGTGGCCAATCCAGTTCCATTTTCGTTTTTTGATCTCGATCTCCATTGGGGTTTGGTTGGTTTTGTCCCACAGTTTTTCATTAGAGATGGAGTCTCTGGCCATCTAATATTTAGGGTGCTTCTGACACATCTGCTGGTGAATGTCTGGAGTTTGCAGGTGTCGGCGTTAGTCTTGGTCATTCTGTTATTCTCCAGGTTTGTCATAAGATGCTGAAGGCGTGTCTGGCTTTGCTTATCCAGCACTTGATGTCCTCAGGTTAGGGAATTACATCATAGCAAGGATTATTTTCAGTGATAGGATTAAGAGTTTTTTTCTTTTTTAGGAAACTATTGCCATCTGGACTTAAGGTTAGTGGTAGAACTAAAAAAGATTTTGCATGTGGGGGTAACATCCAGATTTAACGTTAATAATAAGGATAACACCCAGCTTTAGAATTAGTGGTGGAATAATGATGAAATTACCATTCTCCCAGACATTACCTCCTCCGTTATGGCGTAGTATAAGTTTCATTGTCACGAGGCCATCTTCCTGTGCATTACCTACATCTTTGAGGAGGGGGTAGAGTAGTATATGTTTTTTTTATTATGATATCCTCCTCCCAGGCATTATCTCCTCTGTTTTTGTGTGTATATTTTTTTAGTGCTGTAATTGAGCACACGGACAAAGTGATTTATCTTGAAGATGATGACGTAGCCGCTGTTAAAGATGGCTGCCTGACAATTCACAGAATGAAACGCGGCATTGATGATTCAACGGTCCGGGAAGTGATAACTCTGAAGATGGAAATTCAACAAATTATGAAAGGTACTTTTTTTCTTTTTCATTTTATTAAAAAAGAATGTAATTGCTTTAAGTTTAACTCTGGTTGGACTAATTCATTCAGTTTTAAATAAATGGATATAATGGCATAAATAAAGTGGGAATCGATTCAAACACGCCTTTTTCAAGATGGCTGCAGAAGCAAATGTGACAAATTTTAACTTTTGAAGAGGATTAACATAATTTCTTTATGTTCCAAAGATGAAATGAATGTATTCTCATATAATTAAGCCTATTATGCCTTGAAAATTTCAATATGGCAACCATTTTTCAAAATGGCGGCTCATAGATTACTGTATGTAGTGATGCTTTCAACTATAACCTTGCCTGTTTCTATGCTCTGTGCCTAGTCTGTGGTGCAAAAAGTTCACTGCCAATTATTTGTCACATTAATAAATAGAAAAAAGGGTTTTTGAGATGAATATCAATACACGACTACTTTATCTATCTATCTATCTATCTAGTCAGACTCTTTGACAAACTGAAAAGGCAGTTCTTCAGAGCAGTGGTGTCTGTGTTTATGGTGCTCCAGTTGGTCCACAGTTTTCCTAATTTTTTTTTATTTTGTTTTCATTTTTAATTTCAGGAAACTTTGCTTCTTTTATGCAAAAGGAAATCTTTGAGCAACCAGAGTCGGTGGTGAACACGATGCGTGGTCGGGTGAACTTTGACACAAATCAAGTCGTTTTGGGTGGCATCAAAGATTTTATGACAGAAATCCGAAGATGTCGACGATTGCTATACATCGCCTGTGGAACAAGCTACCACAGTGCTCTTGCCGTGAGTTTCTTTCTTTCTGCGTACTCTTCTCTTCCCAGTTCTCCTCTCTGCAGTAACCTACATCTTTTTTTTATTTATTTTTCTTTTTACAAGAGAATCACCACTTATTAAGGCCCAGAGACCACTCGAGGATAAGGGTTAAAGAGTGTACAGTGGTCAAAAGGACAATATAGTAATCATTAGAAGTGTAAATTTGGTAAAATTGGATTACTTAAGGGGAACGGCTCGTCAAGAACTTGTTTACATTGGACTTGAAGATGGCCATATTGTAGTCAGCTGGAAAGCAGGTAAACGGAAGAGAGTTTCACAGTGAAACAAGTGTTTCGCGTAAATGTTTGGCGAGGGGGAAACCATAGATTGGAGCTCAGTCGAGCAAAAAAAACAGAGACAGGCTCGCAATGTCTCTTCTGTGAGAAAGAGGTTGCAGGGAAGAGAAAAGGGCATCTCGGCTACGAAGCCTATTCTGAACTTTCTCAAGACAGGATAAGGTCTTTCTAGCAGCTCCTGCCCAGATGTGGCAACAATACTCCATCCTTGAACGTACCTGGCTCCTATATAGGTAGAGAATTGCATCAGCAGGTAGATATCTACTGGATCGATAGAATAAAAGGATCCCATCGTTTTTCCAGCAGCCTTGGCAACGGATTTGATGTACGTGTTCCATTTTAGAGCAGATAATAAGCTTTCTCTTTTCTGCAACCTCTTTCCCACAGAAGAGACGTTGCGAGCCTGTTTCTGTTCTGTCATTATTTTCAAAGCAAGTGCTCATCTGAGCTCCACTCTATAGTTCCCCCTTTCCAGACTTTGACAAAAAACACTCGACAAGCTACAACCACTATCAACAATTTCCCTCACTCTCTATCTGTGCCTAAATCTAAATGCAGATTCCATGAACAAAGCTTCTTTCCTAGAAATGCCTGATTATTACTACACTGCTATCTTGCATTCATTAACCCTTATCCTTGAGTGGCTTTCAGGCCTTGATAAGTGGTGACTCCCTCGTAAAAAAAAAAAAAAACCCAGAAAAAAACAGAAGGAATCTCTTTGGCTGTAGCTACTCCGACTCTTGAAGTTTCCCTCACTCACCGCCAGTAAAATTTCTAAATGAAAGAAACAACAACCAAAAACAGTCATCCAATTTTTTGGCGTTTATCCAATGTTACTATTAAAACGTTATAATTGTGCAAAAAAATAAATTATTATGTACAGGTCCCACTTTGTCAACCAAGCTCCAACCCCTGTCCCATCACTGCAGTGTTGCATCTCTGTGCCTCTTTTACAAGTATTTTAATGAAATGTGTTCTGATGAACTCATTGTCCCTGTGTCCCCTCGGCGTACATATTCCCGACAAACCCACGTAGCAGTTAAATGGGCTGGTATTTTGGGAGAAATAAAAAACATAAAAGTTCACGGATAGAATTTGTCACTGTATTTCCTTCTCACAACTTTCTCTCTCACCTTCCAGCATCTTTTCATCTCCCTCACTTCTGCCAACAAGCGTTTTATTAAAAAAAAAAAAACTAACTGCGTTTCATTTGTATATGTGTGCGGTGGGGGAGAGGGGTCTGCCAGCGGTCACCAGATTGGTGTTGTAGGAAGTCATGTTGGTGATGTTCTCAACGTATGATTAAATGAAGTAGTCCAGTGGGTTTAGGTCGGGGAAGGAGAGTGGCCAGTGAGAGAAGGGTATAAAGTCGTAGCACTCCTTCTGAAGCCAAGCCTGAGTCTCTTTGGACTTGTGGGCCAGCACAGAGTTCTGTTGCCACACTCTGAGTCTGCTAGCGGCCACCTGATTCCACCAAGGATCACCACACTCTTCAGCACATCCAGGTACACTTTGGTGTTGACTTTCAAGCCGAGTTCAAAGATTTGAGATAGCATGATGTGGCCCTCACTTGAAACGACACCAAAGACCATAACCGTGGCCAGAAACTTTGTTTTCATCACCTTGGGTATGTCCCTGTTATTGGTGGCAATCTAGCGATGCATTTTGAGGGTGATGGCAATGGTCCTGTTGTCATAACTTGGATCGGTAGAGAGCATGAGTTGTACAGTGGCGCTTCTCCGATCTCGCTCATTGAACATTGTGTCGCTTTCAGACAGGATAGAAGCCTCCTATCGCTCTTGAGATTTGTACACAACTGGCCAACTCGTACATTGTCTGCAACAAAAAAAGAAAAAAAAAAACGCTTTTCATCAAACAGAAATGAAATCATATCTTTTCTAGGGCGGCAATTTTATTGCTTCTGTAACTGACGGGTGGTAAACTGAAGTAAAAAATTAATAATTTTTAAGCACACAAGAAATCGCAAAAGTCGGTATTTATCACTCTCCCACAGATTAGACACTAGAGTTGTAAAATGGAATAGAATAGCCATCACCCCTGAAGAGGAGCACATTGATCTGACAAAGAAAAAGAAAATGCTTGGACAGCCCTGTTGGCATTACCTCAAGCGATTAGTTATAAACTAACTTCTTCTCAAAGAGAGAAAGCAAAGCCTGGGAAGGTGGACCTCTTAGAACTGCACCCTGGGCACGTCCCTGATATTCATGGCAATCCAGCGATGCATTTTGAGATTGCTGGCTATGGTCTTGTTGCAATAACTTGGATCGGTAGAGAGCATGAGTTGTACAGCGGCGCATCTCCGATCTCGCTCATTGAACATTGTGCCACTTTCAGACAGGATAGAAGGCTCCTATTGCTCTTGGGATTTGTACACAACTGACCAACTAGTAGATAGTCTGCAACAAAAAAAGAAAACCGGTTTTCATCAAATGGAAATGGAATCATGTCGTCTTTTCTATGGCGACAATTTTATTGTTCCACCCTGTAACGAGAACTTAAATAAACATAAAAAAAGAGCCGTACACGGATTAATCTCCATTTCGACATTATTAAATGAAAGGCTAATATAATTTTTAAAATGTTATAAATAAAAGTTTGCCAAAGATTATCTTTGAAGATAACTTTTTCATTTTTTATAATGTTTATTTATCTTTTTCTACTATTTTTTTTTTTTAAATTTTACTTTATATTTTACTAGCAGGAGGAGGCGGGGGTACCCGGTCGTAAAATATGATATTTTACTTTGTCTAGATTTCGTCTATATTATTATGAAGTCGTGATTTCAAAAGTAAAAAAAAAAAGTATTTGGGTGCTATCAGCTGGAATCGAAACCGAAAGCAAAACTGTAGCATTCAAAGCTGGTGACGTTACCACTGTGACACGCATATGAATGAATAAAAATAAAAAAAAATAAAAAATAAACTAAGATAAATGCACAAAATGTATAACGATTTTTACAATTTTGACCCATTTTTTTTACCTCTTAAAAACTATTTTAATCGGCTTAACACCCATAAAAGAACAGTTCATAAAAAACCCATGCATTTGAGGCCCCTAGCGCCACTCTGCGACTTTTAGTCTTAGAAGAGATAAAGTTTGAAAATATTTATAAATTAGATTTTACTTTTTTATTCGTTTTTATTTATTTTTAGCCATTTTTTTAATCTGATGAAACAACTGACATCATCGAAATGTTGATTAATCTGTATAAGGTTTTTCTGAAGTTTATATAGTTTCACTTATAATAGCTCTTTTTTTTTTTTTTTTTTTTTACAAGGGTGTCACCACTTATCAAGGCCCAGAGGCCACTCGAGGATAAGGGTTAATAGGTATACATTAGTCATTGTGATTTTAGCATAGTAAACAGTGGGAATTTTGAAACTTGGATTACTTAGGGAGACGATTCAATTAGAACTTGTTCACATTGGACTTTTTCTTTTTTTTTTTTTTTTTCATAGGTATCAACTCATTATCAAGGCCAAGAGGCCACTCAAGGATAAGGGTTAAAGAGTGTACAGTAGAAATTGGACAATATAGTAATCATTAGTAATAAAAATTTGTTAAATTTGATAACTTATATGGAACGGCTCATCAAGAACTTATTTACGTTAGACTTGAAGACAACCATATTGTAGTCAGCCGGAAAGCAGGAAAACGGAAGACAATTCCACAGGCGTGCAGTTCTAATAAAAAAGCTTTTTTCATGGAATCTACGTTTAGGTTTAGGCACAGATAAAGATCTACATATGTATTGAGCACTTTGGAAAAAATACTTGCTTCTTAATACAATAGATATGAAGGTGTGTGTGTGTGTGTGTGTGTGTGTGTGTGTGTGTGTGTGTGTGTGTGTGTGTGTGTGTGTGTGTGTGTGTGTGTGCGGTTTTTTTTTGTTTGTTTTCTTTTTTTCTGCTTTTCTTACTTTTTCTCTTCTATTTCGATTAGAGTTGATTGTTTAGATGAATAAAGCTTTAGAACTTGAAATAGAGTGAATTTGTTGTTCATATATATATATATATATATACGTGTATATATATATATATATACGTGTATATATATATATATATATATATATATACGTGTATATATATATATATATATATATACACATACATATATATATATATATATATATACGTGTATATATATATATATATATATATATATATATATATATATATATATATATATACACACATATATATATATATATATATATATATATATATACATATATATATATATATATATACATATACGTGTATATATATATATATATATATATATATATATATATATATATATACACGTTTCATTAAATAGAGCAGACAACTTTTGCTTGTTTTTCTTGTAATCCTCCTTTTCTCTTTGTCGGACCATTTTCCGGACGTTTTTTTTTTTTTTTTCGAGTGAAAAAGAAATGTCCCATAATCGCGAATGTTTTCGACCTACATTAGTCATCCTCAGGCGAGTAGTAAAAAATAAAAAAATGAAATTGAATACGCAACAAGTTCCTGTTTCTCCTTCCAGACCCGCCAACTCTTGGAGGAATTGACAGAACAACCCGTTATGGTTGAGTTGGCCAGTGACTTTTTGGACCGAAGCACTCCCATTTTTAGGGACGACGTCTGCTTTTTTATCAGCCAATCAGGTGAGTCCCTCTAAAAAAGGATCAAACAGATTCAGAGTTTTGAATTGATGGCTTAAAATTTATAGGAGGAAGGGAGAGGGGGGGGATTAGCTTTATGATATGTTTAAAGAGTCTATATTCATAACACCCTCCCCATGACTAGGGAATCTAAACTAGAAGCAGATGACCAGGCCTTCATGTACTTTAAACTAACTTTACAACATCTTAGCTACCTATATTTTTTTCATCACTCTCCCTAGAATTGGGATTGTACTTTAATCAATCATGTCTATGAGAGCATAGATGTAGCACTCTCCCTTGATACTAGCGCCCAAATACATGTATTTGGTGACTTTAACGCCCACCACAAAAATTGGCTTGACTTCTCTAACTACACAGACACAGCTGGTAGCATCATCCATAACTTTGCTATATCCAATTCCTTGATACAGACAGTAACATTCCTAACCCATCTCCGAGATCGTCAGGACCAGCAAGCCTCACTTCTGGATCTATTTCTGACAGCAGTTCCTGAGGATTGTGTAAGAAATGCCTATTGTCCACTCGGGGATGCTGATCACTCTGTGATAATGATAGACATCACTCTAAACTTTCAGCCCCAAATTGAAGGGCCATTGCTCAAAAGGACAAGTTACTGCAATAAGGCTGACTGGGATGCCATCAGAGATGCCCCATGGGTAAATATCTTTTCTCTTCCTGAGGAACCGTGCACAAATGAGACCACTGAATTGTTCAAAGCAGCAATTGATGCACATGCTCCCACATGGAAGTTCTATAACAAACCCCACTCTCCTCAATGGTTTACTTCTGTTTGTGAAGCTCAAAGACATCATGAATATTGCAGATTTATCCGGCATAAGTCCAGTACAAACAGACAAAAGTTTATAGAAGTAATTGTAAGAAAGTTGTAGTAATAGCTAAGAGAGAATATACCGAAACAACAGAAAATGCATTAAAGTGGAGAAATTAGAAACTCGTGATTTTTGGAAAATCTGCAACAGTGTAGTAAATAATGGGCAAGCAACAATTCCCCTATTATTCAACAATCATGTGGTTATTTGCATGGCAACCAAGCAAGCTCAAGCACTATGTTGGACCCAGCAAACCGCTCCTTCCTTGATTTTCCTTTGTGGACTGAAACCACACTAGACGATCTTAAAATCACCCCTTCTCAAGTACACGTGCATGATATCATAAAAATCTAACCCTAACCCTAACCCTAACCTCAAAAGCATGTAAACCTGATCTGATCTCGGCTGTACTATTAAAAAATGCTCTGCTGAGGTTGCTCCAGTTCTCTCCAAACTTTACAACAAATACCTTAATAAATCATGCTTTCCTGACTGCTGGAAAACTGCTTCTGAGGTACCAGTTTACAAGAATTCTGGCGAAAGAAATGACCCATTAAATTATCGCTCCATTAGACTTCTCCCTCTTTTCACTAAAATACTTGAGTCCATAATCAAGCTCTAGTCTACGACCACCTTACAGTTGCTAAACTTCTGTCCGACAATCAATATGAATTTAGGCAAGCCCATTGTACTGCAGATATTCTAACTGTAATAGCCCTAGATATATCTAAGGCTTTTGACAGGGTATAGCACGATGGTCTTCTCATGAAAATCATATACTATGGCATTGTTGGACGAATGCTTAACATAATTAAATCCTTCCTAAATAACAGAAGAATCCAGGTTGTCCTCAATGGTCGTACATCTAAACAATATGATATAAATGCAGGTGTGCCTCAGGGGTTGATCCTTGGACCTTTATTATTCCTGATATTCATAAATGACCTTCCTGATAAAATAGTCTCTGACATGGGTATATTTGCTGACAACACCATGCTCTATAACAGGCACGAGGGGAAAATGAATGAACACATATCCAAGGCAATGGCGGAAACCCTAGAGGAAGACCTCGAGTCTGTAGTGAAATGAGGTCAAAAGTGGATGGTAACGTTCAATGCTGTGTTCACACTTGTTTTATCT
Source organism: Euprymna scolopes (assembly GCF_053919585.1). NCBI lineage: Eukaryota > Metazoa > Mollusca > Cephalopoda > Sepiida > Sepiolidae > Euprymna > Euprymna scolopes. The sequence continues at coordinate 73,277,201 of NC_136522.1, forward strand.
ATATATATAAAAGCGAAAATGTATGTATGTATGTGTGTATGTTTGTGTGTCTGCTAAAAACTTTCGACAGACAGAACAAAAATTCACAAACTTGGTCTCATATGAAAGCCCCATCCTTCGTCAGACAAATATTGAAAAATTGGCCAGAAACGTTACTTTTTTTCACCCTGAAATCAACACTTTTCTACAGGGGGGGTCAACAAAAAACGTCCTCTCATGACGAGATCGGTTCTACGCATGCATCAGATGACGTCATAACCTGATTTAGTTTAAATATTTGAAGAACTGACACAATTTCATGTATGTCGTGTTAGCTCAGTTGGTTAGAGCGTTGGTTCATTATCTAGACGTTTTGGGTTCGAATTGTGGTGTGAGATGTCTTTTTTTTTTTTCGATTTTTTAAATTTTAATATTGAAGCAGGGTTATTTAAGCCATTTTTCATGTAACGTTCGTTTTTCTGTTTTTTTGTTTTTTGCTTAGCTTATTCTTAGGTTTTCATTAACATCCCCACCCCCTACTGACCACACACACCCAAAAACACTCGGGTACCCACCGATTTTTTAAATTTTAATATTGAAACAGGCTCATTTAAGCCATTTTTAACGTGTTTTTTTTAGGGGGGGGTTATTTTTCAGAAGTTTTAATGTTCGTTTTTCTGTTTTCTTTTTTGTCTTTGTTTTTCAGATTTTTACATTTAACATCGTGCGTTTGCCTTACGTTAGTTTTTTTTTTGTGTTTTTTTTACTTCACTTATTCTTATGTTTTGGTTAGCCTCCCCCCCCCGCCCGAGTACCCCCTCGCTTTATTTTTCAGATAAGTTTTAACGTTCGTTTTTGTTTTCTTTTTTTACTTTGCTTATTCTTAGGTTTTCATTAACACCCCTCACCCCTGACCGACCACACACACCTCCAAACACTCGGGCAACGCCGGGTACCCCCACCCCTGCTAGTCTATATATATAAAAGGCAATATGTGTGTGACCATTTCGTGTATGTCTTCAAAAGGCTTTTCGAGCACACGCTCCCCGGAGTCGTTACTATCGCTTAAAACTGTGTATATAGGTCCTATATAATAATATCTAGGAATTAGGAAACTGCGAAGCGTATAGATTTATTTACGTCGACTTTTACAAAATTATTGCTATTTTGGCTTCTCGCGTGTTGATTGGGCTTTTTAGTATAAATAAAGTGAAACTAAACTCAAACGGACGTGTTCGCGGCATTGCGCCAGGAAAAACGTCCAGAAGCAATCAGCTTTGATCAATCTTGTATATCAGACAGTCAAATTTCGATAAACAAACTCAGACGCTGACGCTGCGTGACTTCTATTTGACCTTCTTAATTAGGTCAAATGGAAGCAGCAAAGTTAACTTTTATTACGCACGCCTGTTTTTATAGTTATAGTTAGATAAATAAATTCAAACACGTTTACAGTGTATGTCGCTGTGGCCCAATGGTAACATCGCACGTTTTTTTTTTTTTTTCACACATTAATTTCCAACTCAAGGGTACGGGTTCGATTCTCATACTGACCTACCAAAACATTTTTTTATTATTATTTAACCCCCCCCCCCCCCGGAGTTTTGATTTACCTCAAGACACCCAGGCACCGCCGGGTACCCCCCGCTAGTGTTATATAAATCCAAGTTCTCAGAAATCAAGGGATTCACTTCCTGAGGGGTTGGGGGAGCTAACACTTGATCTTGATATTAGAGATTTCATTCCCACTGGATCACCGAAGTTAAGCAACGTTGAACGTGGTCAATACTAAATGGGTGACCGTTTGGGACTTCCAGGTGCTGTAGGTGCTCTTCACTTATCTCAGCGTTGTTTCCAGTTGGCTTGGACTTCTCCTTGCCACTCGACTCAAACAGTTCCGATTCAGGAGAGGTATAGTTGGGGATTGCACACGTGCAGTGCCCCCCTACAGGGGGATATCTTTTGTCTTTCAAGGCTGAGCAGAGATATTGTTTCCATTATAGTTCTCCTTTACATCCCCATGTTAAATCTTTCTTGTGGTCTCTTGGTCTTACTGGATTTCGAGACAAGAATTCATCTAGTCTGGTGAAGTATCTAGCTTTATGCTGTTATTTACACCATCTCTATATATATAAAAGCCAAAGTGTGTGTTTGTATGTGCACTTTTTGTATGTCTGCAAAAGGCTTTTTTCCTGGGAATGATCGGTCGGCTCATTCCTTCTTAAAACTTTTGTTATATATTCGTTCTTCATTGAGGTTATCCTTGAGGGGTACCAAATTGAGCTTTCGTTACATTTGAATATGTTATATAGAGTTCTTCATTTAGGGGCACATTTTACGTTTTCTATATAACATAAGAAAGATTCTGTGTGATTGTCTCTAATATAAATGGTTGTGTGTTTGATTATCATAAAGGGAATCGTGTGTGTGACATGTAATTTCTGAACCTACCTCTGTTCTCGCTGTCGAACAATCTGGAAATTTCTCATCCTGGAGGGAGACTTGATACCTGTTTGACGAAGATTTATCACTCCAAGACGATGAATGTTTTTTATAGATTTTATTTCACTTTCCCCAGAGGTCCTGCAGCAGGTGTAAAGTGAAATCTGCTTGTGTGGTTCTTCTTCACACACGTCAGCGTTCGTCTCCCCCCTCCCCAGTTAAGAGGGGGGAGACCACGGAAAACGTCCGTCTTCTTCAAAGCTCAAATCAAATCTCCCAGATCTAGCCAACCACGTCACACATACGTAATTTGGTCAGCTGACCTTTGGTTCTGGTAAACGTGTCTACCTCCACGTTTACTCACCTCTCTCTCTCTCTCTCTCTCCCTCTCTCTCTCCCTCTCTATTCTCTTATAGAGACACAGAGAGAGAAAACAGAAAGAGTAAGAAAGCCAGAGGGGCGGGGGGGAGAGATGCTCGTTAACACTTTTTATATGCTGTCTAAATCATAATATCTATGACTTAAGAATGAGGGTCCAGTTTATCTTTTATTTGCCCGACTTTTACACGCTATTTTTGAGATATCTTTTGATCGCCGCATCTTCGTTATGCTTTTCAGTATAAAAAAAGCGAATGATAGGGCGGGCGAAACAGAAACTGGCTTGCATTGCAAAACTAGGTCAAACATCACGCGACTTAACTTTCTTGCACCTGTCAATTTCACTTTATAAACGTTAAGACAGCTTTCACTTCCTCTCCTCTCGTGGCCGAGATGGTTAGGTGTCTGACTTTTTTCCCTTTCGTTTCCACCTTCGTGTCAAGGCTTCAGGGGTTCAAGCCTATCTTCCTACTAAAACTTTTTTTTCTTTTACACCTCCAAACACCCAGCCCACGTTTTTTTTTTAAACAGGGTTGTTTTGATCTACCTCCCTCCCCAACACACACACCTCCAAACACCTGGGCAACGCTGGGTACCCCCCCCCACCGCTAGTCTATATATATAAAAGTCAAAATGTGTGTTTGTGTGTTTGTGCATTTTTTCTGTATATCCGGCAAAGGCTTTTTTTGGGGTGGTTCTCGGGTTGGTCACTCATTCTTATAACTTTTTATATGCTACCGAGATGATAATATCTAAGATTTACGAAACGACTCGGCGTGTATCTTTAATTTGGGCAACTTTTACGCGTGATTTTTGCCGTCTTTATTGGCCCACGCGTGTGTCTTTGGCTTTTCAGTATAAAAAAGCAAAACTGAAACAAACCTCGCCGCTCGTGCGTTTTTTCATGTTAATTTTTGCCTGAATAAAAGAGTTAATATCTCAATGTCAGTGAAAACCGTCATATCAGACAATTTGGGCTCGCCCCCTCCCCCCAACAAGTTGGGGAGAGAAAAAAATAAAACCAAAAAAAACTGCGGATTTCAATCTCCCATGGCATGATGTTTGACCTTAATAAAATCCAGCACCTGTTTGAACTCATTCACTTTTTAAGCGCTAAATTTAACATCTTCCGTTGCTTCCGTTGCTGTAGCGCACTTGTATGTTGTCAGCCTATTGGCCTCAAGGTTCCGGGTTCGAGTCTACCTGCCACCAACCCTGCCTTTTTTTCTTTTACACCTACAAAAATTTTTGTCTTTTTTCATTTTTAAAGTTTTAATATTGAAATCGCTGTTTTTTGGATTTATTTTTTTAACATCATTTTTTTTTTTTCATTTTGTGCTGCTTTACCCCCCCCCCCCCAACACACACACCTTTAAACATCCAGGCAATGCCAGACACCCCCGCTAGTATATATATAAAAGGCAAAATGGGCGCAAGCGTTTGTGTGTGTCCGCCGAAGGCTTTTTGCATTGGGCTTCTCGCATCGGTTTTCACATTCTTTTCCTCCTTCGTAGTACGAGTTTGAGCCGCCTTGCCTACTACTAATTTTTCTTTTTTGTTTTGCTCAACACGCACCTCCAAACACCCGGGCGACGCCTTATAAAAGCGAGTGTGAGTTAGCCATAGTGAGGAGATTTTATTTGGGCTGCGAATATTATGTGATTTTGAATATTTGGTCAGGGTTTTATTTCTAGGTATAAGTATCCTCATGCCAGGTTGTCCTAAGACAAAGCCTAAATAGGATAGAGTTAGACACCAGGCCATTTTTTATTGAGATTTTTTTAAACCCCTTTATTTTACATTTTAGGTGAAACTGCAGATACGTTGATGGCTTTGCGTTATTGTAAGGGACGAGGTGCATTAATCGTGGGTATAACTAATACGGTTGGTAGCAGCATTTGCCGTGAGTCTCACTGTGGAGTTCATATTAATGCGGGACCTGAAATTGGTGTTGCTAGTACAAAGGTAAGTGATTTTTGGAGGGTGACTCTTTTAGAAAAAGTTGTTTTTTTCGTTTCCTCAATAATTGACGGAATTTAATTTGTTTAATTAATTTTAAAGAAAATCATCCACTTTACAATAATCGAATGGAAATCATTACGATGAATTTTTTTTTTTTTTGTCAAAGGTGTCACCACTTATCAAGTCCCAGAGATCACTCGAGGATAAGCTTTAGTGAGTGTACGGTAGTCAATGGGACATTATCGTAGTAATCGTTAGTAGTGGAAATTTGGTAAGGTGTATTACTTGGGAAATGGCTCATCAAGAACTTGTTTACATTGAACTTGAAGACAACCATATTGTAGTCAGCTGGAAAGCAGGAAAACGGAAGAGAGTTCCACAGGCGTGCAGTTCTAAGAAAAAAGCTTTGTTCATGAAATCTACATTTAGGTTTAGGCACAGATAAAGAGTGGGGAAAATTGTTGATAGTGTTTTCAGCTAGATGAGATTTTCTCATGAAATTTTGGCAAGGGAGACCATAGATTGGAGCTCAGACGAGTACTTACCATTAAATAATGATAAAGCAGAGACAGGTTTGCAATGTCTCTTCTGTGAGAAAGGTTGCAGGGAAGAGAAAAGGGCATCCCCACTAGACGTCAAGGTCTATATTGAACTCTGTCAAAGCAGAATAAGTATTTCCAGCAGCTCCTGCCCAGATGTGGCAACTACTTCATCCTTTGATGTAGTTGATCAGTACATAGAGATATTTCAATGGCCCATGTAGATTATCGTTGAGTGAGAAGCTAGAAATTTTAAATATCCCAAAAATATAATAAATTGCAAATTAGCAAAGAACTTGGGTTACTGAATGACATCATACTTGGCCTTCGGGACAAGATCAAAGTGTAGTATCTGATCTTCAGATGCTGCACTTCAATTTCTTGTTCTCTGTCAGTGGAGGAGAAATCCTTCACGACTGAGACAATTTTTATTTTTGTTCCTTTTCTCCACGTTAAAAAACGACCCTGGTGTCTAACTCTGTCCTGTGGGGAGGCATTGTAAATAGGTACTGAATGACAATGACCCTTGTATAAATGAAAATATAACACTGAAAGAAGACGTATTTAATGCGGATGGACTGCAGGAGCTCAGCAGATAGCAGCGATCAGGCTAGCTTTGGTGTTGTGGGAGGACATGTTGGTGGTGTTCTTGACGTATAACCAAACGAAGTAATCCAGTGGGTTCAGGTTGGGGGAGGAGGGGGCTAGTAAGAAAAGGGTACAAAGTTCTAGTACTCCTTCTGAAGCCAAGACTGGGTCTCTTTAGACTTGTGGTCGGCGCCAAGTCCTGCAGGGATCACACACTCTTCGGCACATCCAGGTACACTTTGGTGTTGACTTTCAACACAACTTCAAAACCAAAACCAGGGCGACAATTTTATCGTTCCACCCTGTATTTTTTCTTTCTTTTTTTCTTTCCTGTCTATTTATTTTCTTTTTTTTCTCCTTTTTTTTCCATCCTCTTTGTTTCTTTCTCTTTCTTCTTCCTCTTTTTCCTCTTTCTTTTCTATTTTCTTTTTTGATTTATTTTCTTTCTTTTTTCCGTGATTGTTTTTTCTTTTGATATTTTTTTTCTTTTTACCTTTTATTCTAGTTGGGGGGGAAAAAAAAAAGACCTATCCCTTCAAAAACAAAAAAAAAAAAAAAAAAAAAAAAAAGACCTATCCTTTCAAAAACAACAACAAAAAAAGACCTATCCTTTCAAAAACAACAAAAAAAAAAAGACCTATCCTTTCAAAAACAACAACAAAAAAAAGACCTATCCTTTCAAAAACAACAACAAAAAAAAAGACATATCCTTTCAAAAACAACAACAAAAAAAAAGACCTATCCTTTCAAAAACAACAACAACAAAAAAGACCTATCCTTTCAAAAACAACAACAAAAAAAAAGACCTATCCTTTCAAAAACAAAAACAAAAAAAAGACCTATCCTTTCAAAAACAACAACAAAAAAAAGACCTATCCTTTCAAAAACAACAACAACAAAAAAGACCTATCCTTTCAAAAACAACAACAACAACAAAAAGACCTATCCTTTCAAAAACAAAAACAAAAAAAGACCTATCCCTTCAAAAACAACAACACAAAAAAAAGACCTATCCTTTCAAAAACAACAACAACAAAAAAAGACCTATCCTTTCAAAAACAACAACAAAAAAAGACCTATCCTTTCAAAAACAACAAAAAAGACCTATCCTTTCAAAAACAACAACAACAAAAAAAGACCTATCCTTTCAAAAACAACAACAACAAAAAAAGACCTATCCTTTCAAAAACAACAACAAAAAAGACCTATCCTTTCAAAAACAAAAACAAAAAAAAGACCTATCCTTTCAAAAACAAAAACAAAAAAAAGACCTATCCTTTCAAAAACAACAACAACAAAAAAGACCTATCCTTTCAAAAACAACAACAAAAAAAAGACCTATCCTTTTAAAAACAACAACAACAAAAAAGACCTATCCTTTCAAAAACAACAACAACAAAAAAGACCTATCCTTTCAAAAACAACAACAAAAAAAAGACCTATCCTTTCAAAAACAACAACAAAAAAAAAGACCTATCCTTTCAAAAACAACAACAACAAAAAAGACCTATCCTTTCAAAAACAAAAACAAAAAAAAGACCTATCCTTTCAAAAACAACAACAACAAAAAAGACCTATCCTTTCAAAAACAACAACAACAAAAAAGACCTATCCCTTCAAAAACAAAAACAAAAAAAGACCTATCCCTTCAAAAAAAAAAAAAAAAAAAGAAAAAAAAAGACCTATCCCTTCAAAAACAACAACACAAAAAAAAACCCTACTTAATGTCAATGGGCCGCAGCTGGACAGTTTGTAGGTCACATGATTTAGGATTTGTTGCAAATTGCTGCTGCTGCTGCTGCTGATGATGATGATGATGATGATGATGATGATGTTTATGTCTAATGTCTTTCTCTCTTCCCTAGGCCTACACGAGCCAATTTGTTTCGTTGGTCATGTTTGGTCTCATGATGTGTGAAGATAAAATCTCTTTGCAAACACGAAGAAACGAAATCATCCAAGGTCTCAAGAAATTGCCAGGTAAGAATCAACTTTCGGATCTCATCAGATGATTGGAGTAGAGTCGGGAAAGGTGAAAGTAGGAAAACACGCCGACTGGTGAGAATACAAAGAACATTTATATCCAGAACAGGGTTAGTGATACAGGAAGATTAGTAAGTCCGTTGTGGGGTTGTCTCTGTACGACATCCGGATAGCTCTCATTGAGCGGTCTATACTTGCTGCTTATATGGCTAATGGATAAGTTCATCTTAGTGATTATAAGGGTTTGTATGTCCGACAACAATGATGATGATGATGATGATGGTGGTGGTGGTGGTGATGATGATATCGTTCCACCCTGTATTTTTTCTTTCTTTTTTTCTTTCCTGTCTATTTATTTTTTTTTCTTCTCCTTTTTTTTTTCATCCTCTTTGTTTCTTTCTCTTTCTTCTTCCTCTTTCTTTTCTATTTTCTTTTTTTGATTTATTTTCTTTCTTTTTTCCGTGATTGTTTTTTCTTTCGATATTTTTTTTTTTCTGGTAGGAAAAAAAAGAGCCATCCGGAAGATTAGTAAGTCCGTTGGGGTGGTCGTCTCTGTATGACATCCGGATAGCTCTCATTGAGCGATCTATACTTGCAGCTTATATGGCTAACGGATAAGTCCATCTTAGTGATTATAAGGGTCTGTATGTCCCCACAACAATGATGATGATGAGGAGGAGGATGATGATGATGATGATGATGATGAGGAGGAGGAGGAGGAGGAGGAGAATTTGTCTGTCTGAAACCCACACAATACCTACTAATAATGAAGATTTGGTATTTGTCTGTCTGAAGCCAAGATTATACTATTACTTCTATTAATAATAAAGATTTGGTATTTGTCTGCATCATTTCAAATCATATTGGATCTTTCTGACAGTCTTGTAAGTAATTTTTTGATTGATGAAGGTTGATTGTTTTTCCGTCTTTTAGTTGAACCTTTTTTTTGGGACATTTGAAATTTTTAAATAAGAGCTAAAATTTGGACCAAAAAAATTCAATCATTTAATTAAATTTTTTTTTTTTCTCGCACACTTATTTTTCAGAGGACATAAAGGAAGTGCTAAAGTTGGATGAGGCAATCCGTAAACTTTCTGACGAACTTTATCAGCAAAAATCTCTTTTGGTTATGGGAAGAGGATACAATTTTGCAACTTGTTTGGAAGGAGCTTTGGTATTTTGACATTTTTTTTAATTTTTGATTTTGATTTTTATGTTTAGTTTCTTTACTTTTCTTTGTTTTTCTTTTCTTTTTGTTTTCTTTACTTTTTTTGGTGTTTTAACATTTTTTTAAAAAAATTTTATTTTGTTCTTTTTAATTTTTACTTTTCATTTCTTTTTCCTTTTCTTTTCTCTTTCTTTTTTTCTTTTCTTTATCTTTTTTCTTATTTCTTTTTATTTTCTTTACATTTTTCTTTTCTTTACTTTTTCTTTCTTTACTTTTTCTTTTTTCTTTCTTTCTTATATTTCCTTTACTTTATCTTTTTTCTTTTTTCTTTACTTTTTCATTTATTTTTTCTTTTCTTTGTATTTTCTTTACTTTTTCTTTTCTTTGTATTTTCTTTACTTTTATTCTTTCTTTTCTTTTTCGTTTCTTTTCTTTTTCATTTTTTTTTCGTTTCTTTCTTTTTTTCTTCTCTTATTTTCTCTTTCTTTTTACTCTTTTCTTTTTCTTTTCTTTTTTATTTATTTCCTTTTTTTAAATTTGAAAATAATTTTTTCTTTCACTTTATTTCTATTTTAATAAAATTTGTAATTTTTTTTTTGGAGAGGGGGGATTATGTTTTTCCAGCGTTTTATTTTTTAAACTTCACACAAATTTACTAACCAGCAAAATTATAGCTTGCCTATGAATATTATTTTGCTAACTATTTTCCTCTGAGGATAAGAGCCATTCTCTGAAACTCCATGGAATAAGAAACATGTTAAGTTTTTTTTAACTTGTATTCCTTGTCAAATAATAAATTGTTTTAAATTCTAATTTACAGAGTTTAAATTGAATTTCTTATATCAATGCTCTATCTTAAAAATTGAGGTTTTTCATCTAATTAATAAATGTAAATATTAATATTAATATAACTATTAATATAAATGTAACTATTAATATTAATATAAATATAAGTATTAATATTAATATAAATATTAATATTAGTATAAATATTATTATTGATATTTATACTTATTTTAAGCTTACAGAATTATTCAATGTATAAACGTGAACAATTGGTTTTCCATCTGCCTTTCTTTCCCTCTTTTTCTCTCCACTATATCTATTTTTTCTCCTCTCTTTGTTTGGCTTCTTATCATTCTTTCTTCCTCTTCTCTTTTCTATTTCAATCTTTACTGCTATTCCTTGAGTCTTTATTTCACCTTTTCCTTTTGATAAAATGGCTTTGCTATTTCCTATTTCTATATTGCTTTTTTCATCATACTTTTTTTTTTAAATTGAATTTTACTTCTCCGTGATCCGATAGATTTTTGTGAAAGCATGAATTTACCCTGGACATTTGTAATTCTCTTTCCCGTTCATATGATTTTACCTCCTTATTCAATGGATTTTTACCATATCCTTTTATATTTCTACTGTTCCTGTTTTCATAATCATTATCAAACTTTATAAACTTTCACTAACTAAAACTTTTTTATGCAAATATGATTCAACTCATATTTGTAGTTTCTTTTAATGCATTAACTTGCAAAATTTATTGTATATTTTGCAATCCTCTTTCCTTTGATGAGAAGAATTGCATTTCTTTAAAACTCCGTGGAATAAGGTCTTTTACAGTTTATTTGTACTCCTTGTTGGATAATTAACACTTCTGTATACCTTCTCTACAGGTTTTTAAGTTTTTTGGAAAATTTGAATTAATTTTCAATAAGATTTTTCTATTATATATATATATATATATATATATATATATATATATATATACATATATATATATATATATATACATATATATATATACATATATATATACATATATATATATATATACATATATATATACATATATATATATATACATATATATATATACATATATATATATATATACATATATATATATATACATATATATATACATATATATACATATATATATATATATACATATATATATACATATATATATATACATATATATATATATACATATATATATACATATATATATATACATATATATATATATACATATATATATACATATATATATATATATACATATATATATATACATATATATATATATACATATATATATATACATATATATATACATATATATATATGTATATATATATACATATATATATATACATATATATATATATATACATATATATACATACATATATATATACATACATATATATATATATATATATATATATATATATATATATATATATATATATATATTAGTGTTGGGACAATTAATTGGAATCGGCAATCGAAAAAATCGACAAATTTGGGGGTATTGGAATCGGCATTGGAATCGAAAAGATTGGTGCCTATTTTCTGATGCCAAATCGATTCTTTTAATTGTCTTTTTTTTTATTTGATTTTGTTTAAAGCAAAATACTTCATTGCTGGCAATAATGATAAAATAATAAATATTTATTGATTTTAAAATACTAGTAAAGCTAAAATCGATAGATCATCCTCCACATGTGTAATTTTACATTTACACATTTACGAAAATATCTGCACATTTAACATGTGTTTTTACAGAAATCGGGGAAAATAACAATCTTATAGTTAAATAATTAGAGATTTATAAAGAATCGGAATTGGTAATTGTATCGGAATTGGGAATTAGTGAGGAATCGGTAATTTGTATCGGAATCAGGAAAAATACTGGAATCGTCCCATCACGAATATATATATATATATATATATATATATATATATATATATATTATGTGACAATAATTATATATATATATATATATATATTATGTGACAATAATTATATATATATATATATTGTTATGTGACAATAATTTCTTTAAATCTTTTCCTTTTTTTTCAAATGTTTTTATTTTAATTTTATTTATCTTTGTTTTTTCCTCCCCACAGAAAATCAAGGAATTGACGTACATGCATTCAGAAGGAATCATGGCAGGCGAATTGAAGCACGGACCCCTTGCCCTCGTAGACAAAGCGATGCCTGTAATGATGATAGTGATGAGAGATAAAGTTTATTCCGTAAGTTGAAGCTCTTCATTCTCAGGAGGTGGGGTTTGGAGTCCACAAAAGAAAGGAACAGTTCTACATAGTTTAAATACATTGTTCCCATACAGATAAAAATGCACAAATTATTTACAAGTAATATGTACAGAGTGGAACGATAAAAATTGTCGCCTTAGAAAAGGCAACATGATTCCATTTCCATTTGATAAAAACTAGTTTTCTGTTTTTGTTGGTGCAGTTGTGTACAAATTCCAAATTCTATCATGTCTGAAAGTGACACAATATTCAATGAGCGAGATCGGAGATTTGCCACTGTACGACATGCTTTGTACCGATCCAAGTTATGACAACAGGACCATTGCCAGCATGCTCAAAATGCATCGCTGGATTGTCACAAATAACAGGGATTTTGGGATTGACCTTTACTCCTGACCTGAAATGGAACACGTACATCAAGTCAGTTGCCAAGGTCACTGGAAAAATGGTAGGATCCTTCTACCGCTCAAGAGAATATCTCACTGCTGATGCAATTCTCTATCTATATAAAAGCCAAGTATGTCCAAGGATGGAATACTGCTGCCACATTGTGGCAGGAGCTGCTAAAAACAGTTTATCCTGCCTTGACAGAATACAAAATAGACTTTGTGGCTTAGTGGGGGATGCCCTTTTCTCTTCCCTGCAACCTCTCTCCCACAGGAGAGACATTGCGAGCCTATCTTTGTTTTATCGTTATTACCATGGTAGGTGCTCGTTTGAGCTCCAATCTCTGGTCCCCCTTGCCAATCTTTCACCATAAACACCCGTCGAGTTGAAACCACTGTCAACAATTTTCCCCACTCTTTATCTGTGCCTAAATCAAAACGTAGATTCCATGAACAAAGCTTCTTTCTTAGAACTGCACGCCTGTGGAACTCTCTACCGCTTGTCTGTTTCCTACCTGACTTCAACCTGGATGTCTTCAAGTCCAACATAAACAAATTCCGGATGAACCGCCCCCTCCCCTTAAGTTATGACACTTTATCACATCTCCAATACTAATGAATACTATAACACTATCCCATTGATTACAGTACACAGAATAACCCTTATCCCCTAGTGGCTTCTGGGCCTTGATAAGTGGTGACCTTCATGTAAAGAAAAAAAAATATATATAACCTTTTTTTGATATTTTCATTTTTTAATGTCTTGATTAAACTGTACAAGTACCAAAGTTTTAAAATAAAAATGTTTTTTTCTTTAATGGCACAAATTTATCGTTCCATCCTGTGTTGATAGTTCACCGTAAAAACTTATATTTTCCTTTTCGTGAGTCAAAAACAAAAAAATCCTTTTTCATCTTTTAACATTAATATTTTTATTTTCTTCTTTTATTTTCTTTGTATTAGTTTCTCGTTTATTTTGATTTTGAATTTAATTTGTAGTTCTTAATTTTTGTTTTAATTTAAAAATTAATTTTTATGTAATATCTAATTTTTAATGAATTTAAGTTTTTATGTTTAATTTTAATTTTATTTTTAATGTAAAACTATTAATTTTTAAATTTATTTTTTAATTTAATTCTAAATTTTAATTTATTTTTATTTTTAATAAAATAAAATATAATAAAAATTAATTTTTACATATAATAATATATTTATATAATAAAATATTAAATTAAAAAATTTTAACTTTTAATTTATTTAATTTTAAATTCTCATCTATTTTTAATTTTTTTTCTTTTAATCAATTTTAAGTTTAATTTAATTTCTAATTCAATTTTTTTATCTTTAATTTATTTTTAGCTTTTTTTTAGTTTTTAGATTTTTAATTTTTGTTTTCATTATTTTCTATAACACTAAGAAATGGGGCCTAATATATATATATATATATATATATATATATATATATATATATATATATATATATATATATAATGTCAATATTTCTTATTTTCATACATAGAATTATGAATGAACCATTTTTCATTTTTTTTTTAATTTTTACTTTTTTTATTGTTACTTTTTTTTAAGTTTTATTTTAAAAAAATTGTTTAATTTTTACTTTTTTAAAATTTTTAATTTTTTTTTAATTTTTACTTTTTTAATTTTTATTTTTTAATTTTTACTTTTTTAAAATTTTTACTTTTATTTTTATATAATTTTTTATATTTTTCAATTTTTATTTCCGATATTTTTTCACCTTTATTTTCAGTATTTTTCTATTTTTTTTTTTATATTTTAATTTTCTATATTTTAATTTTTTTTAATTTTAGTTTTTCCATATCTTTACTTTATATATCTTTACTTTTTATATTTATTTTTTCAACATTTAGGCTTTTTTATTTTTAACTTATAATTTAGTCTTCCATTGTGAAATTTTTAATCTTGATGTATTTTTCATTTTGTGTTTCTTTTTCTTCACAGAAATGTATGAATGCGCTTCAACAAGTGAAAGCCCGACATGTGAGTTTTTTTTTTTTTCTAAATTGTTTCATGTTTCATTTACTAAATGATTTTAAATCTAAATCACATGACCACAATTTAAACTACTCATTCAGTGCCTATGTGGTTGAGTCAGCTCCACTCGTGATGGTAGGGTTATCCACAGAATGGATACGTCATTCTGATAGGTTCAATCGGCAGTTGTGTAATCGATTGATACCTGCTCTTGTTGGAGGAGCCACCATGATGCACTGTGAGAAAGCTTCACATACCACTCCCCAGTGACTTAGTTGCACTGTAGAGAACCTACTGTTGATTTTATAAAATAATTTTTGTATATAATGGCTCGAATTAAAGTTTAAAATGCAAATGTCAAGTATCATGATTCAATTGTGTTTTAAACAGAAACATTCATCTTGAATGTGTCTTTGTCTTATCAAAGAACCTACCGTTGATTTTATACACCAGACCCTTCTGCTTGTGCAGTGGTAAAATTTCTCAAATGCACTTGTGATGTTAGGCTGTATAAGGGTGTTAACATTGGTTAAAATCGGACAGTTTCTTCTTTAATTGGATTTTTTTTTTTATCAATTTCTGATAGTAAACCTATCTAAGGAATAGAGATTTTTTTTTTTTTTTTTTCTAAATTTTTTGTTCTTTCAATTAACTGAGCTTTAATTTAAATCACAAGACCTCAATTTAAACAATTTATCTTACGTGTGAAATAGTAGGTTAGACTAGACTCTCAAGTCTTGTCAGGGCAACTAATTCATATGAATCAACAAGGTATGACTTATTTTGAATTCTTGCCAGGGCAACTAATGTAGGCGAAGGATAACGTTTGATAGCTCAATTCTGTAGTTGGCATTGGTTTTAACAGTTCCTCTTTAGAATCTGGTATTCACAGAAGGAGCCGCATGAAGGTTGCCAACATCCATAATTAAAAGTGGTGCAATGGAACAGACTGGATTAAAACTTTGCAGTCCGCCACCGCTATTTCTTATCATGTTTGCAGATTTTATTTTGACCTCTAAATCGATGTGAAAAAAAAGTTTGATAAGGGAGTGAACTCTAGAAAATTTACGTTCTTTATCAACAACATTGCCTCTGAGATGGGTATATATGCTGATGACACTACACTCTATGGCAGACACGACAGGAAGACGAATGAACACATTTCTAAAGAAATGGCAGAAACACTAGAGGAAGACCTCCAATCTGTAGTGGAATGGGGACAAAAGTGGTTGGTCGCGTTCAATGCTGCCAAGACTAAACTAGTTTCATTCAATAATTACAAGAAACCCTCTCTACCACCAATAGCAATGGCCAACGACCCTTTATCTGAGAGTCCATCTTTCAAACTCCTTGGCCTAACGTTCACAGGAAACATGAGTTGGAACAATTACATTGAAGGCATTGCCAGGGCCGCTGCAAGAAAGGTAGGCTCTCTCTACCGTGCTAGAAAACTACTAACACCCGAAAGTATCCTGTACCTCTATAAGGCCACCATTCGCCCATGTATGGAGTATTGCTGCCACATCTGGGCTGGTGCATCTGCTACTAGTCTCTCGCTCCTTGACAAGGTTCAAAAGAGAGTCGCAAATCTGATAGGCCCTGAACTGGCATCTAAGCTTCAGCCTCTGTCCCATCGACGAAATGTTGCATCCCTCTGCCTGTTCTACAAGTATTTTAGTGGTGAATGCTCTGATGAACTGCAATCACTTGTGCCCCCACGACGCGAGCACCCTCGACAAACCCGACAGGCTACTAGATCCCACCCCCACACTGTAGAGGTCCCTAGATGTAAAAGATCTTTTTACTCCAATAGTTTCTTCCCCAGAACCGCAAGACTCTGGAATTCCATCCCAGGTCCCTGCTTCCCCAACAGTACTGACGTGCAGAAGTTCAAGTGTAACGTGAACCGACACCTTGCTGCCCAAATCCCTACATAGTACCCCAGTAGTTGTTGCCCCTGATAGTAGCCCCCTACACCAAAGTGGCAATTTGCCTTGTTTGGGGTTAAAATGTAATAAAAAAAAAAAAAAAAAAAAAAAAAAACAACAGGTAGCAAAATTGCAGCGTTTCACCGTAGAGATCCGGAGATGCCAGAAAGTCTTCTGTCTAATACTAGACTTTGAAATTCCCTCCCTCTTTCCTGCTTCCATGATTGTACTAACATGGAGAAATTGAAATATAATGCTGACATCTTGCTGCTCAACTCCCTACATAGTGCTCCTCAATCCCAAATAGTAACCCTTTACATTCCAAGTGGCAATGTTTCCTGTTTGGTGTGAAAAAGAAGTTGAAAAAAGTTTTGGTAAAAAAAAAAAAAAATTCATTCATTTTTGATCACCAGGAAAAAAAAAAAAAAAAAAAATGCCTTCCAGAGAAGGTAATAAAATGTGCAGCACTTCTAAAAAAGACGCCAGCGAGTTCGAATCCTAACAAGGGAGATAATTATTTTCTGAAAACCTTGAAAATCTTAGGCCAATTTAGAAAAGCTCAATTTTCGCTAATTGTTTTCAAAAATTGTTTTCATTTTTTTTTTTTTTTTTACAAGGTAGTCACAACTTATCAAGGCGCGGAAGCCACTTGGGGATAAGGGTTATTGCGTGTGCAGTAATCAATGGGATAGTATCATAGTAATTGTTAGTATTGGAGATTTGATAAAGTGTCTTATTAAGGGGGCGGTTCATCAGGAATTTGTTTATGTTGGACTTGAAGACATCCAGGTTGTAGCCAGGTGCGAAACAGGCAGACGGAAGAGAGTTCCACTGGCGTGCACTTCTAAGAAAGAAGCTTTGTTCATGGAATCTACGTTTTGATTTTGGCACAGATAAAAAGTGGGGAAAATTTTTGACAGTGGTTTCAGCTAGATAGATGTTTATTGTGAAAGATTGGGGAGGGGGGTCCAGAGATTGGGGCTCAGATGAGCACTTGCCATGGAAGTAACGATAAAACAAAGACAGGCTCGCAACGTCTCTCCTATGGGAGAGAGGTTGCAGGGAAGAGAAAAGGGCATCCCCCACTAAGCCAGGAAGCCTATTTTCTACCCTGTTAAGGCAGGATAGGCTGTTTTTAGCAGCTCCTGCCCAGATGTGGCAGCAGTATTCCATCCTTGGATGTACTTGGCTTTTATATAGATAGAGAATTGCATCAGCAGTGAGATATCTTCTGGAGCAGTAGAAGAATCCTACCATTTTTCCAGCGACTTTGGCAACTGACTTGATGTACGTGTTCCATTTCAGGTCAGAAGTAAAGGTCAATCCCAGAAGCTTATCAAAACATGGAGCCTCCCCTATGAGAGCCATCCATTTCAATTGATGCCAGATGGGGATCAGAGCGTTGATGATGTAAAGATAGGAGCTTGGTTTTGGATGCATTATAAGTAACCAGCTACCTCTTTCCCCACTGTACCACGCACTCAAGATTTTAGGAGAGAGGATCAGAGAGAACTTTGTCATTTACGGCTTTAGATGTGTTACCATAGATGGTCGTGTCATTGGCATAGATGTCAACGAATGATTTTAATCATTATTAATTAATTTTGTCCTTGATCGTTTTTCATAATTTTTGGATATGTTCATTACTGCGACATAACAATTATTTTTACTTGAAATTCAATATTTCGATTTTCGAATTTTGGTCTTGTAACGAAAAAGCACTAAATATATTTTCCTTCATTTCTACTAGTAATTGTCCGTAGTCTGAATTATCATATTTTTTCAAACCTCGGGGCCTGTGGAAATACCACAGCAGACTCTTTCATATGCAATATATTGATGTTGGCATTCTGTGGATGTTCAGCGTAAATGGAGATGCCCTGATGTCATTGTAGCTCTTTTGTTAAAACTGCAAAAGTATTTACCTAAGCAAGCAGAGACGCCCGGCTTAACCCAGTCGTAAAATACACTTAAATATGATATTTTAATTATGTGGATCTAGTATATATCATTATAGAGTCAATTTTCTATTGATTTTTATATATTATAAAGTTGTGATTTTAAAAATCAAAAATATATATCCATATGACTTGGATGCATTAGCTTGAATCAAAACCGAAACCAAAACTTATGAAGAAAAAAGAAATATATATATATATATATATATATATATATATATATATATATATATATATATATATGTTTCACTTAATGCCTTAATTAGCAAATTCTAGCATTGCTACAAATATAATTTGCTGATTTCTTTATGTCCTCTGATGAGAAGAATAATAAGAATAGCATTCTTTGAAACTCCACGGAATAAGGCCTTTAAAATTGTTTTTTGGAGTATTCAGTTGAACAATAAATTTTGATTGTAAAGTTCAACTTACAGTTTTAATTTTCTTTCTCTTATAATAAGCTCTACTCTCTATTGTGTATTGAGCTTTTTTAATTCGGTTGAAGTTTACCATTGTGTATATCAGGTAAACACTACATCCCTTTGTTTTCATTAATTTATCTTATATATATATATATATATATATATATATATATATATATATATATATATATATATATATATATAACTTGAGTTCCTTCAGCTATAATCGAAACCAAAACCAAAACTTATGAAGAATTCTTGGTAAAATTATTTATTACAAGAAATGGAAAGTCATAACAATTACACGACAGTCACTCTGAAGAAAACAAATGTAAGTGTGACACACAAAATAATACAGTAGATGTTATCGTATTAATATGTAAATTATCCACGTAACAAAAAAAAATTTGGACATTCTTTTTGATTTCTTTAAAATGTTTTTCTCTTTTATGCATTTCAACTGAAATTTTAAAATCTTGAATCCGTATTATTTATTTTTCAAGGATCAAGCGGGGGAATAAGGTCCCTGGCAGGCTTCACTTAGAAAAGAACAGATTTTGGGTGACACTGCTTACATGTTAATGCTTTAAAAAATAATTAAATACTAGCAGGATCTGTAAAAATTCCACAGAGGACTCATTCATATGTAATATATTTATGTTGGCATTTTGTGGATGTTCAGCAAAAATGGAGACGCCCTGATATTATTGTAGCTCTTTTGTTAAAACTGCAAAAGTATTTATCTAAGCTAGCAGGGACGACCGGCAAGCCCAGCCCTAAAGTACGCTTAAATATGGTATTTTAATTCTTGCAGATTTCGTATGTATTATTATAGAGTTAATGTTCTATCGATTTTTATATATTATAAAGTTGTGATTTCAAAAATAAAAAACTATATCCATATGATTTGGGTGTATTAGCTTGAATCGAAACCGAAATAAAAACTTATATATATATATATAACTTGAGTTCCTTCAGCCATAATCGAAACCGAAACCAAAACTTATGAAGAATTCTTGGTAAAATTATTTATGACAATAAATGGAAGTACATAACAATTAAATGACTCGGATGTAAGCCTGACACAGAAAATAACACGCTATCGTATTAATATATAGATACCACTGCTAATAATAATGTCAAATTTATAGATTAACGTCTTCAGCTAAAACACCCACAAAAAGGAGATTCAACGTATTAATTGATTTCTATTAAAAACGTGCACAGAAAAAAAAATGGATTCTACATAAAAAATAAAAATAATCAATCTTGATTGCAAAAATCTGCAAAACATTCACAAAAATCCAAACAAGTCAGTTATTTTATATTTGTTCTGCCTTTAAAAACTTTGGTTTTAATAGTTTTATTCAATAATAATTATAATTTTTGTTTTGTTTTGTAAATATATAAATATATTACTTGTAAACAACTATTTGCCGGCGACAATTTTAAATGTGATGTTCATTCAAAACATAATGAAAATATCAATCCATATTTTGGTTCAAATAGTTTGATCAAAAAAATTATTATTATTTATTTATTTGTTTTAAATAAAAAATAGTCATCCAAATTTTGGTTTAAATAGTTTTATTAAAAAAATTATTATTATTTATTTATTTGTTTTTAAATAAAAAATATTAATTCAAATTTTGGTTTAAATAGTTTTATTAAAAAAATTATTATTATTTATTTGTTTTTAAATAAAAATATTCATTCAAATTTTGGTTTAAATAGTTTTATTAAAAAAATTATTATTATTTATTTGTTTTTAAATAAAAATATTCATTCAAATTTTGGTTTAAATAGTTTGATTAAAAACTTATTTATTTATTTATTTGTTTTTAAATAAAAATATTCATCCAAATTTTGGTTTAAATAGTTTGATTAAAAGAAATTATTATTATTTATTTATTTGTTGGTTTTTAAATAAAAATATTCATCCAAATTTTGGTTTAAATAGTTTGATTAAAAGAAATTATTATTATTTATTTATTTGTTTGTTTTTAAATAAAAATATTTATCCAAATTTTGATTTAAATAGTTTGATTAAAAGAAATTATTATTATTTATTTATTTGTTTTTAAATAAAAAATATTAATTCAAATTTTGGTTTAAATAGTTTTATTAAAAAAATTATTATTATTTATTTGTTTTTAAATAAAAATATTCATTCAAATTTTGGTTTAAATAGTTTGATTAAAAACTTATTTATTTATTTATTTGTTTTTAAATAAAAATATTCATCCAAATTTTGGTTTAAATAGTTTGATTAAAAGAAATTATTATTATTTATTTATTTGTTGGTTTTTAAATAAAAATATTCATCCAAATTTTGGTTTAAATAGTTTGATTAAAAGAAATTATTATTATTTATTTATTTGTTTGTTTTTAAATAAAAATATTTATCCAAATTTTGATTTAAATAGTTTGATTAAAAGAAATTATTATTATTTATTTATTTGTTTTTAAATAAAAAATATTAATTCAAATTTTGGTTTAAATAGTTTTATTAAAAAAATTATTATTATTATTTATTCATTTTTATTTATTTATTTGTTTTTAAATAAAAATATCAAATATCCAAAGATTACTTAAAGTTGTGTAAATATATGAAAAAAAAAAAACGCTCGAACATACCCAGGGGAAGATAAAAGTGGTGTCACCCTAAATCTGTTCTTTTTTAAGTAAAGTCAGTCAGGGTCCTTATTCTCTGCTTGGTCCTTTTTCGGTGTTTTTCAACTGACTCTTTGTCTCCTTTTCCTTCTCTCTCTCTCTCTCTCTCTCTCTCTCTCTCTCTCTCTCGTCTCTGCATGTTTTTTGCAAATGTTCTGCATGACATTAATTCTAATTGCATTTTCGTTGTTTTCTTTGTTTTTTTCTTTTTTGGCATGATTGTTAAAAAAGATTTTCTTTTTTGATTGTTAAAAATTTTTTTCTTTTTTGCCATGATTGTTCAAAAAAAAATTTTCTTTTTTAGCATGATAGTTAAATTTTTCTCTTTTGGCATGATTGTTAAAAAAAAATTTCTTTTTCGGTATGATTGTTAAATTTTTTTTTTTCTTTTTTGACATGATTGTTAAAAACTTTTTCTTTTTTGGCATGATTGTTAAAAAAAATTTTCTTTTTTCTCTCACATTATTTTCTACTCAATTTCTTTTTTAGTTTCTAAAAACAAAACTTTATTTGGCAAAATTTTTTTAAAAAGTGAGAGAGGGAAAGATTCTTGGCTTTTATTCACCGATGGAACCTGGTTATGGCTAATTTTGCACAGACTCACACACACACACACACAAAGTGCCTATTATATATAAGTAGAGATACAGGGTGTAATGATAAAATCGTCGTCCTAGAAAAGACGAGATGATTCCATTTCCGTTTGATGAAAAGCAATTTTCTTTTTTGTTTTTTGTAGACCATCTACTAGTTGGCTAGTTGTATACAAATCCCAAGAGCGATAGGAGCCTTCTATCATGTCTAAAAGTGACACAATGTTCAACGAGTGAGATCGGAGATGTGCCGCTGTAAAACTCCTGCTCTCTACCAATCAAAGTTATGACAACAGGACCATTGCCAGCACCTTCAAAATACATCGCTGGATTGCCACAAATAACAAGGACGGTCCCAGGGTGATAAAAACAAAGTTTCCGGCTAAGCTTATGGTCTTTGGTGTGGTTTCATGTGAGGGCCACACATCTTCGAAGTTGGCTTCAAAGTCAACACCAAAGTGTACCTGGATGTGCTGAAGACTTTGATGATCCCCTAGTGTAATCAGGTGGCCGTTAGCAGACCCTGGGTGTGGCAGCAGAACTCAGTGCCGGCCTACAAGTCCAAAAAGACTTGGGCTTGGCTTCAGAAGGAGTGCTACGACTTTGTATCCTTCTCTCACTGCCCCTCCCCCTATTCCTCCGACTTGAACCCACTGGATTACTTCATTTGGTAATACATCGAGAACATCACCAACATGACCTCTCACAACACCAAAGGCATCCATCGAGTATTTGTCAAGCTCCCGCCAGTACTTGTGGAAAAGGCATGCTCTCACTTCCGGACCCATATTGAGACGGTGATTGAGGCTGAAGGCGGCTACATTGAATAGATGTCAGCTTTACTACATAATCACATTACCTGAATTGGTTTTTTTCAATAAAAGTTTTAAAATAAACCTATAGTGTTGTTTTCTTTAGGGCGACAATTTTATCGTTCCACCCTGTACTTAAAAAAGAAACAGGTGACAACTGATTTCTTTTTTTTTTCTGATTTAATTCAATCACAAAAATATTAGCCAAAAATTCTTTGCTTCTACACAACATTTCCGTGCTCGTCCACTGTATTAAATACAAGAAAAATACTTTCGCTCTCTCCTCCGTCTGCGTTGAAAACATTTGAAAAAGAAGCTGCGTTTTTTTTTGTTTTTTTTTAATTCGTCATAGCTTTCTTTTTTAATGTTTTGATTTAATAAAATATCGTCAAATCGAGCGTCCTAAATGATGAGATGTAAAAAATGAACGAGAGTTGTCTCCCTTTGCACAATGACAAATTGTAAAACAGGGCCAAAAAAGTCCATCTAATAACATTCCCATGGTCATAAAGTACATTTGTGTGAAATTTCAAAAAACTAGCCCAGCTATTTTGGAGTCCCTAGGAACGAACTCGCACACACACACACACACACACACACACACACACACACACACACACACACACACACACACACACACACACACAAAGTGCCTTTAATAGAGATATATAAAGTAGAGATATATAAAAAAAGAAACAGGACAACTGATTTTTTTTTCTGATTTAATTCAATTACAAAAATATTAGCCAAAAATACCCTGCTTCCACACACACAACATTTCTGTGCTCGTCTCCCCTGTAAAATCCAAGAAAAATACTCTCTATCTCTCTCTCTCTCTCCTCCGTCTGCGTTTCCATTTCCGTTTTTGCATGTTCTGCTTTTTGTTAGCTTGACTGTGTTGTTTAGTTTTCCGCCTTTCCTCCTCGTGTCTTCTAGGGCGACCTGATTGTTATTTGCGACTCTGGCGATCAGGAAATCCAAGCCCATGTGAATAAATCGATTGCCGTTCCGCACACAATCGACTGCCTCCAGGGCATTCTTAGCATCATTCCGTTGCAACTTCTCTCGCTCCACATTGCTAAAAAGCGCGGATGCGATGTAAGCATGACATTTTCTCCATCTCATAACCTCCTCCTTTTTTTTCTAACCTGCATGGTTTGGATCCACTTAATGGCATGACATTTTTTTTTTCTCTGTCAAGATGAGGGTCAGTAGGTCTCTGGAGTCTGCAATCTGCCTTCACTAATAGTGCATTCGTGAATAAAATGAAATGAAAAGCTAATGCTATTTTAAACTTGAGCGTGATTGTCCAACTGACAAAATGCTATTTCAAACTTGAGCGTGATTGTTCGACCAACAAAATGCTATTTCAAACTTCAGTGTGATTGTCCGACCAACAAAATACTATTTTAAACTTGAGTGTGATTGTCCGACCAACAAAATGCTATTTCAAACTTCAGTGTGATTGTCTGACCAACAAAATACTATTTCAAACTTCAGTGTGATTGTCCGACCAACAAAATGCTATTTCAAACTTGAGCGTGATTGTCCGACCAACAAAATGCTATTTCAAACTTCAGTGTGATTGTCTGACCAACAAAATACTATTTCAAACTTCAGTGTGATTGTCCGACCAACAAAATGCTATTTCAAACTTCAGTGTGATTGTCCGACCAACAAAATACTATTTTAAACTTGAGCGTGATTGTCCTACCAACAAAATGCTATTTTAAACTTGAGTGTGATTGTCCGACCAACAAAATACTATTTTAAACTTGAGCGTGATTGTCCTACCAACAAAATGCTATTTCAAACTTGAGTGTGATTGTCCGACCAACAAAATACTATTTTAAACTTGAGCGTGATTGTCCTACCAACAAAATGCTATTTCAAACTTGAGTGTGATTGTCCGACCAACAAAATACTATTTTAAACTTGAGCGTGATTGTCCTACCAACAAAATGCTATTTCAAACTTGAGTGTGATTGTCCGACCAACAAAATGCTATTTCAAACTTCAGTGTGATTGTCTGACCAACAAAATACTATTTCAAACTTCAGTGTGATTGTCCGACCAACAAAATGTTATTTCAAACTTCAGCGTGATTGTCCGACCAACAAAATGCTATTTCAAACTTCAGTGTGATTGTCTGACCAACAAAATACTATTTCAAACTTGAGCGTGATTGTCCGACCAACAAAATGCTATTTCAAACTTGAGTGTGATTGTCCGACCAACAAAACGCTATTTCAAACTTCAGTGTGATTGTCTGACCAACAAAATACTATTTCAAACTTGAGTGTGATTGTCCTACCAACAAAATGCTATTTCAAACTTCAGCGTGATTGTCCAACCAACAAAATGCTATTTCAAAATTGAGTGTGATTTTACGGCAAACGAAATGTTATTACAAACTTAAGCGTGATTGTCTGACCAACAAAATCCTATTGCATTCCGGACCCTTTTATAGAGATGCTTTAAGATATTAAAAAAAACTAATTAAGTAAGAAAGTATAGATCTTAAATCTGTTATCATTTTTTCTTTACAAAAAAACTGAATGCTGACTCCAGTGACTTCTGTCTCTCCTCATCTTTTTTTTTTAATGCCGATAAATTTTTTTTTTGTTTTACTCCAAGTTTTCATGCGTGTTTGTTGTTGCCGACTGTTGCTGTTGTAGGGCCGTCCGATTGTCATCTGCAACCAGCATGACGAAGAGACTCTGAGGCATGCCTACAAACCGGTGGAGGTGCCGCACACTGTCGATTGCCTGCAAGGTGTTCTCACCGTCATCCCCATGCAGATACTCTCCTACCACATTGCACTGAAAAGAGGATACGATGTAAGACAGACTCGGCAGCCGATGGAACTCCCTCAACAACTTTGGGAGATTTTACTTTTTTTTTTTTACTTTTGTTTGAATTTTGTATTAATTCTTTTTTTTATTTATTGTTTTTATGTTTCATAAATTTACGTTTGAATTTTAGTTTTTTTTATTCTTTGTTTTTATGTTTCATAAATTTACGTTTGAATTTTAGGTTTTTTAAATTTAAGAACCAATAACGAATATTTTTGAATTTGTAAAATTTGAAATGATGACGTTTCTTAAATGTTAATTAAAAAGTTTTAATGTATAATAAACCAAGTAAGGTTTGCACGTAAAAATCCAGAGAATCTTTACTGTGTTTATATAATAGTGTGCAGTAACTAATAGAGCTAGCTGACCTGTGTCCTGGCATTGCCTGGGGAAGGAAATTAGCTCAAGAAATTCAATAGGTCAGTGGGTCATAATGGATGAACTCAAAGACTTTGTTTATTTTCTGCCAACTTCAATTTTTCTGATGCTCTTTTCTTAATTTACCAACTTTTTGATGATAAAATTGTCCACTTTTGAAGAAAAGAAGTTTGGTTTTAAAACATGAACCAAAAAAAACTTTAAGCATAGACATTGCTTAAAAACTTTTATTGATCGAGCAATTACGATGCTTGAACATATTCAGGCATCCGATTCTTTCAAAAGGTGATTTTAAAAAAGATATATTTTGGGAAACAGGGAGCAGGGAATTCCAAAAAGCAAACGATCCAAGAAAAGACGAGTAAAAAAAAATAATTAAAATTAACTCAATCCAATAAGTCAGTGGATCATAATGGATCAACTCAAAGACTTTTTTATTTTCTGCCAAATTTTCTGATAACATCTTTACTTGTTCACCAACTTTTTGGTGATAAAGTTGTCTCGTCTATTTCGGAAGAAAGAAGTTTGGCATCAAGAAAATTTGGTCGAGCAATTACAATGCTTGAACATGAATATTCAGACATCCAATTTTTTCAAATTATTTGAATTTGTAAAATTTAAAATGATGAAATTTCTTAAATGTAAATTAAAACATTTTAATATATAATAAACCAGATAAGGTTGATATCCACGTGTAAAAATCCATAGAATCTTTACGTTCCGGTAGCGCTACATTGGAAGTTAGGAAGTATGTTAGCTTATACTTATTCACTATGGCCAGAGATAAAAATAATTGGATATTTGTGCAGTTTATAGATTATGTTGAAATACTAACATTATTTAGAAAGCCATTCTTGATCGAAAAGCCCTCTCATCGGGCCTCATCAGATTGTGTCGAGCTAGTGAGCTATGTACCTGACTAGCTAAACTCATCCGAGGAATCTCGCATATGATTGAAATAAATTTGAGATTGGACTAAGTTTTATGTATGCTTTATTTCACATTGAACTGCCATATTTGAAATTTCCTACAGCAACTATCTGATCTTTTTGGAGCAAAACCATATATATGTGATGGGACGATTCCAATATTTTTACCAATTCTGATACAATTATTGATTCCATACTAAATTACAGATTCTGATTCTTTATAAATCTCTAAATATTTAAATATAAAAGTGTTATTTTGTCCCGTGTGCGTATATGTTCTCAAACGTAAAAAACACACTTGTGAGGAGGTGATCTAGAGATTTTAGTCTTACTGGAAGTTTAAATCAATAAATATTTATTTTATTACTACAAGCAGTGGAAGACGTTTCTTGAACCAAAATAAAAAAAGATAATTTAAGGAATCAGTATTTATTAATCCAGACGAGTTTTGACTTTAAAAGTTATCCGGCGTGAACAATGTTAGCTAATTGGAAGACACTGCCAAATTACGTTCAATTACTCAAAATCAGTAATTATTACATGTCAAACATAATTTGAACTTCTTTTTGAGCAGGGGGGGGGGCAATATCATCAGGTTGTAGTTTACTGATGTTATTTGATTTAATTTATGTAAAAATTTCATTTTTTTTTTTACCTATTTTAACATTTGTTCATTTTTATTTCCCATTTATTATAAACCTACATCACTTTCATATCCATTTGTTTATTTTAATTTATTATATATTAAAAAAAATATTTTAATTTCAATATTAATTAGTTATGTAAAAAAAAATGTTCCTATAAATGGCTTAGGGGAGCTAATGGCTGTAATCCTATGGATTGCATAAACATATTTTTGAAAAAATATATAAATATATTGAAAAAACATATGTAAATAAATATATTGTCTTTAAAAATGTAAAACATATTTTTTTTAATTTAAATATACATTTTATTTTTTTAAATATATAAATAGATATATTTATTTTTAAAAATGTACAAATAAATATATATTTTTTTAAATATGTAAATAAATATATTTATATTAAAAATAAATCACTTTATCGATATTCATATTTTTATATTAAAAAACTATTTTTCTTTTTCATATTATTTCTGTAAAAATCCAATTTTTTTCTTTACACACATTTTCGCCAGGTCATAAAATTAACCCCCCCCCAAAAAAAAACACAATTTTGCAAAAAAAAAAAAAAAAAAAATCTGACAATGCAAAATACAATTCAATTTTTTTAATTGGTTCTCATGTAGTTGTGGTCTTCCTGTTTCTACTTTCGTTTTTTCTTGCTCACATGCACTTAGTCTAAATACGTAGCAGTGGCTAACATCAATGGACTTCTTTTTGTTTTTTAGCTAAACGGACATGATAAAAATAATTAAATTAAAACAAATATTATATTTTTTTATTTCATCAAGTAAAAATTCCATTTTTTTAATTGATCACTAAATTTAAAAAAAATTAATTGATCACTAAATTTAAAAAAAATTAATTGATCACTAAATTTTAAAAAAAATTTTTAATTGATCACTAAATTTTAAAAAAATTTTTAATTGATCACTAAATTTAAAAAAATTTTTTTAATTGGTCACTAAATTTAAAAAAAAATTTTTCTAGTAAATTTGCAATTTATCATGGACTTTTGCATGGAATTTTTCTTTATTAAATAAATCGAATTAAGAAAAATGAATTTAACTTTAAAATACCATTTCAAAAAATGGCGCTGTAACATGTCAATGGTTCTCATTTTTCTTATTTCAAATTATTTAATCAAGTAAAAGTTCCATGTAAAGGTCCTTAAGAACCTTCAAATTTGCTAGAATAATTTTTTTTTTCATTGCATGAAATTTTTACTTGATTAAATAATTCAAAATAAAAATATGATTTTTGCTTTAATTTAATTATTTTTAATTTATATCAGTTTGAAATAAGTTAAACTTAAAAGAAAAATAAATTAAAACAAAAAAATTCCATTGATGCCGGACCACTGCTACGATTTCAAAACAATATTTTGTAAAATGCTTCATCCTTGGATTTTTCTTTTTCGGAAAGAAATAACACTGTAAACGTTTGGAAAAATAATAGTTTATTTATATACATACACATATATACATACATACATATATACATACATATATACATACATATATACATACATATATACATACATACATATATACATACATACATATATACATACATATGTACATACATACATATATATATATATATAACAAGAATTTATTATTTGACAGGATACTCAAAAAGAAATATTAAGATTTCCTTAAATTTATTTTATTTTTTCAATTATCACTTTCTTTTTTTTGCATGTATTATTAATTCTCATATAATACAGTTTCAATTCATGCCAGTACCAGCAAATTCAAAGCTTCTTATTATATTCATTTGGTAATATCTTTTTGTCTAATGAAAAGAACACATTCTTTGAAACTCCGTGGATTAAGGAAATCTTAATATTTTTTGTTCTTGTAAATTATCATTTACAGTCTTGAATTGTGTTCTTTTATATATGTTGAAATTAATATACGTTCCGAAAAATATTTTTAAAAATAATCCAGTAAAAAAAAAAAATTACAAGTAAAAATAGAATTTATCGATTTTTTTTTTTTTTTTTAAATTACATTTTCACCTCAAACAAGGCACATTGCCACTTTGGTGTAGGGGGCTACTATTAGGGAAAACAACTACTGGGGTACTATGTAGGGATTTGAGCAGCAAGATGTCGGTTCATGTTACACTTGAACTTCTGCATGTCAGTACAGTTGGGAAAACAGGGACCTGGAATGGAATTCCAGAGTCTAGCGGTTCTGGGGAAGAAACTACTGGAGTAGAAAGATCTTTTACATCTAGGGATCTCTATTATGTGGGGGTGGGATTTAGCTGCCTGTTGAGTTTGTCGAGGGTGTCTATGTCGTGGGGGCACAAGTGTCTGCAGTTTGCCAGAGCATTCACCATTAAAATACTTGTAGAACAGGCAGAGGGATGCAACATTTCGTCGATGGGACAGAGGCTAAAGCTTAGATGCCAGTTCAGAGCCTATCAGATTGGCGACTCTTTTTTGAACCTAGTCTAGGAGTGAGAGACTAGTAGCAGATGCACCAGCCCAAATGTGACAGCAATACTCCATACATGGGCGAATGGTGGCCTTATAGAGGTACAGGATACTTTCAGGTGTTAGTAGTTTTCTAGCATGGTAGAGAGAGCCTACCTTCTTTGCAGCGGCCCTGGCAAGTTTTATTGTATATTTTTAATGATGTATGTTCTAATGTTTTGCGACCAATTCAAACGAACTTATCTCTCTTGCTTTTATTGAAATCCACCTTTGAAAGAAATATAAAATATCCAACCCCGCTAGTTTCTATGATTTTTTTTTTTCTGAAGAACAGACATCACATTTCTACTGGATTTTTTTTCAATATTTTTCGAACTTGCATTGAAACCAAATATTATGGTTTTGTAATGGTAGCAATGCAAGTTTTCACCTTTCTTTAAAAAGAAACAAAATCGATTCTGATCTTTTTCGGATTCCAATCGAATCATCAGAAATGCGTTTCTGATGTCGGCCAACAAGACATATTTGTTCGTTCTGAAACGGATTATCAGTTCTAGCATATCAGTCATCAAATTTACGCCTGGATATGCTGCTTCGTTTAATGACACAGAACCCTTTTGCTTATAAGAACAATTAAAAACTGGTCTTATCTTTGTAGTTGTCTGGTCAGTTGATTTTAACACAGGTCTATGGGGAATCCATGTATAGTCTTTAAAATTTTTAGGGGGACAATTATTTCTTCAATAATACCTTCGTCTTCTTGCTGTTGAAAAACTTGAAGGTATTGGTCATTCTAAATGCACATGCACCAAAAAATGTAAGGCCTTAAATCAACACAGATAATTTTACTAATTTTGACATGATATGTAAGTATGTAATAGTGTTTTTGTTTCTATGATATTTTTTTTTTCTGAAAAACAGACATCACATTTCTACTGGATTTTTTTTTCAATATTTTTCGAACTTATACTAATTTTGACATGATATGTAAGTACGTAATAGTGTTTTTGTTGCGATTCCATTCTAACTACACATGCGCCAAAAAATGTAAAGCCTTAAATCAACACAGATAATTTTACTAATTTTGACATGATATGTAAGTATGTAACAGATAAGACTTAAATAAAGATAAGACAGTTTAACATACAGAATTGGTTGCACAGCTCTTCCACATTAAAATATACGATAAAATTTGATAAATTCGATAAATGCTACTTGTACTTGTAATTATTTTCTACGGGTTCATTTTTCATGATTTTTTGAATTCATGAAATTTCAACATAACACGTATGGGGTGCCTCAAATATATTCCCAGACGTTTTCACATGGGCACCTTTATTGATATTACATACATGAAACTTTAGTCTCCTTCAAAGTAATCTCCTCCGGTTGCATTACACTTGTACCATTCCAAACAATTTCTGGAAGATCCCACGGAAGTCCTCTTGTGTGAGCGTGTCAATGACCCTCGTCACAACCGTTTTCATCTCCTCAATTATCTCATAACGACAACCTCTGAGATTTTCCTTGAACTTAAGGAATAACCAAAAGTCACAGATCTGGACTATAGGGAGTGTGGGCAACAGTCTTGATGCCAATCTTGGTCATATAGTCTGAAAACCCTCGGGACAAACTTTGCGAAAATGTTCCGCACCTGCAGTTCCTCATGAATAATTGTGTGTACAGTTCTCACACTGACATGAAACTGTGCACCTATTGTCTTATTGAAATTCTTTATTTGGCCAATAAACTCTTGTGTTCTTACTTCCTTACTCCTCCTGCGCCTCTCATCATCTTTCACAGACTCGTTGCCTTCCTTGAATCTCTTATACGACTCAAAAACTAATGCTCAATTCATGCACGGTCCAAAAGCAGTCTGAATCGTTCCCATACTTTTCTATGGCATTTTTTTTTTTTTCAGATTCAAAACATAATTTCATTGCATGTCATTTTTCTAGAGTGTCTTCACGTCCAGATAGCATCTTTAAAATTCACCAGCTGTGACAATCAAGCTTTAGTAGGGTGTATATCAATTCCTGCTGTAGCTGTTCATTTTAACCTGAAATCATAAAAATTGGTCAGTCAGCTCATAAGATTTATAGCAATGACATACTGAATTTTCTACGACAATATTAAAACAAAAAAAGTCTGGAAACTTATCGAAGGCACCTTGTAAGTACGTTATGTTTTCGTCTGGAATTAATTTGTTTGAAATTCCGTTATACTACGCAAGCACAAGCACCATATTTTTTTCTAAGTTTCGTATTTTTTTTTTTTTTTAAGGGAGATAATACTTTTTAATGGTTTATTTTCAAGGGAGATAATCCTGCTCTCAATAATAACCGTATTTATTTTCCAAGGGAGATAACGCTAATGCATTTTTTGTGATCATGGGAGATAACTCTGTTTTTTTTTCTTTTTCTTTTTTCTTCTTCTTCTAGGTTGACTGTCCGCGGAATTTAGCAAAAAGTGTAACAGTGGAATAAAATGTTGAAGATAAAAAGAGTAAACCCGAACAATAAATGTAAGCAGTCGACGCCATTCAATCTCCCTTGATTTTTCTCTCACTATCTCCCCCTCACACTTTTTTATGCTTTCCGTTTGATGGAAATTTGTGTGAAAAAAAGGCGCTCCTCCTAAAATTTACAAATTAAAAAGATATTGAATTTCAAGTGAAACAAATGATACCTACGTAATTGTCATGCCTCAAATAGTCACATATCAAAAAATTACGGAAAACGATAAAGTAAAAAAAATAAAAAGCTATTTTTATTAAAGTTTAAATGGAAAATAAATATTGTCTGACATTTTAAATTACGTTCATCACATGCAACAGAACTTGATTATCTCCCCTGTCAACTTCTATTTTTTTTTTTAGAAAGTGGTTTTGCTTCAGTTCACAAATTTCGTTTTTCATTAATAATTATTTTTCTACCGTGTCATTTACATAGGTACAATTTGTTTAACTTGAAATTCAGTATTTTTTTTTTCGTTTGTATTATATAGAAGCCCCCCACTCCACCCAAAAAAGCAGCTTATCCATAATTCCCCCATATTTAAAAATAAATAAATAAAATATCGGATGTGTACGAGGTGGAACGATAAAATTGTCGCCATAGAAAAACCAACATGATTCCATCTCCGTTTGATGAAAACCAGTTTTCATTTTTTTGTTGAGGACCATCTACTAGTTGGCCATTTGTGTACCTATCCCAAGAGCGATCAGGGCGTTTTATCATGTCTGAAAATGGCTCAATGTTCAAGAAGTGGGATCAGAGATGCTCCACTGTACAAATGCTCTCTACTGATGTAAGTTATGACAACAGGACCATTGCCAGCACCCTCAAAATCCAAATCCAGATGGTTCAATGCCTAAGGGTACAGCTTAACGAAGTTTCTGACGACAGTCATGGTCTTTGGTGTGGTTTCAAGTGAGGGCCACATCATGCCACCTCACATCTTCAAAGTGTACCTGGATGTGCTGAAGAGGGTGGTGAGCCCCTGGTGCAATCAAGTGGCTGCTCACAAACCCTGGGTGTGGCAGCAAGACTCGGTGCCAGTGCACAAGTCTAAAGAGATTCAGGCTTGGCTTTGTACCCTTCTCTCACTGCCCCTCCTCCTCCCCTGACCTGAACCCACTGAACTACTTCATTAGGTTATACGTCAAGAACATCACCAACATGACCTCCCACAACATCAAAGCCAGACTGATCTCCACCATCTGCCGAGTATTTGCCGAGCTCTTGTTGGCGCTTGTGGAAAAGGCATGCTCCCAGTTCCGGATCTGTACTGAGGCAGTGATTGAGGCTGAAGGTGGCAACATTGAATAAATGTCAACTCTACTACATAATCAAGTTACCTGAATTGATTTTTTTCAATAAAAGTTTTAAAATAAAGCTGTAGTGTCGTTCTCTTTAGGGCGACATTTTTATCGTTCCACCCTGTAGATTATAACAAATATGAAATTAAGAAATTTTTTTTTTCTTTTTTCAATGTTTTCCATTGTATTATTCTAGATACAACACCAAACAAACCTACGAAAAAAAAAATATTAAAAAAAAAAATCAATATAAATTATTGTTTTTAAAGAAATGAAAAATCCTTTATATATGAGCTGTTATTATTTACCATAATTTTTACGGAAAATTGCATTTTCCCAAAATGTAAACACATTGAAGATTGCTAATACAAGGGACATACTTATTTCCTTTTTCACTACCTTAATGGCTGCCGACAACCTATAGCGATAGCTTTTTTTTTTATTAAAAACATAATAGCAGTTGTTATACTTGATTAATTTTCGTAATTTTTGGATATATTACTATTTTCGACATGACAATTAAGTAATTACTGTTGCTTTAGTTTAAGACCATATATTTTTTTAAAAATCCATCTGTCGACTTTATCTTAACAAGCACCTTTTATTATTCGGGGAGGGAGGGGAGATAAATTTTTAAATCATCCCTCCCCCCACAAACACACACACACAAAAGTGAGATTCTACTTTTTATAAACACGAAAAAAATGTCAAACAAAAAAAAAATACTTAAGAATTTATCGTTCAGGGCCAATTTTGCATATAAATTTCAGGTGATTGTTAGGATAGAGTCGGCAGATCGATTTTTTAAAAATCTGTCTTTTTAAGCAAAAGCAGCAGTAATTACTTAATTTTCATGTCGAAAATAGTAATAGATCCAAAAATTACAAAAATTTATTCAGTAGAACAACTGCTATTGTGTTTTTAATAATAAAAAAAGGATATCTCTATCGGCTAAAGTAAAATGTCAGCCGTTACAATGACGAAAAGGGAGATAAGTATGTCCCTAGTATTCACAATCTTCAAGGTGTTCACATGCAGGAAAAATGCAATTTCATCCAATTTTCTGTAAAGATTACTTTTAACTATAAATAATTTTCTACTGGATAAACTGTTGTAATTTTTTAATATGTTACTATTTTCGACTTGATAATCAAGTACTGTTGTTTTTGCTTAAAATGTTTCTTAAAGAATCGATTTATCAACTTCGTTGTTATAAGCACCGTTTTTTTTTTTTTTTTTTTTTCTCTGAAAAATTTTTTTTTTCTTTTTCAGATTGACCAATTCCGGACATTTTCTGAAAACATACACATATTTCAATCGGACCTGGTCTTAGGAGCAATATATAGCGTTAAAAAAGATTATCACAAAGGAGGAGGGGGGGATACCTACTCCCTCTCCTTCCTAATTTTGCTCCCTTTTTCTACGCAATTCCAAGTGTACAATTCTTCCTACCCCCACTTCTCCCAATCATTGAGACGATCCAAAAAAAAAAGCTCGTACCCCACCCTAAAATCCCCACCCTCACGGAAACTGCTGGTCAAATATTTTTTTTTTTGTTTTTTTTTTTTTTACATCTCTATCATAATTGAAGATTTTTTAAATATTTTTTATTTTGAAAATTTTTTATGGATCTTTCATTTTTTTTCATTTTGAAAATTTTTTTTAATTTTTACATTTTTTAATTTGGACAAAAATTTTATTTTAATATTTAAATATTTTTAAATTCGAAATTTTTTTCTTTTAATCTTTATACATATTTTTTTTTTAATTTAAAAATTTTTTTTTAAATCTTTTATTGTAATTTTTTATTTCGAAATTATTTTAATTGTTAAACTTTTTTTTTAATTTTTTAATTTTTTTTAATTTTGAAAAATGTTTTTTAAATCTTTAAAACAATTTTTACAGGCATTTAAATTATTTTACTTTTTTTTCACGATGGAATATAATTTTTTTTTTTTTGTTATTTTTGTAATTTAATATTTTTGTTTTTACATTTCAAAAACAAAAAAATGTACTTTATTTACAAAATTTTTAACCATTTTGTGTTTATATTTTTATGAGTTGTTCAAATAAATAAATAAATGAATAAATAAATAAAGCTGTAGTCTATCATCAATTTGAACATTTTGGGACCACATTACTGAAGACATTGCCTTAAAATACAACACAAGTAACATCTTTTTTTTATATTTCTTTTTTTTATAGGCTGCAGAATAAGTAACACCTTTTAATTTATTTATTTATTTATTTATTTGCGAACTGTTACCCTCATCTGACCTTCTTCATTTTTTCTCGTCGGATTTTGACCTTAATAGGATTAAAAATCAAGATATTTCATGCAAATATAATATGCACAAACGGCAGAACAATATCTGAGGTGTGTTATAGGCTTATTATTTCTCAAATTCCTCGATAATCTTAGATTTCTATACTTTTTCTGCTGAGAAGTCACGGCCAAAATCGGTTAAGATCAATGGAAGTGGTAAAATATTTTCTCTCTAATAAATTCCTCCTCCCCCTGCCACCACTTAACACCGTTTGGGGATCGTTCACAAGGAACAGTTGAGAAGAGAACACCGGTTTGGCTTCGTAGTTCTTTCATGTGAAGTTATTTAAAATCACTAAACTAAGCTGCAGTGCTCTGTGGCGTAGTGGTTAGCATGCTGGACAATTCACATTATATTTTCACGTTCGCGCCGAACTACCGTAGTCGTTTTTTTTGGGGGGTTTTTTCCTAAACAACTGGAATGGACTTTTATTGGTGGCCGAACTGTTAACGTTGCAGATGTTTTTTTTTTTTTTCACACTTTATTTTCCTACTTTTACTCATGACTTCGGGTTTGATCCTTCCTACTTACCTACCATAACATTTGTTAAAACTCCCCCCCGTCCCGGAAACAAACACTCGGGCAACGCCAGGTACCCTCGCTAGTCTCCATAATAAAATCTGTTTCAATTTGAGTCTATCTTTTGGCATATATACACACACACACATATATATATATATATATATATATATATATATATATATATATATATATATATATATCTTTTGGCATGCTGTTATATTTTGTCTCCTCATTAGAATAATTACTTATTGTTTATATTATTAAATTATGAATCTTTTACTCAGTATTAATATAGCTCTAGGATATCTATACCTATTGAGCTTATTATATATTTACATTACAATGAGCACTGTTTTCTTTTAATAGTATTAATACATTTACTAATACATTAAAATAAACTTTGCTCTTTAGATTCCAGGTCTAATTCCCTCTAAAAAAATAAATATATATATATATATGTATATATATATATATATATATATATATATAAAAGAATAAGTAGTTAATATGTTAAAAATCACTTTGAAAAAAAGTTAAAAACATATATAAGTTTAAAAAAAAAACTCCGTGGATTAAGGACTATCCACTTATTCTGTGCTTCCTTTTTTAAAATCAAATATGTTTTTAACTTTTTCAAAGTGTTTTTTTTACATGTCCTTATTATAAGCTCTATTTCCTATTTGGTTTTATCGAGCTTTTACATCTGGTTGAGATTACTGTATAAATATTAACTCTTCAATATTTATAATATACTTTAGTTTTTCCATCTTGGATTATTTTGGTAAACTTAACTGTAATTCTTATTTTATATATATATATATATATAACAGTACGGTGACGAGAGGTAATTACCTCGAAACACGCGTGTACGTAGATTACTGTTTTAAAAATAATAAATAAATAAAAATGTTATATATGTGCAAATAAATTAAAGGGCGACTTTCTAAGTAAATTAAAAAAAAAAGAAAAAATGAGCTTCGAGGCGGAGCCAATATTAACCGTATTTATCGCTTGAAAAAAACAACAATAACAAATATATATATATATATATATATATATAGATATATAGATATATAGATATATATAGATGGGATGGATAGAGAGAAAGGGAAATGAAAAAGAAGATGTTTATTATCTTCAAAGACCTCACTTGTCCTCTCCCCGCTTATGACTCCCACCCAGGTTACATTATAACTTTGTAAACGAAATAGGAAAATGTTTTTGTTTGAAATATCAGTTTTCGACGGTAATTCTTGGCCTGAAGACGTAGTCCCCCAACGCGGGTGATTACAGAAACATGTATGCACATATGTAGCCATTAATGTTTGTTGTATAAATAAATTTAATATATATATATATATATATATATATATATATATATATATATATATATATACTGATTCTGTTCTAAATTCCTGATTTCTATACAATTTCCAATTTTTTTTAAATTTAAATATTTCTTCTTTTTTTTTTTAATTTTCGGATTACTTTAAAACTCATGCAATATATGTATATATAATTGTTGTCTAACCACTTTTTGGCCAACTAATTCTCTGGCCTGATTTGAGTTTAGGCAAGCATTGTCTGAAGATATCAGTTTCCATCCTACCCAAAGCAGCCCAGATTAGCTGACCAAAACGTGGTGAGACAACAACAACTATGGAAGACAGTAATTACTGAGGATGCAGTTTAAGATTCAGCATTCCTTTCCCATCGCAATTAAGGCCAGAGGTTGAGTTGGCCGAAACGTGATGAGACAACAGCAACTATGAAGATGAGAATAACAGTCCACAAATAAATAAATAAATTAATTGTTTATCTCAAAGGATTCCAATACTAAATAATATATAATGTCTTTTAATTAAAATAAAAATAAAAAAGATGGTGTTGTGCGGATTGGTGATCTTCTAAACTAACGCATTTCATGTTCTTATTATGCACATTGAAATTAGTATAAATTCTAAAAATCACAAAACATGACCCAGTTGAGGATGTGCTAGATGTATTTTTAAGAAAATAAAAAACATCTGCAATTACGTTCTGACATCTTGTGTTTAAAAATGGTGGACCTTCATTGAAATCAAGGGGAATAAGTCAGTTTGTCATACTGAATTGGTTCCACGCTGAAATATGATAAAACTCGATAAAGTGTGTTTTTATTTGTAATTATTTTTCTATTGCTATTTATTTGCCTCCCCACAAGAGCAAAATGTGACACAAGGTCGTTTTTAACATGGGGGGAAAACCAGTTCCCCAAAAGGGGTGGGGACTCTGAAAATAGGCAAAAATACAAAATTGCCTTCCTCTCCACCGACTAAGGGCAAATTAATTTAAGAGGATTAATTTTCTACGGGATCATTTTTCATGATTTTTGGAATTGATACTAATGTCAACATGACACCAAAATGTGTAATGATGTTTTTACCTGAAATGTGTTGGCTTAAAAGAGGGATTTTTATCCTAAAATCAGTAGAGATTAGACGATTCTTGTAATGATTTGGTCTCTGTTGATTTTCCGGTGAGAGTTTAATTATGTGTAGTTCTAGGAGACCCACC
The DNA here is from genome assembly GCF_053919585.1 of Euprymna scolopes. Classification (NCBI taxonomy): domain Eukaryota; kingdom Metazoa; phylum Mollusca; class Cephalopoda; order Sepiida; family Sepiolidae; genus Euprymna; species Euprymna scolopes. The sequence goes on from NC_136522.1 coordinate 73,316,570, forward strand.
CTCCCAGGCGTTGCCTCCTCTCTTTGAGAGGGGGGTTAGTTTATTGCTAATCGCCTGAGGCGCCCTCACCGGGAATTGTCGACGGGTCTGCCCAGGCACTTTTTGCAGTTTAGTGTGTCTGACTTTTCAATCCCACTTTCCGACCTTGTTCTTGCAGTGGAAGAGAACTAAACAACGCCGCTCCCCAATCTACACAAGCATAAAAAAAAAAAAAATCCTGAAGGAAATAACATGGCATTATGTCACAAGGGAGATAATGCATCAAGGGAGATAACTCCTGCCTTCACACACACACACACACACACACACACACACACACACACACACACATATATATATATTTATTACAAAATGGGGGGGGGGAACATGGTTTTATTTTTCCATTTTATTATTACCTACGAGTTTGTCATACACGAGCTGAGTTATTTATAAAGTTGTAACGCCTACATTTTATATAATTGCGAGATTAAGTAATGCCTTTTAATTTAAAAAACAAAAAGTGCAAATCTGGAGTTCAACCTAATTTTTTAAAAATACAAAAATAAAGAAAAATGTTGGCGCTTCTATGTTATAAATAACGGGAAAAAATTTGAATTTCAAGTAAAAACAAATGGTACCTACATAATTGTCATGCCGCAAATAGTAACATATCCAAAAATTACGAAAAACGATAAGGTAGAAAATTAATTATTATTATTCATGAAAAATGCATTTATAGAATCTATCGATTTGAATTGGAAAGTTAACAGGGGAGGTAATTACGTTTTCAATTTCTCAGAAATCTTATACCAATTTCGGAAAAGTAATTTCAGTAAGTTTTGAAAACAGTTAAAAAAAAAGGTTGTTTTTTTTTTTTTCACAAATTATGTACATATGTTTATTTTTGTTTTCTGAATAAATTCTGTCTGCTTTCAACGGAGTTACTTCTTTTGCTTATGCCATGTTATTTTATCAAACTGTTTTTAAATTTATAGGAACAGTTTTTCATTAATAACTATTTTTCTACATCATCGTTTTCCGTAATTTTTGGATATGTTACTTTTGCGACATGACAGTTACATATGTACCATTTATTTTACTTGAAAGTCAATTTTTTTCGTTATCATAATATAGAAGCAGAATAAATCTTTATAAGTTATGCGCTCATCACGAAACAAAATGACATAAATTGATTAGTTTTTTTGTTTGTTTTTTTTTTTTAACCAAGGAAATCAAATTTTATGAGTAAGTGCTAATGTTGCAAAAAGGGAGACAACTTAATTCGAACTACTGAGACCAAAATCAGTCTTGTTATTGTCATGATATACTATTAATGCTAAATAGCGCAAAAAATATTTTTTCTATACAACAACAAAAAATACTTAATCAAATTACATAATTTTTGGAATATGACATTTTTGTTCTGTAAAGATTACACACATCATAAAGATTTTTCCGTATTTTTTTTTTTTTTTTTTTAATTAGGTTGAATTCTGGACTTGTGCCAAAAGAATTTTCACTGAACAAAATTTTTTT
>NC_136522.1:73323084-73538084 GCF_053919585.1 Euprymna scolopes
TTTCCAGATTTCTCTGTATGCGCACTTTTATTGATAGTACACACATGAAACCCTATTCCCCTTCGAAGTAATCTCCTCCAGCTGCAATGCACTTGTTGTACCGTTCCAACAACTTCTGGAATTCCCCATGGGAGTCCTCTTGTGTTCATATGTCAATAACCTTCGTCACGGCCTCTTTCATCTCTTTTATTATTTCATAACGACAGCCTCTAAGGTTTTTCTCGAGCTTAAGAAATAACCAAAAGTCACAGGGAGCAAGGTCTGGACTATAGGGAGGGTGAGGAACTGACTTGATAACCATTTTGATTAAATAATCTGTGATCTTCACTGAGCACTCTTGGGTCAAACTTTGTGCAAATTTTCCGCATTCGTGTACAGTTCCCACACTGACATCAAACTGTGCACTTATTGTCTCTATAAACACACGACGATCCTTATCTATGAAATTCTTTATTTGGCCAATCAACTCTGGTGATCTGACATCCTTACTCCTCCCACGCCTCTCATCATCCCTCACAGACACCCTGCCTTCTTTGAATCTCTTATGCCACTCAAAAACTGATGCTCAATTCATGCACGATGGTCCAAAAGCAGTCTAAAGCATTCCATACGTTTCTGTGGCATTTTTTTCCAAGTTTAAAACAATTTTATTGCATATCGTTTTTCTAAAGTGGTCTCACGTCCAGATTGCATTTTTGAAATTCACCAGCTGTGACAACCAGTAGGGTGTATTCCAATTCCTGCTGTAACTGTTCGTTTGAACTGGAAATCATAAAAATTAGGCAGTCATCTCATAAGATGTATAGCAATAAGATACTGAATTTTCAAGAGTCTACAACAATTTGAAATGCCTGTATAAAAAAGTCTGGAAATTTATCGAAGGAACCTTCTATGCTCATAGCACTATATTACTTTCCTTGTTCTTACTGTCCCCCACCTGTTCTAAGAGGTGGGGTATGTTTTTCTGGATCACTAAAACTTGGGAACACATAGATTTTCAGCACTTAGAAGGAAACGTAGATTCGTACCTCTTCGATTGTCTTCACCAAAAAATTTTATAATTCCTATTTCATAAAATTAGGACATATTTGAAACACCATATTCTTTCTAAATTATCTCCCTTGAATAAGAACTCGCCATGTTTGTATTTTACTATACTAAGTTCAATACAACTTTATAATTTACGAACTACGAACAGGAAGACCCGACGTTGCTTGGGATTGAATAAAGATAACTATTACATACTTTTTCACTTTGCTCATAAACACCATCCTACTTTCTGTATTTTTATTGCTCCCCCACCCCATCCTCTTCACCCCCTAATATCATCAGAGGAAGCTGAAAGTTTTGAAAACTGTTAATTAAAATCGAATATACATATTTTCAGTTTTAAGGTTCTGTACAGTTGGCACACTTTAATTATCCAGTCACTACTATTTTTTCTGACAACTAGCAAGCAGACACGACGTTGCTCGGGATTGAACAAGGATAACTATCATGTATTTTTATTTATTTATTTATTTCTTTTTTACACAGGCATCACCACATTATCAAGGCCAAGAGGCCACTCGAGGATAAGGGTTAATAAGTGTACAGTAGAAATTGGACAATATAGTAATCATTAGTAATGGAAATTCGGTAAATTGCTCATCAAGAACTTGTTTACATTAGACTTGAAGACAACCATATTGTAGTCAGCCGGAAAGCAGGAAAACGGAAGACAATTCCACTGGCGTGCAGTTCTAAGAAAGAAGCTTTGTTCCTGGAATCTACATATTTTTTTCACTATGCTCATAAACACCTTATTACTTTCTAAATTATCTCCCTTGAATAAGAACTCACCAATTCACAGATAATTATAAATAGTTATGTATGTTTGCATTTTACTATGCTAAGCTGAATACAATTTTCTAAACTATGAACAGAAAGAACCGGTATTGCTCGGGATTAAACGAAGCTTACTATTATATATTTTTTCACTATGCTCATAAACACCTTATTACTTTCTAAATTATCTCCCTTGAATAAGAACTCACCAATTCATAGATAATTATGAATAGTTATGTATGTTTGTGTTTTGCTATGCTAAGCTAAATACCACTTTATGAACTACGAACAGAAAGACCCAACGTTGCTCGGGATTGAATGAGGCTCACAACAATGTATTTTTCTTTCTTTGTTTTATTGTGGTTCGGAAAACTTGTTGAGATCAGTGTTACCGATCTGTAAAAGAGATAAACATGTTCAATATATATATATATATATGTATATATATATATATATATATATATGTGTGTGTGTGTGTAACCGTTGTTTTTTTTCATATATATGTAGACTTTTAATTGGAAATTGTTTTGTTGTTTTTTGTTATTATTATTTTTTTCTGTGCGCATATGTGACGTAGAGAAAAAAAAATATGACAGATGTTACGTGAAAACCGTGGCTAAAACCCACACTGGTGTGAGGGTTGGAGGTGTATCCCTCATCACAGAAAATAACCACAAAACGTGTACATAGTTTTCGTTGTACTCAGTAACGCAACAAGAGGACCATTATTATGTCTATTTCAATGTTTAGATATAGGTCGGAGAATGAAGTTGAAAATGGCGGGAGGGGGGGTATAGTTCCTGTTTAACCTCTGCGACGTTGAAAAGTCACCAATTATTGGGATCGGGGTTACCGATCTGGAGAAGATATAAGATCTTCGTCTGCATGTTCAAACTCCGACCTTAAATGAATGTAACCAGAATACCGAGTTGCAATATATACAAGAATACGTTTATTCACACACAATAGAAAAGGATAAAAAGAGTGTGCATGATGTTGAAAATGGTTGTTGTGCGTATACATATATGTAAGCTGATAAGCCCGCTGAATATTGTATTTAAGAAATAATTAATTGTTCATGATAAACCATTATGTTTGCGACGGAATCAAGTTCTCTTACCGCAAGAATGCATGCATGCGTGCAGGTGAGATTTTGTTCCATGGCTAGTGAATTCACAAAGCCATGCGCAGACGTCTGTTCCTTTATTGTGTTGAGGCGAGAAGAGAGAGAGACAGAAAGTAGAGGAAAAAATGGAAACTAGAGTCAAAGGTCAAAGATAACTGGAAATAGAAGCTCGTGTTGTGTTATGTAATCTCATCCATCGTTGTGTTGTGTTGTGTGCAAGATGACATTGCTGTGAGTTTATGCTACATGCATTTAGCTTGTTTTGTGTCTGTCTGTTTGAGCTAGACATAAAGTGAGCTTAGCAGTCATACGGCTCACTATAATACTCCCCACCAGATAGCTGGAAGCTAAAAAGGAAAGAAAAGAAAAATGGAAAAGAACATACAGATGTATTTGGTCGATGTGTATTTGGTCGATTTGTATTTAGTCGATTTGTATTTAGTCGATGTGTATTTGGTCGATGTATATTTAGTCGATGTGTATTTGGTCGATGTGTATTTGGTCGATGTGTATTTAGTCGATGTGTATTTGGTCGATGTGTATTTGGTCGATGTGTATTTGGTCGATGTGTATTTAGTCAATGTGTATTTGGTCGATGTGTATTTGGTCGATGTGTATTTAGTCGATGTGTATCTGGTCGATGTGTATTTAGTCGATGTGTATTTAGTCGATGTGTACTTGGTCGATGTGTATTAAGTCGATGTGTATTTGGTCGATGCGTATTTAGTCGATGTGTATTTGGTCGATGTGTACTTGGTCGATGTGTACTTGGTCGATGTGTATTTGGTTGATGTGTATTTGGTCGATGTGTATTTGGTTGATGCGTATTTAGTCGATGTGTATTTGGTCGATGTGTATTTGGTCGATGTGTATTTGGTCGATGTGTATTTGGTCGATGTGCATTTGGTCGATGTGCATTTAGTCGATGTGTATTTGGTCGATGTGTATTTAGTCGATGCGTATTTGGTCGATGTGTATTTGGTCGATGTGTATTTGGTCGATGTGTATTTGGTCGATGTGTATTTGGTTGATGTGTATTCAGTCGATGTGTATTTGGTCGAAGTGTATTTAGTAGTCGATGTGTATTTGGTTGATGTGTATTTAGGCGATGTGTATTTGGTCGATGTGTATTTGGTCGATGTGTATTTAGTCGATGTGTATTTAGTCGATGTGTATTTGGTCGATGTGTATTTGGTTGATGTGTATTTAGTCGATGTGTATTTGGTCGATGTGTATTTAGTCGATGTGTATTTGGTCGATGTGTATTTAGTCGATGTGTATTTTGTAGACGTGTATTTAGTCGATGTGTATTTGGTCGATGTGTATTTAGTCGATGTGTATTTGGTCGATGTGTATTTAGTGGATGTGTATTTGGTTGATGTGTATTTGGTCGATGTGTATTTAGTCGATGTGTATTTGTTTGATGTGTATTTGGTCCATGTGTATTTAGTCGATGTGTATTTGGTCGATGTGTATTTAGTCGATGTGTATTTGGTTGATGTGTATTTGGTCGATGTGTATTTAGTCGATGTGTATTTGGTCGATGTGTATTTAGTCGATGTGTATTTGGTCGATGTGTATTTGGTCGACGTGTATTTAGTTGATGTGTATTTGGTTAATGTGTATTTAGTCGATGTGTATTTAGTCAATGTGTATTTAGTCGATGTGTATTTGGTCAGTGTGTATTTAGTCAATGTGAATTTGGTCGATGTGTATTTAGTCGATGCGTATTTGGTCGATGTGTATTTAGTCGATGTGTATTTAGTCGATGTGTATTTAGGCGATGTGTATTTGGTTGATGTGTATTTGGTCGATGTGTATTTAGTCGATGTGTATTTGGTTGATGTGTATTTAGTCGATGTGTATTTAGTCGATGTGTATTTGGTCGATGTGTATTTAGTCGATGTGTATTTAGTCGATGTGTATTTGGTCGATGTGTATTTAGTCGATGTGTATTTAGTCGATGTGTATTTGGTTGATGTGTATTTAGTCGATGTGTATTTAGTCGATGTGTATTTAGTCGATGTGTATTTGGTCGATATGTATTTGGTTGATGTGTATTTAGTCGATGTGTATTTGGTCGATGTGTATTTAGTCGATGTGTATTTGGTCGATGTGTATTTAGTCGATGTGTATTTAGTCGATGTGTATTTAGTCGATGTGTATTTGGTCGATGTGTATTTAGTCGATGTGTATTTAGTCGATGTGTATTTGGTCGATGTGTATTTGGTTGATGTGTATTTAGTCGATGTGTATTTGGTCGATGTGTATTTAGTCGATGTGTATTTGGTCGATGTGTATTTAGTCGATGTATATTTTGTAGACGTGTATTTAGTCGATGTGTATTTGGTCGATGTGTATTTGGTCGATGTGTATTTGGTCGATGTGTATTTAGTGGATGTGTATTTGGTTGATGTGTATTTGGTCGATGTGTATTTAGTCGATGTGTATTTGGTTGATGTGTATTTGGTCCATGTGTATTAAGTCGATGTGTATTTGGTCGATGTGTATTTAGTCGATGTGTATTTAGTCGATGTGTATTTGGTCAGTGTGTATTTAGTCAATGTGAATTTGGTCGATGCGTATTTGGTCGATGTGTATTTAGTCGATGTGTATTTAGTCGATGTGTATTTAGGCGATGTGTATTTGGTTGATGTGTATTTGGTCGATGTGTATTTAGTCGATGTGTATTTGGTTGATGTGTATTTAGTCGATGTGTATTTAGTCGATGTGTATTTGGTTGATGTGTATTTAGTCGATGTGTATTTGGTCGATGTGTATTTGGTTGATGTGTATTTAGTCGATGTGTATTTAGTCGATGTGTATTTGCTCGATGTGTATTTAGTCGATGTGTATTTAGTCGATGTGTATTTGGTCGATGTGTATTTAGTCGATGTGTATTTAGTCGATGTGTATTTGGTTGATGTGTATTTAGTCGATGTGTATTTAGTCGATGTGTATTTAGTCGATGTGTATTTAGTCGATGTGTATTTGGTCGATATGTATTTGGTTGATGTGTATTTAGTCGATGTGTATTTGGTCGATGTGCATTTGGTCGATGTGTATTTAGTCGATGTGTATTTAGTCGATGTGTATTTGGTCGATGTGTATTTGGTTGATGTGTATTTAGTCGATGTGTATTTGGTCGATGTGTATTTAGTCGATGTGTATTTGGTCGATGTGTATTTAGTCGATGTGTATTTTGTAGACGTGTATTTAGTCGATGTGTATTTGGTCGATGTGTATTTGGTCGATGTGTATTTGGTCGATGTGTATTTAGTGGATGTGTATTTGGTTGATGTGTATTTGGTCGATGTGTATTTAGTCGATGTGTATTTGGTTGATGTGTATTTGGTCCATGTGTATTTAGTCGATGTGTATTTGGTCGATGTGTATTTAGTCGATGTGTATTTGGTTGATGTGTATTTGGTCGATGTGTATTTAGTGGATGTGTATTTGGTCGATGTGTATTTGGTCGATGTGTATTTAGTCGATGTGTATTTAGTTGATGTGTATTTGGTTAATGTGTATTTAGTCGATGTGTATTTAGTCAATGTGTATTTAGTCGATGTGTATTTGGTCAGTGTGTATTTAGTCAATGTGAATTTGGTCGATGTGTATTTAGTCGATGCGTATTTGGTCGATGTGTATTTAGTCGATGTGTATTTGGTCGATGTGTATTTGGTCGATGTGTATTTAGTCGATGTGTATTTAGTTGATGTGTATTTGGTTAATGTGTATTTAGTCGATGTGTATTTAGTCAATGTGTATTTAGTCGATGTGTATTTGGTCAGTGTGTATTTAGTCAATGTGAATTTGGTCGATGTGTATTTAGTCGATGCGTATTTGGTCGATGTGTATTTAGTCGATGTGTATTTAGTCGATGTGTATTTAGGCGATGTGTATTTGGTTGATGTGTATTTGGTCGATGTGTATTTAGTCGATGTGTATTTGGTTGATGTGTATTTAGTCGATGTGTATTTAGTCGATGTGTATTTGGTTGATGTGTATTTAGTCGATGTGTATTTGGTCGATGTGTATTTGGTTGATGTGTATTTAGTCGATGTGTATTTAGTCGATGTGTATTTGGTCGATGTGTATTTAGTCGATGTGTATTTAGTCGATGTGTATTTGGTCGATGTGTATTTAGTCGATGTGTATTTAGTCGATGTGTATTTGGTTGATGTGTATTTAGTCGATGTGTATTTAGTCGATGTGTATTTAGTCGATGTGTATTTAGTCGATGTGTATTTGGTCGATATGTATTTGGTTGATGTGTATTTAGTCGATGTGTATTTGGTCGATGTGCATTTGGTCGATGTGTATTTAGTCGATGTGTATTTAGTCGATGTGTATTTGGTCGATGTGTATTTGGTTGATGTGTATTTAGTCGATGTGTATTTGGTCGATGTGTATTTAGTCGATGTGTATTTGGTCGATGTGTATTTAGTCGATGTGTATTTTGTAGACGTGTATTTAGTCGATGTGTATTTGGTCGATGTGTATTTGGTCGATGTGTATTTGGTCGATGTGTATTTAGTGGATGTGTATTTGGTTGATGTGTATTTGGTCGATGTGTATTTAGTCGATGTGTATTTGGTTGATGTGTATTTGGTCCACGTGTATTTAGTCGATGTGTATTTGGTCGATGTGTATTTAGTCGATGTGTATTTGGTTGATGTGTATTTGGTCGATGTGTATTTAGTGGATGTGTATTTGGTCGATGTGTATTTGGTCGATGTGTATTTAGTCGATGTGTATTTAGTTGATGTGTATTTGGTTAATGTGTATTTAGTCGATGTGTATTTAGTCAATGTGTATTTAGTCGATGTGTATTTGGTCAGTGTGTATTTAGTCAATGTGAATTTGGTCGATGTGTATTTAGTCGATGCGTATTTGGTCGATGTGTATTTAGTCGATGTGTATTTAGTCGATGTGTATTTAGGCGATGTGTATTTGGTTGATGTGTATTTGGTCGATGTGTATTTAGTCGATGTGTATTTGGTTGATGTGTATTTAGTCGATGTGTATTTGGTTGATGTGTATTTGGTCGATGTGTATTTAGTCGATGTGTATTTGGTCGATGTGTATTTGGTTGATGTGTATTTAGTCGATGTGTATTTAGTCGATGTGTATTTAGTCGATGTGTATTTAGTCGATGTGTATTTGGTCGATGTGTATTTAGTCGATGTGTATTTAGTCGATGTGTATTTGGTTGATGTGTATTTAGTCGATGTGTATTTAGTCGATGTGTATTTAGTCGATGTGTATTTAGTCGATGTGTATTTGGTCGATATGTATTTGGTCGATGTGTATTTAATCGATGTGTATTTGGTCAATGTGTATTTGATCAATGTGTATTTGGTCGATGTGTATTTGGTTGATGTGTATTTAGTCGATGTGTATTTGGTCAATGTGTATTTGGTCGATGTGTATTTGGTTGATGTGTATTTGGTCGATGTGTATTTGGTCAATGTGTATTTGGTCGATGTGTATTTGGTTGATGTGTATTTGGTCGATGTGTATTTGGTCGATGTGTATTTGGTTGATGCGTATTTAGTCGATGTGTATTTGGTTGATGTGTATTTAGTCGATGTGTATTTAGTCGATGTGTATTTGGTTGATGCGTATTTCGTCGATGTGTATTTAGTCGATGTGTATTTAGTCGATGTGTATTTAGTCGATGTGTATTTAGTCGATGTGTATTTGGTCGATATGTATTTGGTCGATGTGTATTTAATCGATGTGTATTTGGTCAATGTGTATTTGATCAATGTGTATTTAGTCGATGTGTATTTGGTTGATGTGTATTTAGTTAATGTTTATTTAGTCGATGTGTATTTAGTCGATGTGTATTTGGTCAATGTGTATTTGGTCGATGTGTATTTGGTTGATGTGTATTTGGTCGATGTGTATTTGGTTGATGTGTATTTGGTCGATGTGTATTTAGTCGATGTGTATTTGGTTGATGTGTATTTGGTCCATGTGTATTTAGTCGATGTGTATTTGGTCGATGTGTATTTAGTCGATGTGTATTTGGTTGATGTGTATTTGGTCGATGTGTATTTAGTGGATGTGTATTTGGTCGATGTGTATTTGGTCGATGTGTATTTAGTCGATGTGTATTTAATTGATGTGTATTTGGTTAATGTGTATTTAGTCGATGTGTATTTAGTCAATGTGTATTTAGTCGATGTGTATTTGGTCAGTGTGTATTTAGTCAATGTGAATTTGGTCGATGTGTATTTAGTCGATGCGTATTTGGTCGATGTGTATTTAGTCGATGTGTATTTAGTCGATGTGTATTTAGGCGATGTGTATTTGGTTGATGTGTATTTGGTCGATGTGTATTTAGTCGATGTGTATTTGGTTGATGTGTATTTAGTCGATGTGTATTTGGTTGATGTGTATTTGGTCGATGTGTATTTAGTCGATGTGTATTTGGTCGATGTGTATTTGGTTGATGTGTATTTAGTCGATGTGTATTTAGTCGATGTGTATTTAGTCGATGTGTATTTAGTCGATGTGTATTTAGTCGATGTGTATTTAGTCGATGTGTATTTAGTCGATGTGTATTTGGTTGATGTGTATTTAGTCGATGTGTATTTAGTCGATGTGTATTTAGTCGATGTGTATTTAGTCGATGTGTATTTGGTCGATATGTATTTGGTCGATGTGTATTTAATCGATGTGTATTTGGTCAATGTGTATTTGATCAATGTGTATTTGGTCGATGTGTATTTGGTTGATGTGTATTTAGTCGATGTGTATTTGGTCAATGTGTATTTGGTCGATGTGTATTTGGTTGATGTGTATTTGGTCGATGTGTATTTGGTCAATGTGTATTTGGTCGATGTGTATTTGGTTGATGTGTATTTGGTCGATGTGTATTTGGTCGATGTGTATTTGGTTGATGCGTATTTAGTCGATGTGTATTTGGTTGATGTGTATTTAGTCGATGTGTATTTAGTCGATGTGTATTTGGTTGATGCGTATTTCGTCGATGTGTATTTAGTCGATGTGTATTTAGTCGATGTGTATTTAGTCGATGTGTATTTAGTCGATGTGTATTTGGTCGATGTGTATTTAATCGATGTGTATTTGGTCAATGTGTATTTGATCAATGTGTATTTAGTCGATGTGTATTTGGTTGATGTGTATTTAGTCAATGTTTATTTAGTCGATGTGTATTTAGTCGATGTGTATTTGGTCAATGTGTATTTGGTCGATGTGTATTTGGTTGATGTGTATTTGGTCGATGTGTATTTGGTCGATGTGTATTTGGTCGATGTGTATTTAGTCGATGTGTATTTAGTCGATGTGTATTTAGTTGATGTGTATTTAGTCGATGTGTATTTAGTCGATGTGTATTTGGTCAATGTGTATTTGGTCGATGTGTATTTGGTCGATGTGTATTTAGTCGATGTGTATTTGGTCGATGTGTATTTGGTCGATGTGTATTTAGTCGATGTGTATTTGGTTGATGTGTATTTAGTCGATGTGTATTTAGTCGATGTGTATTTAGTCGATGTGTATTTAGTCGATGTGTATTTAGTCGATGTGTATTTGGTCAATGTGTATTTGGTCGATACGTATCAGAACGAAGAAAAAGAAAGAAATTTATTAAGAAGTGTCAAAGTCTGCATATTTGTGTGGAAATGCTACACGATGACCAGTTCGAGTCATGCGGGTCGCAGGTGTAGGTGCAGGTTCAGAGTCTGGAAAATGTACATCTGGTTCATTATGCAGTGTGGAAGCAGTAGGCATAATGACGGCATCTGAAACTGGCGTGATGATCGGATCAGGATTGGGCATGATGACTGGTTCCGAATCTGAAAAACTGGCAGAAGGAGAATTAGAATCATAGGAGCTTTCCAAGAAACTAGATTCAATGCGATCTATTGCGACTGTGTCACACTTACACTTGTAATCAACGACAAAATAATTCTTAGAACGTTTTAACACTAAATATGGTCCTTTGTAGAGTGGCTGCAGAGTCGATACAGTTGAAAACGTACTTGCATGAATGGAAATCAAGTGGATATTATGGTTTTGAAGTGACAGAGTGCAGCGGAGTGTACATCACTTGAGACATTGTGAGCTTCAGACGAACAGCATAACCAGAGGTAATTGCTGGTATGGACCTGTCGACTGAAAAATTCACCAGGAAGGCAAAGCGTGGTTCCAAAATCCATTTCTGCTGGTGCAGCGTTCAGGTCTTCTTTAATAATGGATTGAAGTCTGAGAAGAACAAGCGGTGAGTAGTCACTCCAATGATGTGGTTCGGGCTGGGCAGCTTCAAGTCGATGGTGAAAGTGCTCTACCAGGTGTAGGTTCAGAACAAAAAGAGCATGCATAATGTTGAAAATGGTCAAGATGACATAATCTTTGTCAGGGTTAAATAAAAACACAGACACATACGTACCACATATTTATCCCTGATACAGCTACAGTGCATTTTCTGCAACCACTGTATCGTGGTCCCTATAAAATTATTAAGAGACACAAGGAATTCTTCAAGGTTGAAAATGGGGGGTGGGGCGTATAGTTTATGTTTGACCTCTGCGACGTTGAAAAGTCACCAATTGTTGGGATCGGGGTTACCGATCTGGAGAAGATATAAGCGTGTTCAAAACTCCGACCTTAAATGAATGTACCTATTTACTATGCCTCCCCACGGGACAGAGTTAAACACCAGGGTCGTTTTTTAACGTGGAGAAAAGGTACAAAAATAAAAATTGTCTCAGTCGTGAAGGATTTCTCCTCCACCGAAAGAGAACAAGAAATAGAAGTGCAGCATCTGAAGAACAGATACTACACTTTGATCTTGTTTATATATTTTATTGCTTTTTAAAAATTTTGAAAATACAATTAAGTAAAAAACAAAAGATTTTTGAACAACAAAATTAGGCACAAGGCCCTACAAGAAATTGGGGAGGGGAAGGGTTCAGGGTCTTTGTGACTAAAGTGATTAAAAAGTAATAAATGTAGACTTTGGAGTCTTACTCTTGACTGGCAACATTTACCAAAATACCTCATTCACTCTATGGATCTTAAACTAACTAATAAATCCCCAGCGTTTAAGAATCAAAACCATATTTACAATTTATGAACAGTTGTCTGTGTGTTTGTGTATGCTTTTTTTTTTTTTTTTTTTTTTTTTTTTAAATATTAATTTTGTGTGTGTGTGTGTGCATGTGTGAAAAAATAAAGTTCAATTTCATTGGTAAATAAAAAAAAAGTTTTTAAATTAGGAAAAGGATTGCTCGTGGAGAGGGGAAAACTAATTAAAAGTGTTCATATGAAAAACAAAAAATAAATCCTACTGGGTTGTTAGTGAGACCCCCCTGTACTAATCTAGGTGACTAGACCCCCCACTGTTTTCCGGGGAACCGAAAACAAGCAGGGCGATCCCTAATTGGGGATTGGGGAAAATATCTTAATGGCAGTGGGAGAAAACAAAGCAACGGGTGGAGGGGGGTTGGAAGGTGACCTCTGAGTAGGGGAGTGACCGGGGATGTTGAAAAAGCAAGGATGTGGCACAAAGGGGATGGGCAGACTCAGAGGTTCTCTAGTACCAAAAAATAAAATCAGGAACAGGATCTCATTTATACCACCAGTCAAGAGTCTTCTTAAGTTTTTCTTAGCAATAACCTAAGCGGGATGGGTTCCAAAGGCCCCAGCACCGCCCGTGCCATGCTTAAGGAGGGAACACGTATTGAAACTTGACTCCTCGACGGATGCACAAACTAGTGCTGTGCACCCACCTCTTGTCAAATTCCACTCTAGGCAACCTCCTCCAATCGCATCTGATCTTTACTTTAAGCAGATGTTTAAAGTAAATGATCAGATCCCGATCCGGAACAGATGTCCCTTCGCAGACCAACTTGAGGCGCGTGATCCAAATCACCATGCGCGCTACTGCCAGGATCGCCAGGATAACCATTCTTTCCTACCTGGGGAACGGCGGCTCCATGTTGTACACAAAAAAACCTTCGTCGAGATCGAGCGGACATTCGGCACTAATGCGAGCCGTTACCCCCTCGACGTACTCCAATAAGGGCTGGATCCAGCTGCAACTAAAAAACGCGTGCCCGATCGTTTCGGACTCGCGTTCGTCACAGTGCGGACAGAAGCCGCTTGTATTTTCTTTATACCGGCAGAGTTCGTCGAGAAGGGCAGCGCGTTACGGACCAGTCGCCAGGTAAGGGAAAATTCCGAGTTGTTCAGAATCTCCCGTCCCGGCGCCCAACTCCAATGAGAACGAACAACCTCCATCAACCATCCCATCCGCCTACAAAGTGGATCCTTCGCGGTACCCTCCACTAGCTCCCGATATAGTTTCTTTCTTGGCTGATCGAGGACACTGGTCCCCGGCAAAGCTCTAAGAGCGGTCCGGCATTCGGAGAAGAACTTAGACTCCCCCCTCGGCCTACGACGACCTTCTACCGAGGGGTTGGGTTTGAGATTGGGAAACGAGTTCTCAACCACAGGGACCCAAGGAGCGTCTTCTTCAAGCGAACGACCCAGGAAAGCCAATCTCTCGGCATTTCTATGACACAAGAGACTGGGCTGACCCAGGCCTCCCTCGCTCGGCCTCTGGACACAGACCTCTCTGCAGACATAATGCTTACCATCGTTCCACAATAGTGAATCGAGGCACCCTTGCAAGCGGGTTAGTCGTTCTGCAGGGAGAGGAAGTACAGACAATCGGTAAAGGATGAGCGGAAAGACGTATGTAGCACACGCCTCCGCCCAACCCTTCAAGGACAATTTCCTTCTAATCCAAGTCTTTACTGACGATTTGACCTTGCCATATACTTCCGACCAATTCTTTTCCAGCTGAAGTCCCAGTCCAAACCAGACACCGAGAATACGGACCGGTCCATCGGTCCAGCTGAAAATACCTGGAAGCGAGTTTACCCCGGTCCAGGCCCCCAACCGCAGACCGACAGACTTGCTGCGGTTGAACATGGCCCCTGTGACTTCTTCGTATCGAGCGAGCGCCTCGACCACCGCTTGAACGTCCGTGTGGCAAGACACGAACACGGTGACATCATCAGCGAATGCGGAAACCCTGGCTCGTGTGCCTCCAGGGAGGGCTATTCCGCGCAGGAATGGTGTAGCCGCCTCGTCCCTTAACTTGCGAAGGAGGGGTTCCAACGCCAGGACATACAACAGAGGCGACAGCGGACAACCCTGACGCACTGACCGAGAGACAGCGAATGACTCCGACAGCTTACCATTGATCTGCACTGCTACCGTCGGCCTATCATACAGGACAAAGATCCACTTGCGGAAGTCCGGATTAAATCCGGCGGCCTCTAACACAGCTCCCAGGAACCGATGGTCGACCCTATCGAATGCCTTGGACTGATCTAAACTGATCAGCGCGGCTTCGGTGTCGTCTTCTGTCCCCTCTATGATCGAGCGTATCAAATGCAAATTGTCTTGAATCAATCTCCCCTTCACAGCATAAGTCTGGTCCGGTTCGATCAAGTCAGTGATGACAACCTGCAAACGATTCGCAAGAATCTTTGCCAAAATCTTTAACTCTGTGTTTAGCAGAGTCAAGGGCCTAAAATCGTCGAAATTTTCCACCCCACCATGCCGTTGACCTTTCCTAAGCAATGTGATCACTCCCTTGGTCACCTGTCCAGGGATGGAACCCTGAGCAAACCAATGGTTGAACATATCCTTCAGAATAGGGACCAACATGGGCGACAGCCTCAACTAGAACTCATAGGGTAAAACATCAAGCCCCGGGGATTTGTTGTAGCTGACCTGCTTCAACGCAGTAATGACCTCATGTTCAGTAACAAGACCATCACAGCTAGCCGCCCGAGCCGCCGTGAGGCGGGGCGAGTCAGCCAAATAGCTGCCAAACTCATCGACCCTGAGTCCGGGTAGTTGGGTGAAGCGCTCCGATAGATGCTCCCGAAACCCCTCGCAGATCTCCCGAGTCGAAACTAGGGCATGTCCTTCCAAGTTATGTACTTTACGAATGTACCCGTCCGAACCACGCCTTAAAGCAGCCTTACACTCAACAGCGTCAACATTCACAGCCTCGTTGGAAACTTTCATTAATCTAGCCCTAACTACTTGACCTTCATACCACTCGCTAGCCAAGCGGCTGAGGTCTTGTTTAGCTAGTGCTACCTCTAGGGGATCCCCCCTCTCCACCGCCCGGGTCAGCTTATCCTCTAAGTGCTTCTTTGCCTTAGCCTTATCTAACGCAAGGCGTTGACTGTATTGGACAGAGAAGCGCCTAATTTTGGCCTTAAGACTAACCCACCACTTACTCCCTGTAACCGCCCCCACTAAAGCCCGCTGAATTAATTCTGTAACCTTCAACCGGTAGTCCTCCAACTCCAACAAGGTGCTGTTGAACTTCCAGTATCCGGCTAGTTTAGGCCTAGCACTTAAGTTCAAACGGGCCATAACGAGTTTATGGTCCGAGTGTCCTAACAAGTGGAACGTGGGGCACGATAGAAAGTCTATGTCGCCTCTTCTAACTAACATCCGATCCAAGTAAGTACTCGGATGGGAAGGCGTTCCAGGATGCCACGTCCACATCTCCCGCCCCGGATGATCCAGACGGAATCTGTCAACGAGATCGCACGAGGCCGTCAGGTCGAACAGAGTGCAGTCACACCGCACCGACCCACTAGTCCCCCCGACCTTATCTATTTTGGGATCAAGGATTGCATTCCAATCACCCATTAGAACTAACCGTTCCGGATCCACTAAGAAGCCCTCCAACCGTCGAAAAAAGGATGCCCTCTCTACAGCAGAATTGGGAGCATAAGCAGCGACAATCCGAAAAACACTACTATTAACGGCAACATCAACAACAACTAGCCGCCCGTCCTCGCCTGCGTGAACAACATTCACTGACGCTGACAGATATGACACTTGAGAGACTTGCCCCAGACAAAAAAAGAAGACACGGTCAGGTAGACATGTCAGATGGCCCACCCATTTCAAGAACTTAGTTTTTGTGTGAATAAAATAGAAATAAATATTCATTTTTTTTTTTTTTTCAGGTACTCCGTATTTTGGGGGGGGGAGTACTTTTGGGGAATATGGGCACAGAACACCGATTAAGATATACACCAGAGAGTTACTTCCCTTGAAACACACACACACACACACACGCACACAGTCTTGACAAGGGAAGGTACATTTTTACCCGTCGTGGGAAGTTTACCCACTTGAGAGACTGAGTAGAACTCTAACCACTTCTAAAGTGAGTACTGATTTATTGCTGTTCTATATTGTTACTTTATTCTTTTTTCTGTCAATTCGTAATGTGCATTTATGTACTTGTGAATATTTGCGTTTATTAAGTGTGTGTGTTAAGGATTTTTAGTTTCAGTGGATCAATCAACTATGAGACCTCTGATACTTAGAACATTGGTGACTACAACGTCACAACTCTATTCTAAGAAGCGCCCAAAAGTTTCACATTTTCTTTCATACCAATTTGTTAATTTGTTTTACAATAAAACTGGAAGTCCAGTTTAGTAACCCGACTATATATTTTTTTCAAATCAATGTTTACACCTGACGCCGGTACAACCGGATTTAGGGTCGTCCATACTTCCGAATCGTCAAGTGTGTTTAAAAAAGAAAACGAAATGAATTCTGGGAAATTTCATTCGTAATCAAATTATTTCGTTTTTTACTTTTAAAAATAACGTTTTAGTCATTTGTCGTGTTGGATGATTGAAAGGAATGCAATGGAAAGTCTCAATCACCCCCCCCCCATACCTACACACAAACGAAAAAAAAAGATAATCTTTTTTTTTTCTTTTTTTTTTCTTTCTTTTCTTTTTTCTTTCTTTCTTTATTTTCTTTCTTTCTTTCCCTTTTTCTTTCTTTCTTTATTTTCTTTATTCCCCTTTTTTCTTTTCTTTCTTTCTTTCTTTTTTTCGTACTTTCTTTTCTTTATTTATTTTCTTTTTTCTTTCGTACTTTCTTTTTCTTTATTTATTTTCTTTCTTTATTCATTTATTTTATTTCTTTGTTTATTTCCTTATTTCCTTCCTATCTTTTTTCTTTATTTTCTTCTTTATTTATTTATTTATTTATTATTTATTTATTTATTATTTATTTATTTATTTAGGAAGTGACAAAGTGACAAAGTGACACACAGCATGTAAAATCCCACACCTGAAACCAGAGAAAGGAGAAACACATTGTTTTGATTTTAAACTTCCTCTTTCAAAGTACAAATAAAAATTCCGCCGTCACACACACACACACACGCGCGAGCGCGCGCACACACGCGCACACACACACACACACCCATACACACATATATACACGCACGCACACACACACACACACGCACCCGCGCGCGCACACACACATATACACACGCACGCACACACACGCGCGTGCACACACACGCACACACACCCATAC
The DNA here is from genome assembly GCF_053919585.1 of Euprymna scolopes. Lineage (NCBI taxonomy): Eukaryota > Metazoa > Mollusca > Cephalopoda > Sepiida > Sepiolidae > Euprymna > Euprymna scolopes. The sequence goes on from NC_136522.1 coordinate 73,340,468, forward strand.
ACACATATACACACGCACGCACAGATACACGCACACACACACACGCACACACGCACGCACACACACACATGCGCGCACACACACACACACACACACACACACAATGATTGTATCGTTGTAGTTTTCTAGATGTAAAATCATTGAAACTCCAATGTTTACAAAAAAGTGCTCAATGACAAACAGAGTGAAATCATAAAATACTTTTTTTCTTTCTTTTCTTTTTTTTTAGGTGCCTTAAATAAGTTTCCAGTACCCGACTGTCACCTGGTTACCCTTTTCAGAATCAGATCCAGCATACTCTACCCAGACCAACCAGAGGCGCGTCATCCTACCTAAGGGATGCACGAATTTCAACTTTGCGAGACAGACACCCGTCTTCGCTCCAATCGATCCTGCTACACGATCTCCATTGCCATACGATTTACTGTTTTCTCTTGATAAATAAAATACATGTCCTTGTCTTGTGTCTACTTCCTTAATTGTATGGTCGATTAGCACCTTCACCTTTCGAGCCTTAGAAAATCAAAATAATACCTATAATAGTAGGAGCACTAGGAACAATTCCGAAAAACTTTGAAAAAAGAATGGGAGAAATTGGAATCAGAGGAATGGCAGCGACTAACGATAATGAAAACGGCTGAAATATTAAGGAAAACCCTTGAATGTGGAGAATAATACACATGAACCACATGCGTGAGCCAGACAAACTGCTGCAGTGCTGCAGAGGAAAAACATGAAGAAGCGTTACAGGGAATGAAGAACAATGAAGCTGCATATCAACAAGTTCTACATCCTCATCACGCATTCCCTCCCATTGTCCCCCCCTAAAAAGTGTGATACCAAATAGCCGAGAAGGATCATTGAAAATGGAAAGACCGAGGAGAGAGCACTGACCAGACCTCTGCTGGACAAGCGCAAAGAGAACTGGGACCTTGGGGAGATTTGTTGTCACTCAAATTCCAGTATAGACCAATGGCCACTGCCAGCGAGAAATCAATGGTGAGAGACTGTTGCGATAATGCAAATTTATTTGCAAATGCTATTGAAGGAGGCAGAGAGTGCTGGACGTCTGGGGAGACTCGTTGTCACCCAGCTTCCAGGGAACACCACAGGTTTTTCAATCAGATCTTTGATGACTGGTGTGAAAGCTCCATGTGAACCAATAATAATAATCATGAAATTGGAACTGCATATTTGTAAGTTAACCCCTACCTTTCCCTTTTTTTTTTTGTGTGTATGTCACCAAAAACTGACACCACATTAAATAAGCGAAGAGGGTCAAGGAAGATGAAAAGACTGAAGAGAGAAAGCACTGGTCAGACCTCCACTGGATGAGTCCAAAGAGGACTGGGACCTTGGGGAGGCTTATTGCCAACCAAATTCCAGTGAAGACCAATAGGCGCTGCCAAAGAGAAATCAATGGTAAGCGGCTGTTACAATAACACAGATTCATCTGCAATGCTTATCGAAAGAGGTGGAGGGTACTAGAAATCTGGGGAGACTTGTTATCACTCAGACTCCAGAGAACACCACCAGATGTTATCAAAGAGAAATCTTCCATGATGACTTGTGTGACTACTCCTAGTGAGTTAATAATAATAATAATTCCCTTCATAATTGCGGACTTCTTCCTGACGAAAAGAAATGGAGCCAAAAAGGATAAAGAGAAACACATGACCTATTATTATACATAGACTAAAGGATCCTGAAAGAGGTAAAATGTAGAAAAAAAAAAAAAAAAAAAAAAACTTAGCCATGGCATGGATTAACTACAAGAAAACCTAGGACAGAATCACACAAGCATGGATAATAGAATACCTGAGAATGTAAAAAAAAAAAAAAAATACCAGGCAAGATAATCAATTTAATAAAACATGGAGGCAGCTGATGGACAACACATAACTGAGATTAAAATACAAAGAGGGATCACCACTACTTTTCATTATAGTCGTGATGCCTCTCAACAATATACTAAGCAAATGCCAAGCCAAGTTCACTAATACAGATGAAAGAATGAACCACCTAATGTACATGGATAACCTGAAACTGTTTGCAAAAACCAAGAAGGAATTAGAGACGCTATGAAACACAACCAGAATCTTCAGTCAGGATATCCAAATGGAAAAACTGTAAGCAACAGAAGGTATGATACTACCCAACCAAATGGAGATGAGGGCACTATGATAGCTACAATGAAAGAGAAAATTGGAAAAGAGTATCTCAGAAGAACAAGAAAACTCCTCCAAACTAAACTAATAAAAGGTTATAACATGTCGGCAGTGTCACTAGTAAAGTTCTTTGAACCAAAGAAGAACTGAGACATCTTGACCAGAAAACCAGGAAACTCATGACTATGCACAATGTACTACGCCCAAAGAATGGTACTATGTGAAAAGATGGAGGAAGAGGGCTAGTTTGTAAAGAAGACGGTGTCAGTAACACACAAAAAAAAGAATGAGAAAAATACAAACACTGAAAGAATAATTACTGCGGTAAGAGACACTGAAAAAAACAAACAAGAAACAGAAGAGACAATGGATAAGACAAGAATAGAAAAATAGGAAGAGGATGGAATACTGCTGCCACATCTGGGCAGGAGCTGCTAAAAACAGCCTATCCTGCCTTGACAGAGTACAAAATAGACTTCATGGCTTAGTGGGGGATGCCCTTTTCTCTTCCCTGCAACCTCTCTCCCACAGAAGAGACGTTGCGAGCCTATCCTTGTTTTATCATTATTTCCATGGCAGGTGCTCGTCTGAACTCCAATCTCTGGTCCCCCCCCCCCTCGCCAATCTTTCACGAAAAACACCCGTCTAGCTGAATCCACTGTGAAAAATTTTCCCCACTCTTTATCTGTGCCTTAATCAAAACGTGGATTCCATGAACAAAGCTTCTTTCTTAGAACTGCACGCCTGTGGAACTCTGTTCCGTCTGCCTGCTTCCCACCGGACTACAACTTGGATGTTTTCAAGTCCAACGTTAACAAATTCCTAATGAACCGCCCCCTTAAGTAAACACTTCATCAAATCTCCACACTAACGTAATGTACTTGCGATAACCCTTATCCCTGAGTGGCTTCCGGGCCTTGATAAGTGGTGACCACCGTGTAAAAAAAAAACAAAACAAAAACAGGAAACTCATGACTATGCACAATGTACTACACCAAAAGAACGGTACTGATTAACTGGAGGAATGATGGAGGAAGAGGGCTAGTTTGTATAGAAGATAGTGTCAGTAACACACAAAAAAAGAATGAGAAAAATACAAACACTGAAAGAATAATTACAGCAGTAAGAGACACTGAAAAAAACAAACAAGAAACAGAAGAGACAATGGATAAGACAAGAAAAGAAAAATAGGAAGAGGAACAGCTACATGGATGATTTATAAGAATGCCAAAAGATGAGACCTTCGAAAACACTTGGACATGGCTACAAGAGGGAAACCTAAACAGAAATTACATCCCCGACAAAATTGCCTCTGAGATGGGTATATATGCTGATGACACCACACTCTATAACAGGCATGACAGGAAAACAAATGAACACATAACTAAAGAAATGGCAAAAACACTAGAGGATGACCTCCAATCTGTAGTTGAATGGGGACATAAATGGATGGTCACATTCAATGCTGCCAAGACTAAACTGGTTTCCTTCAATAATTACAAGAAACCTTCTCTGCCATCAATAGCAATGGCCAGTGACTCTTTATCTGAGAGTACATCTTTCAAATTGCTTGGCCTAACGTTCACAGGAAACAATTACATTGAAGGCGTTGCCAGGGCTGTTGCAAAGAAGGTAGGCTCTCTCTACCGTACTAGAAAACTACTAACACCCGAAAGTATTCTGTACCTCTATAAGGCCACTATTCGCCCATGTATGGAGTATTGGTGTCACATTTGGGTGCATCTACTAATAGTCTCTCACTCCTAGACAAGGTTCAAAAGAGAGTCGCAAATCTGATAGGCCCTGAACAGGCATCTAAGCTTCAGCCTCTATCCCATCGACGTAATGTTGCATCCCTCTGCCTGTTCTACAAGTATTTTAATGGTGAATGCTCTGGCGAACTGCAGACACTTGTGCCTCCACGACGTAGACATCCTCGACAAACGCAACAGGCAGCTAAATCCCACCCCCACACAGTAGAGATCCCTAGATATAAAAAATCTTTCTACTCCAGTAGTTTCTTCCTAAACTCTGGAATTCCATTCCAGGCCACTGCTTCCCCAACTGTACTGACATGCAGAAGTTCAAGTGTAACGTGAACCGACATCTTGCTGCCTAAATCCCAACATAGTACCCCAGTAGTTGTTGCCCCTGATAGTAGCCCCCTACACCAAAGTGGCAATGTGCCTTGTTTGGGGTGAAAATGTAATAAAAAAAACAAACAAAAAAAAACTGAGTCCCAAATAACAGCTGCACAAGATAACGCAATCAGAATCAACCACATCAAAGCAAGGATCAACAAGACACAAGAAAACAGCAAATGCAGGCTCTGTGGACAAAGAGACAAAACGGTAAACCACATAATAAGTGAATACAGCAAACTAGGTCAAAATGAATATAAAAACAAACACGATCTAGTGGGAAAGGCAGTACACTGGCAATTATGCAGACAACTGAATCTTGAACACTCTGATAAATAATACAAGCACAAACCAGCACCAGTACTTGAAAATGAAATCACAAAATCCTGTGGGACATTGATATACAAACGGATAAACCCATTCAAGCAAAAATATCACATGTCATAATATTTAACAAGAAATAAAAATCCTGCCAGATTGTAGACTTTGCCGTTCCAGCAGATCACAGAGTGAATATCAAGGAGACAGGGAAGCAAAGCAAACACACGGAACTGGCCAGAGAGCTCAAAGGGATATGGAAGATAAAGAAAGTCAAGATAGCACCACTAATAGTAGGAGCACTAGGAACAATACCGAAAAAACTTTGAAAAAAGAAATGGGAGAAATTGGAATCAGAGGGATGGCTGAAATGATACAACATATAGAAATAATGAAAACAGCTGAAATATTAAGGAAACCCCTTGGATGCAGAAACTAACATGCATGAGTTGCAGGCATAAGCCGGACATACAGAAAACGGCTACAGATGTAAAACACAAAGGAACATTCCATGGAATCATAAAAATTGAAATTGTATAATTGCAAGTTACCCCTCCCCTGTACTGTTGCTTTCCCCTTCCCCTTTTTTCCTTTGTGTGTGCGTGTCACTATAAACTGATGCAACACAAAATAATCCAGGAAGGTCAAGGAGGATGGAAAGACAGAGGAGAGAAAGCACTGGCCAGACCTCCATTGAATGAGTGCAAAGAGGACTGAGACCTTGGGGAGGCTTATTGCCACCAAAAATTCCAGTGAAGACCAATGGTCGCTGCCAACTAGAAATCAATGGTAAGCGGCTGTTGTGATAACGCAAATTCTTTTGCAAATGTGGTCGAAAGAGGTGGAGAGTACTGGAAATTTGGGGAGACTTGTTGTCACTTAGACTTTAGAGAATATTGCAATGATGATGGCTTGTGTGACTACCGCTAGTGAGTAAATAATAATAATAATTTTTTTTATTGCATTTTCACTCCAAACAAGGCACAGTGCCACTTTGATGTAGGGGGCTACTATCCAGGATATAATTTGTGGGGGTACTAAGCAGGAAGTTGAGCAGTAAGATGTCTGTTCCCATTACACTTGAACTTCTGCATGTCAGTACAGTTGGGAAAGCAGGAACCTAGAAGGGAGTTCCAAAGTCTAGCAGTTCTGGGGAAGAAACTATTAGAGTAGAAGACTTTCTTACGTCTAGGGATCCCTACTGTGAAGGGGTTGGACTTTGCTGCTTGTCGGGGGGTATTTACGTCGAGGGAGTACAAGGGATTGTAGTTCATCAGAGCATCCACCATTAAAATACTTGTAAAACAGGCAGAGGGATGCAACATTTTGTCGATGGGACAGCAGTTGAAGTCTAGCTGACAGTGCAGGACCTATTAGGTTGGCGACTCTCTTTAGAACTCTGTCCAAAAGAGAGGGATTAGTAGCAGATGCAAATATGACAACAATACTTCATACATGGGCGAATGGTGGCCTTGTAGAGGTACAAGATACTCTCAGGCGTAAGTAACTTTCTAGCACAGTAGAGACAACCCAACTTCTTTGCAGCAGCCTTAGCAATGCCCTCAATGTATCGGTTCCAACTCATATTCCCCATGAATGTTAAGCCAAGTAGTTTGAACGAAGTACTTTCATGTAATGTATTATTAGCCACGGCTATTAGTGGTTGAGCAAGTTTAAAGAAAGAAGTTTAGTCTTGGTAGCATTGAATGTGACAATCCATTTTTGTCCCCATTCAACTATAAACTGGAGATCTTCCTCTAGTATTTCTGTTATTGCCTTGGATACATGTTCATTCGCTTTCCTCCTCCTCCTCCTCCTCCTCCTCCTCCTCCTCCAACAACAACAACAACAACAACAACAACAACAAGAAGAAGAAGAAGAAGAAGAAGAAGAAGAAGAAGAAGAAGTATGAATTTCAAATCAGAAAAACAACTGGGGAAAAGTGGACCGACTAGAAACTCAAATACACAAACATAAAAAAGAAGCCAGAATGATCAACAGGAAGAAAGCAATGTGGAGAAGATGGAATATTGGAAATGTGAATGGTAGGGAGAGGCTAAACAAGAAACATGAAGAACTGGACCAAAAGATAAAAGCAAAAGAAGCGAGATTGAGATGGTATAGATATAAATCTGAACAATGCAAACAGAACAGAACATTTGAAAATAATGAAAGCCAATTCTACCAAAATGTGAACGGAGGAAAAACAAAAACAGAACAACCAGACCCGACAGAAACAAAACTCTACTGGAGTAAAATATGGGGAAAACGACGAGATCACAATAGAAATGCTGAGTAGCTGAAAGACATGAAAGAAGAGTTACAACAAATAGAAAAAGGAACAGTGAATGAAATCAACAAGGAAACCCTAAAGAAAACCATAGGAAAAATGACAAACAGGAGAGCACGAGAGCACGAGAGAATACATGCATACTGGTTCAAAAAATTCACAACCTTACACGAAAGGCTAACCCAAAACCTAAGAAGATGTATACAGGAAGCAAGCGTGCCAGGTTGGATGACAAAAGGTAGAACCACACTGCTACAGAAGGACACAGAGAAAGGAATCGCCCCCAGCAACTATAGACCGATCACATGCTTACCCACTAATACATTACAACCATGTAATCCCTACAGCCACCAACCTTGAAAATGCTGCTATGAAACCTGACATAGTTATATGGAATAAGTCAGAAAGAGTTGCAACCTTGGTTGAAGTGTGTGTCCCTAATGATGGAGGTCTGAACAGAGCTGAAAGGGAGAAACGGACCAAATATCAAGGTCTCATGTATGATATGAAAAGAAATTGGAATCTTGGGGAGATATCAATCATACCAGTTATTATAGGTGCCACAGGGCTAATGAAGAAGAACCTGAAGTTCTACCTAACTAATATTCCTGGTGAACCAAGTGCAAAAGAGATTCAGACAATTGCACTTAAGGAAACAGCGAGGATACTAAAAGGAACTCTCAGTTGGTTTCAATAAAAAGCAGGGACATGTTGGCAGCTGGTTTGCCTGCCCCACACCCAGCATTACAATCTTCAAAGGAAGAAAATTAAAAAAAAAAATGGAAAATACTGACAGCACAACTAAGGGAACAAATCTACCACTCCCTAAATAATCATGGACTCCTCGCCGAGGAGCAGAAAGGATGCCAAAAAGGAAAAAGTGGAACACATGATCTGCTACATATAGATCAAAAGATCCTAAAAGAGGTAAAAAGGAGAAAGAATTTAGCCATGGCATGGATCGATTACAAAAAAGCATACGACAGGATCCCCCAAGCATGAATGCTTTAAAATGTATAAAATACCAAGCAGGATCATCAACGTAATAGAAAATGCAATGAGAACATGGAGACTGGAATTGACAGCTGATGGACAACACATAACAGAAATTAACATACAAAGAGGCATCTTCCAAGGATACTCACTATCACCATTACTGTTCATCATAGTCATGATGCCCCTGAACAGTATTCTGAGAAAGTAATTTTCTAGCACAGTAGAGACAACCCCAATGGTTGGACTTACCCCACGTAAGCATCACTCCTCTTTCTTTTTAAACTTTCAAGCAAGTTTAATTTCTTTATATTATCTTCTATTCGTCGTTCTCATCTTGGTTCATTTCTTTTCAATCCAAATTTTTCCGCAGCCCAAACACTTCCTGCCACAATCGAATTATTTGTTTCTGTGATGATCTTGCATTTCACATACATCACTGCTTCATTTGCTTTTTCTACCTTCATTTTCACAGATTTTTGTCAAGTTTTTTTTAAAACATAGCTGCATCACTTCACTTTTCCTTACCCCATGATATCTTTCAACGATCCCCCTCACTTCCTCAGTTTTTTCCAGCACCTCATCCTTAGTTTCCCCATTATTACCAATTACCTCGTCCCTTGTTTCCTCTCCATTTCCTACTGCTTCAGGCACCTCTTCCACTTTATTCTCTGTCATTTCATTATTAATCTGCACATCTCCTTCATTGCTTCATTTATTATGTCTAACCCTAACCTTCAGAGTTTTTCTTTTGTCTATTTTTTTAAAAAACATAATTCCATCACTTCTCTTTCCTCCCACCATAATCTCTTTCAGTCTTTCAACAATCCCTCTCATTTCATAATTTCCTTTGAGCAACTCATCATCAGTTTCTCAATCATTACCAATTACCTCTCTATTCCCTGCCGCTTCAGCCACCTCTTCCCCTTCATTCACTGTTTTCTGTACCCCTTGCTGCTTTTCTTCTCATTTTTCTCTTCTCAACTTAGTCCTCATCCTCCATCTTTCCTTTTCAGGTAGAGTCGGTCAGCATCATCCTTCGGATGGAGTGCTGAAGCAGCAGTGATACTTTGCTACAGTGCATTATGCATCGTCATGAGTTTCCTGTTCTTTTGGTCAAGATGACTCAGTTTTTCTTTAGTCCAACCTATAAACGGTCCAGAGTATCTTACTAGTGATACTCTTCATGTGTTTTAATTATGATCGTAGTATTTGAATAATTGACAAAGAAGAACACAGTAACAGTTAAAATAAAAATGTATTAACGAAAATACATGAAAAAGATAAATTGAGCAATATCTTTGCTCAATCTAGTGACGGAAGTGACATCATGGATGGAAGTGGCGTCATTCAATAGTTCATTATTCCACACAGTAGGAGTGCGTCCCCAGGTTTCTACTATATTGTTTAGTTTCTAGGATTTTTCTGGTTCTTTTTAGGTATTCCTTTACAATTTTCTCTTTCATTTCTGTTGCTTTGATGATGTCTGCTTCCAAAACACTCTCATATTTGTAGGCACCATTTCCACCTAGTGCCTTCATACCTCTTTGCTTGAGTAGTTCCATACCTTCCGTTGTCTCCAGTTTTCCCCTTCTTATAACTAGCAATGCACACTTTTTCATACCAAATTCCTTTTGGATACCCTGCTGAAGATTCTGGTTGTGTTTATTAGCGTCCCTAGTTTATTTTTTTTCTTTTTGGTTCTTGCAAAAAGTTTCAGGTCGTCCATATACATTAGGTGATTCATTCTTTTATCTGTATTAGTGAATTTGTATCCAGCTTGGCACTTTCTTAATATATTGTTAAGGGATATCATGGCTATGATGAACAGTAGTGGTGATAGGTAATTACCTTGGAAGATACCTCGTTGTATTTTAATCTCAGTTATTGTTGTGGGGGAATCACCCTCCAAATGGACTGTTCTATCCATTATATAAACCATAGACCTTTTGATCCCAGGTGTGGATTAAACATCATAGCGACCCTCGCCTGCTTGGTGACGTTTACTACTCTTTTTAGTTGTAACCTTTTTACACTGTTATTCCAGTAATACATCGTTTAAACTCTATTCCGTTGTTCTGTTTTCTTTGTGGCTTATTGCAAGCCATTACACTGGCGACATTGGATTCAGAGAACGTACTCACGTTTAAAACAGTGTTCTAAAAAACTAAACACTGACGACATTGGATTCAAGGAGCATACTAAAATCAAAACCAGTAACAACATTGAAAAAAAATACTCGCGTTGAAATTGTATTCTAAAAATACTAACAACGTCAGACTTAAATGTTATCAAGCCTAAGGAAGTGTCTAACATAACACTTGCAACTGAAAGGTTCACGGTAACTAAATAAAACAACAAAAAAAACGCAGATCATTACGGAAAAAAAAGAGTTGAAAAGAAAAAAGTTTGTCAGGACTTTCAAAGATAGCGCTGTACTTTTGCAAAAAGAAAAAGGTTCGTCACGACTTAGGAAGGTAAATTTTTATACTTTTGGAAAAAGAATTTGTCACTTGTGGTTTTCGCTGCTAAAATAGGGCGTTATTTTTTTTTTTCTCTGGAGAAAAATATACACTTGATTTTTTTTCTTTAGACAATGAACTTTTTATATATTTATGTTTTTTTCTGTTCGTTTTATTGTCTGGAGGAAAAAATAAGAAAGAATAAAACGGTTTTGTAAAATTCAACAAGCGTTTTGAAATTGCTAATGCTGACAAAGCAAAATGGACGAATTGAAAGTAGTGTTGAAACATTTGACCAAGTTGCATATCGATACCGCAAAGTGTTAGTCACAATTCAAGGAACAGCAAAAGGAATTGCAAAATCAGTTAGCGGAATGTCAAATACGAACTGAAAAACAGCAAAAGGAAGTTCAAAAACAGTTAGCCGAACGTCAATTACGAACAGAGGAATTGCTTACAGAAATTGTTAAAAATAATGCGAACGCGGAAAGCAATTCAGCATTTTCTCAGAAGACAATATGGACCGCGATAGACAATTTTAAATACAAGGAAGAGGAAAAATCATTTGCAGCGTATTTTCGGCATTATGAAGATTTTTTTAATATTGACTACAGCAACTGGTCTGATCAAAAGAAAACCAGACTTCTACTACGAAAATTGGAAACGGCTTAGCATGACAAATTCGTGGATTACATCTTGCCTCGGAAAACAGCAGATTTATCATTCAATGAGACGGTAATTTGTTAACAGAACTTTTCTCGCCGAAAACGTATCTTTTCCATAAGCGTTGGAGATGTTTGAATGTGGTAAAAGATGATGATAACGATTTTGCCACCTACGCAGCTGTAGTGAACAAACACTGTGATGACTTTAAGTTGTCTGAACTAACAGCAGACCATTTTAAATGTCTTGTGTTTGTGCAAGGGTTAACCTCAGGAAAAGATGTAGAAATCAGGCGCAGAGTCCTTACAAAATTAGAAAATGAATCGAACTTAACACTTCAAAAATTGACTGAGGATTGTCAAAAAGTAGAAATTATAAAAAAAAAAAAAATGCAAGAAATATCGAAGCAGGCATCGCGAATATAAAAAAGTAACCAAGAAAAAACCGTCAAAATGGCACACAGACATTAACCACCGAAACTCAGAAAAACTAAAAGACCGAGCGCTTATTTCAGATGTGGTGGAATACATTGGGTAAGGGAGTGCCCATTTTTAACAAAAAGATGCCATTTATGCAATAAGATCGGTCATAAAAGTTCGCACTATAGGAAAACTCAGAATAGAAGCCGTGTACGTCAAGCCAGAACTAAGGACGTCGTAGATGAAAATCTACGCAAATATGTAACGGTTAACATTTTTGGCAAGGCTATTAAATTCCAATTAGAGAGTGGATCGGATCTTTCAATAATAAATCTCAAAACGTGGAAAATATTACGAAAGCCAACTATGTTAAAAACTAAAAGAACGGCAACGGCCGTTGATGGTACAAAAATTCATTTTGAAGGTGAATTAATTACAAACGTCACTTTACGGGGGAAAACAAAAAAACTAAGATTGTATGTGTTAAAAGATAGTGAGCACCTGTTCGGCATGGAGGAGTTTCGTCTCTGGGATCTTCCTATATCCACATTCTGCAAGAAAATAGATACCCACCCAGCAGAAATGGAGAAACTTATAACTTGTTTTAAAAAAGAATTCAGAAACGTATTTACTCCTGGCCTGGGGAGATGTACAAAAATGGCCGCAGATTTTAAGTTGAAACCTGGCACACAACCGGTGTTTAAAAAGAAACGTAATGTCCCGTTCGCTTTCCTGAACAAAATGAATCAGGAACTAAACAGATTAGAAAGCATCGGTATACTGACTAAAATTGAATATAGTGAGTGGGCTGCTCTGTCAGTTTACGTAAAGAAAAAGTCTGGGAAAATTCGCGATTGCGCCAACTTTGCGACCGGACTCAATGGGTCCTTAGAAGATTTTCACTAACCATTACCTAGTCCAGAAGAAGTGTTCACGAAATTAAATGGCGGCAAGTTTTTTTCTAAGATCGACCTAAGCGACGCTTACCTACAGATTCCAGTAAACGACAAAAGAGCTAACCTCCTTTGTATTAACACTCATCGGGGTTTGTACAAATACGAAAGATTCGCGTTTGGTGTCAAGATGGCACCTGCAATATTCCAGCAAGTAATGGATACTATGCTGTCCGGTTTGGACACCACAATCGCATATCTTGATGACATTATCATAGTGAGCAAAAGCTGGGAAGAACATGAAAAACATGTCAGACAAGTATTCAGTCGAATACAAGATTATGGATTTAAGATCAAAGCAGATAAATGTGAGTTCTTTTTACAAACAATTAAATACCTGCATCAAATAATCGATAAAGATGGCAGACATGGAGCTCCAGATAGGGCGACCGCTATTAAAGAAATGCCAGCACCAGTAAACATAACTCAATTGCAGAGATCTTTAGGTTTGGCAAATTATTACCAGGGGTTCATCCCAAATATGCACAAATTGCACGCACCACTTAATGAATTGGAAAAAGGATAAGGCTTGGGAGTGGATAGAAGATTGCCAGACATCATTCCAAGAAATAAAAAGAATCCTAACTTCAAAACTATTCCTAGTGCATTTTAACCCGCAGTTGGACATAATAGTAGCTAGCGACGCTAGTCAATATGGCGTTGGGGCGTGCATGCTACATTGAATGCCGGATGGCTCGAAGCAGCCTATTGCTTTCACATCATGGACTCTCTTGCTAGCAGAAAAGAATTATTCTCAGATCGAGAAAGAGGCCCTAGGAATTATATTTGCAGTTTCAAAATTCTACCGGTTCTTGTATGGAAGACATTTTTTTCTACAAACCGACCATAAGCCGTTGATATCCATTTTGGGATCCAAAAAAGACTTCCAACCTTCACTTCGAACCGACTATTAAGATGGGGAACTATTCTGCTGAACTATAATTTTACAATTCAATTTCTCCCCTCAAAACAACTAGCCCATGCAGACGGTCTATCGAGACTGATTCCTGCCAAAATGGAACCTCTTGAAGATTCAGTAATCGCGTCACTATGTATTAATAGTGATGTAAAAACCATGATAAACAATATTATCCACGAACTGCCGGTCATACTTCAGGAAATTAAGTCAGAATCCCTAAATGACAATTTCATTCAAACCACGAAGCAGAAATTAGCACTGGGTGACACCAGTTCAGACATTTTTTCTGGTTGCGACGAAATACTGTTATACAGTGAAAGGGTTGTCATCCCCCAAACCCTTCAAAAAAGAATTCTCAGGGATTTTAACATGGGGCATCCAGGAATAAATAGAATGAAAAGCCTAATGAGAAGTTTTGTTTATTGGCCAGCTATGGACCAAGATATTACCGACATGGTGAACAGATGCAAAGGCTGTGGTTTGGTTGCAAAAGCACCACTGATAACATAAACCTTGGTCTAAGGCTGAACAACCATGGTCGAGGATCCACATCGATTATGCGGGACCTGTGGAGGATTTTTACTACCTGATAGTAGTTGACTCTTACTCTAAATGGCCAGAGGTACTAAGATGCAAAAAAACGGACAAATTTTTTATTGGAATTGTTTGCTCAGTTTGGGGTTGTAGACTGTTTGGTTAGCAACAACGCTACACATTTCACCTCGACAGAGTTCAGAGAATTCTGCGAGACGTATTAAGTCAAGCATGTTACGACACCCCAGTACCACGCCAGAAGCAATGATCAGGCTGTACGCTTCGTCAATACGCTTAAAAGGGCATTAAAAAAGGCGTCCGGTACACCGACAGAAAAGGCCCTTCAGCAATTTCTGCAGGTTTACAGAATCACGAGAAATCCGAACAAACCAGATGCAGGATCCCCAGCAGAAATCATGTTTGGATAGAAAATAAAATCTGTATTTGATAAACTGCTACCCAAACACATAGTACACAACAGAACCTCTACAATGCCAACAAAACGGTTTAACAGTGGAGATAACGTGTATTTTAGACATTTTAGAAATAACGTTTCTTTTTGGGAACAGGGCACGATCTTACGAAGAATCGGCCATGTTACATACATCATTCAGGGCCCAAAGTTCCAACATAAGAGGCACCTGAACCAAATCAGGAAACGCTTCTACGAGGATCAAGAAGAACCACTGCAGGACGGCAGTGAGGTGATTGAAACTGTATGACTGTTTTGACATAGACCCTCCAAAAGGGATGTCAGAACCGAGACGCTCCGGCAGAAAGAGGAAGCGCACAGACCCCTTGGTGGTCTGTCCCCAAAGGAAGAAATACTAATTTTCACAACCGCAGAAATCAGCTTGGGAGGGGATGTTGTGGGGGAATCACCCTCCAAATGGACTGTTCTATCCAATATATAAACCATAGACCTTTACACTGGCGACATTGGATTCAGAGAACGTACTCACGTTTAAAACAGTCGTCTATATACATTAGGTGATTCATTCTTTTATCTGTATTAGTTAATTTGTATCCAGCTTGGCACTTTCTTAATATATTGTTAAAGGGTATCATAGCTATGATGAACAGTAGTGTTGACAGGTAATTACCTTGGTAGATACCTCGTATTTTAATCTCAGTTATTGTTGTGGGGGAATCACCCTCCAAATGGACTGTTCTATTCATTATATAAACCATAGACCTTTTGATCCCAGGTGTGGATTAAACACCATAGCGACCCTCACCTGCTCGGTGACGTTTACTACTCTTTTTAATTGTAACCTTTTTACGCTGTTATTCCAGTAATACATTGTTTAAACCCTATTCCGTTGTTCTGTTTTCTTTGTGGCTTATTGCAAGCCATAACAGTTATGTATTGTCTGTCAGTGTCTCTATGTTCTCATTACACTTTCAGTCAAATTGATTATCTTGCCTGGTATTTTTTACATTCTCAGGCATTCTATTATCCATACTTGTAGGATCCTGTTGTAAGCTTTCTTGTAGTTGATCCATGCCATGGCTATGTTCTTTTTTCAATTTTTTTCCTCCTTCAGGATTTCTGTATAGTAGATCACGTGTTCCTTTTTTTCCTTTCTGGCATCCTTTCTTTTCTTTTCCTCAGGAAGTAATTTCCGATTATGAAAGGAGTGGTAAATTTTTCCCTCAGTTGTGTATTTTCCACATTGCAGGTATGCATGTTATTGGCCTGTAGTTGCTGGGGGCGGTTCCTTTTACTGTGTCTTTTTGTATCAGTGTTGTTCTACATTTTGTCATTCACTCTTCTTCTTCTTCTTCTTATTATTATTATTCTTCTTCTTCTTCTTCTTCTTATTATTATTATTATCTATATATTAATATGGTAGCTTGTGTGTTATTTTGTGCGTCACACTTACATCTTTTACCTTCCAAATGACTGTTGTTATGACCTTCTATTTCTCCATTTCTTGTAATAAATAATTTTACCAAAAATTCTTCATAAGTTTTGGTTTTGGTTTTTTTTTTTTTTTATTTTTTTTATTACATTTTCACCCCAAACAAGGCAAATTGCCACTTTGGTGTAGGGGGCTACTATCAGGGGCAACAACTACTGGGGTACTATGTAGGGATTTGGGCAGCAAGGTGTCGGTTCACGTTACACTTGAACTTCTGCACGTCAGTACTGTTGGGGAAGCAGGGACCTGGAATGGAATTCCAGAGTCTTGCGGTTCTGGGGAAGAAACTACTGGAGTAAAAAGATCTTTTACATCTAGGGACCTCTACAGTGTGGGGGTGGGATCTAGTAGCCTGTCGGGTTTGTCGAGGGTGCTCGCGTCGTGGGGGCACAAGTGATTGCAGTTCGTCAGAGCATTCACCACTAAAATACTTGTAGAAAAGGTTTCGATTATACCTGATGGCAGTCAAGTTATATGTATATATACATATATATTTCGTCTTTATAAGTTTTGGTTTCGGTTTTGATTCAAGCTAATGCATCCAATCATATGAATATATTTTTTTATTTTTGAAATCACAACTTTATAATATACAACAATATATAGAAGATTGACTCTATAATAATATATACGAAATCTGGAGAAATTAAAATACCATATTTAAACGTATTTTACGACCTGGCTATGCCGGGCATCCTTGCTAGCTTGGATAAATACATTTGCAGTTTTAACAAAAGAGCTACAATAATATCAGGGCGTCTTCATTTACACTCAACATCCACAGAATGCCAACATGAATATATTACATATAGTTCGCTGTGGATTTTCCACAGGTCGTGCTAGTTATTATTATTATTATTATTATTATTATTATTATTATTAGGTTGAGAAGAAAGTTTGGTTCAAGTGTACTTATTGATCCACACTATTTTTTTAAATCGTATTTTCAAGTTTAATTAAAGTTTTATAATATCTGTTTTTATTAAATTGTAAGGTTAAAGTACAGAATAGATACAAAACACCATCCCCCCTCCCCATGTTAAGAATGGCTTTCTAAATAATAACGTTATTATTTCAGCACAGATCAATAAGTGCACTAGTTCCGAAAGTTCTTGTGGAATTTTTAGCTTTGAATTCAAATGATATATTTTCAAATAAGATTTCGTTAAAATACCTTTACTTTATATATAATATTAAATATCGTTTCTCACATCAATCTAATCATTTAAATTACAATCGTTTTAAAGCAATTATGTCTTCTTTTCAGAACGTTTGAATACAAGATGGAAAAAAAGCAAATTCGCCCAATTTTCTTTTTCGATCCCCTTCACTCCTCACATTAAAAATCGGCCTTGTGCCTAATTTGCTCGGTGGGGGAGCAAATAAATACCAACCCCACATATCAGACCTTGGTCAATGTAGGGGCAACCCTTCATACCAACAGTTACTATCCAGCTCCCATTTCCCACCCATCGGGAGCTGGTCCCCTTTTCCCTCCCCCCTCCCTCTCTCTCCACATTAAAAAACGGCCTTGTGCCTAATGTGCTCAGTGGGGAAGCAAATAAATACCTCAAAGTGTAGTATCTGTTCTGCAGATGCTGCACTTAAGATAATTTGTACCACTCAATGGAGGGGAAACCCTCTATACTGGGACAATAATTATTTTTGGTAACCAGAGTGCCCCCTTTTTGCCTACTTTTAGGTGAGCTAGTTTTACCCCACATTAAAAACGGCCTTGTGCCTAATTTGCTTTGGTGGGGAAGCAAATAAATACAATAAAAAGTGGGTTCTTCACAACAACCGGCAATGCTCAGCTTAGTGGTTAGACACCAACGGAGCTCCACAACACTTCCTGAAGTCTCATACGCAACAAGAACGACCCGTTTCTCGACTGGGTTGTGAGTTACGATTAAAAGTCGATGCTTCACGATAACCGGCGATGATCAGCTCAGTGGTTACACTCCAACGTTGCTCCACGACACTTCCCAAAGCCAGAGTTGCACAAAAAGAAAGTCATGCTGACTGTTTGGTGGTTTGCGACGGGTCTCATCCATTACAATTTTTGAATGAAGGCAAAATCATTACGGCAACAAAGTACTGGCAACAAATGGATGAAATTTATTAGAAACTTCGACAACAACACCCAGCATTAGTCAACAGAAAACGCCCAATTCTCCTCCATGACAATGCCTGACCGCACGTTGCTAAACCGACCTTGCAGAAGTTGACCGAATTAGGCTACGAAACTCCGCCTCATCCACCATACTCTCCAGGTATCTCACTTACTGACTACCACTTTTTCAAACATTTTGACAACTTTCTGCGTGAGCAATGCTTCAAAATCCCAAGTGATATCGAAAACACTTTCAGCGACTTTATTGTCACCAAAACACAACCTTTTAACGGTACTGACATAAATACACTTATTTTGCGTTGGCAAAAGTGTGCTTATTTCGATCAATAAATTTTTGTTTGAGCCGAGATATGTTTACCTGAATTTAAAAGTTACTTTCTTTCCAACCTGAAATAACTTCTTTCTTTTGCCCTTCTTTTATTTTCCTCATTCTCTTTCGTCTTTATTCTTTTCTCTTTCTTTTAATAATAATAATAATAATAATAATAATAATATTTCTTTAATAATTAATAAATATTTTTTGTAAAATAATAAAAAAAGGAAAAAAAAAAAGGCCAAATTAAGAAAAAGGCCAAATACAATATTTGAAGGCCAAACTGTTTTAAAAAAAATGCTAAATTCACTAAATTTAGCCTTAAAAAGGCCAATCTGGCGGCCCTGAGAAAACATTCCCATATAGAAGGCCAGCTCTATTCTGATTGGCTGAAAAAGTAGTTTTTTTGTCGTTGCATACCAAACTCCGGACTTAAGGCACTCCCCCTCTCTTTCTTTTTCCCCCTCCCTCTGTGCTACTACTAGATGAAATTCCAGGGTTTGTTATGAATTAGTGTGAGAGGGGTGAAGGGGAGGAAAACGTCCCAACGTTCGAGCACTTGTTGTTGTTTTAGCTGAAATTGTTCAACTTAGAAGTTTCTCTTTTAGGGGAAAAATACCAAAAACAAAAAAGTAATTATTTTGGACAAAAACAAACAAGTATATAAATATATATATAAAAAAAATATATATTTTTTTTAATTTTGATAATTTTATTTATGTGTCATTTACGACAAAATTCGTTTTCTTTCCTTTTTTCATGATTTTTTTTTCTTTCCCAATAATTTCATCCACATTTACTTCATCCTTACCAAAAAAAAAAACAAAAAAAAAAAACGTCAGTGAAAAACTTATATCCATGACCTCACATTTAAAGTAAGTAAACTCAAATATTTTATTATTATTAAAAAATTATATTCTTTTTTTTCTTCTCTAAGTAAACAGGTTCTTTTTTAGAATGGTGCCTCCTCTGATCAATCCACTTTTTAAAAATATATTTACTCCATCGTCCCAAATGAACCATAATATATTTGGTTATCTGCGCCCACTTTAAAAGTAAATTTTAACTCTAACTCCAAATTCTTATCCTTGTGCCATCCTAGATTTCGACATCTGAAAGTAATTCTGAAAAGTCACTTTCGGATGTCAAAGTTTACAATGTAAACAAACATTTGATTTTTTTTTTTTCATTATTAATTCCTCGTGGTTAAGTATACTATAGTTTGGCCTAAAAATTAAGGTGCTTATTCAGATTAGCACTTGTGGCGACAAAACAGAAACTACACTCTGTTCCTATCCAAAAGACTAAGGTTTGAATTCATAGGTAACTAATGTTTGAAAACCTTATCAATTCGTATTTGGAAATAACATACAGTGTTTACCGATGTATTCGAAAATTCAAGATGGCGTCTCACACCCTCTTTAACACCGTAAGTTTGGAAAAAGGTGTTATAAATAAAAAACTATACAAAATACTATTAAAAACCCGCCGAATATATGTCAACCTATGTCACGGTAACATATATTGAGCGAGTTTTTAACAGTATTTTATCCGTTTTTTTTAATTTATAACATCTTTTCCCAAACTTACCGTGTTAAAGAGAGAATCAGACACCATCTTGAATGTTCCAATACATCGGTAAACACTGTATTTTTTTCGAGCTGAATAAACATGTTACATTGAATAAAAACACGAAAAATATATCCAGTTTGGTAGAAAAGTAACTTATCTTGCCTTTGATAACATTTATTTGTTATATATTTGTTTTTTGACAACTTTTTCGAATCTGTGTGTACAGTAATACAAACCCAACGAGGGATGCCGGGTTAGTAAGTTAAACCGACAACATGGCCAAAAAGAACATGTCGCCTTCAGAGTGTCAATACTAGCTCAAAAGTCTCAAAACAAACAAAATACTGATAGAAATTCATCCAATAAGCGTCACAGTAAAAAGTCTTGCCTTTGGTAATGTTATATATATGAATTTTCGATCCTTTTTATTTTTCGTTTGTTGATTTCTTTGTGAAATAGCTTTTATTTTATGTAGAAAACATTTTTAACGATCTTTAGAGATTACTAGTAACCATTACAAGACTGATGTTTAAACCTCAGTAGTTCGTATTGAGTTGTCCTCGTTTATTAAATGTGGCGGATCAAGACACAACGTTCTTGTTTTATCATAAAATTTGATTTTGGTACAGTTTTACGACGTGCCCCCAGCCCCCACTGCCCCAGCGTATTAACACCTCGACCTCCCCATGTTAACAGCTTTCGGAATAAACACCCCAAACATCGAAAGCCGTTCTTAACATCGGGAGATTGGGGGAGTGTTTACCTTGACTTTCTTTGTTTAAAAAAAAAAAAAAAAAAAAGCAAAAAAACTTACGTAATTTTTGGAATATGAGATTTTCATTCCGTGACGAGTATGTTCATCGTAAAAGATTTTGTATTTTTTTTTGTATTAAGTTGAACTCTGGACCTGTATCGAAAAGTTATGTTTAAAAATATCTTAACACATCTGGGTTTTTGTATTTTCAAATCTAGTAAACTTGCCTTTCAATAATTAAATAAATAAAATAACTAATAAATTAATTTTAAAAAAATCGCCATATTTCAACTCGACTGTTCTAAATTCAAAATTAATTTCGAAACCTTTAAACTGTCAACTCTAAAGTAATTTCTTGTTCTTAGTTTTTGTTTTAATGGTTTAATGCCAATTATTATGGTCTCCTTGTGTTGCTCTTTAACCAAATAAGGTTATCTTGAAGTTTTCAGCTTTAAGATGGCTAACATTAAAACAACAATAAGTCACCAAGTTGGTTATAGTTTTAGAATAATTTGGTTTTCAATTAATAATTAATCCCCCAACCATTGACTGTAATTATAATCAGGTTATAATAAAACTATATAAACTTCAATATAACCTAAATTAAAACAAAAACATTATTTCCCGAGGGGGTGGACACTTTTCTGTGTAGAAGAGAACCCACGTTTTTATTTTTTTTGAAATGTTTTCGTTTTTATTTTTGAATGTCTAATATTAAAAACTACTAAAAAACTAAACTTTTCACTCACTCGTCTATATTTTTTGTTTTCATTTTTTTTTTTTATAGTTTTATTTTCTTTCACCAAAACTTTATTTCGACTTAAAAATAACAAACACGTTTTTTTATTTTTATTTTTTTCTGTTTCTATTTTTTTTTAATTCTCTTCCGGTTTAAAGTTTGGTGTGGGTTTGTTTTACTGTACACATAGATTCAAAAAAGTTGTCAAAAAACAAATATATAACAAATAAATTTTATCAAAGGCAAGATAAGTCACTTTTCTACCAAACTGGATATATTTTTTGTGTTTTTATTCAATGTAACATGTTCATTCAGCTCGAAAAACATGCAGTGTTTACCGATGTATTGGAAAATTCAAAATGGCGCCCGACTCTCTCTTTAACACGGTAAGTTTGGGAAAAGGTATTATAAATAATAAACTAGACAAAATACTATTAAAAAACCACCGAATATATGTCAAGTTATGTCATGGTAACATATTGAGCGAGTTTCTAACAGTATTTTGTCTAGTTTATTATTTATAACCTTTTCCCAAACTTACCGTGTTAAAGAGAGTCGGGCGCCATTTTGAATTTTCCAATACATATTACATCGGTAAACACTGTATAATACGCTGAGGCATGTTGTAAAAATTTACCTTTTTTTTTTAACTTTTTTTTTTTTATTAAATTGTTAGGTAGAAGCACAGAATAGTTACGAAACACCATCCCCTCCCTCTCCATGTTAAGAATAGCTTTCGAACTGTTATTTCAGCGCGGTACCAAAAATGCATAAGTATCAAAACATTTCTTTGTATCCAGCCAAACACACACTTCTAAAACACTTCTTCCAAATACTAACAACCATTTCTGTAAGGTCTGACGAGGCTGTTGGATCGTAAACATGGTCCAACATCCGAAACATATGTAACCAAACAGATAAAACGGTAATAAAAAACACATATTTTCTCAGCAATAGTATTGAGCACTCTCTTCAGGTTTTTACTAATTACCAGTTTTACCAACTAATATATATATATATATATATATATATATATATATATATATATATATATTTTCAGGTTTAATTAATATAATAGCTAGTAATATACACGGTGTTGTCCGGGTAGCATGTTGATTGCAAATACTTCCAAAATTATTGTTTACATTTCATATTTATGTAGAATACCCCCACTCCGGGTTATTCTTGTTCTGTTTTAACACTCAACAACAACATTACTCGTGTTTGAAAGTAAATAAACACTTTAAAATAAGTTAAACACACACAGAAAAACAAACTCTTATCCAAGTAGAGAAAAATTTATTCTGAGTATTATCAGTAGAGAAGTAATTTATTCTTGCCTTTGGTAACATTTATTTGGGCGCTTAAGCAGTGCCTCGCTATTTTTAATAGTATTTTCAAGTGAAATCTAAGTTTTACGATATTTTTTATTATCAAATTGTTAGGTGAAAGTACAGAAAAGTTACAAAACTCTTCCCTCCCCATGTTAAGAATGGCTTTCTAAATAATACCATTATTATTTCAGCATGGTACAATAATTGCTAAAATATCTTTTTATTAGTTTGAGGGTCTGTTTTGTTGGTTATAACTACAAAAACTGCATATTTTATTTTGATAAAATTCTGGTGATTCTATAGAATTTGAACCAAACCGACTTTTGCCAAATTAAACGTAAAACTTTGGTTAATTAATTAATAATAATTATATCGATTTTCTTTTTAAATATATCGTTTTAAGCAAAAAAACAACAGTACTTATGTCGAAAATAGCAATATATGAAAAAATTACGAAAATTCAAAGCTGGTGACATTACCACTACTGCAGTATGACACACATTTTAGTAAAAAAAAAAAAAAAAATCCATCGCTATGGTCTGGTCTTGAACAAGTTCGCCATTAAAGTGTCGAAAAGGGAGATAAGTATAGCCCTTGTATTCGCAATCTTCAATGTGTTCACATCTTGGGAAAAATGCTATTTTCCCCAATTTTTCCTAAAAATTACTTTTAACAATTTTCTACTCGATAAGTTTTCGTAATTTTTTGTATATTACTATCTTCGACATGACGATTAAGTACGTAATATAATATTACGTACTTGCGTACTAAAACAATCATTGCTTTTTTTTTTGTTTTTTTTTTTCGTAAAACCACATATTTAAAAAAAAAAAAAAAAAAAAAAAAAGATCGATTTGTCGACTACATCTTAACAAGCACAAAAAAAAAAAACATCTGAAAACTTGAGTTATTCCATAAAATTATCCACACGGGATCTTGAAGCACAAAATGTCAGTTGTTGTCCCCCCCCAACACACACACACACACACACACACACACACACGCACACACGTCGTTTAATAAAAAATATTAAAATTTGTTTTCATTTATTTTATTTTTTTTTTTTGTTAGAAAACAAAATAATTAATGTAATTGTTTTGACATAATAATGCCCAGTAGTGTTCATGTTGGTCGTCACCCCACGAGGGCAGGCCGGCAGGACGTTTTTAACGTGATGAAAATTCAGCCCCCTCCCCAAAGGAACCACTAGATTTGGACAAAAAATAAAACTTATCGCAGTTCAGAAGGATTTATCCTTCAATGACTGAGGAAACAAAAAGCTTAAATTGTTTGAGAACTGCTACTTGCTACTACACTTTGCTCCTAGTAAAAAGACGAAGAAAGAGTTTAGGATTATATTAAAAAACGTTTATTTTGTTTTTTTTTTTCTTCTCCCCTTCCTTACTAATTGAGAAACTATTTTTTTCAAAATCTTTTTAAAAGTTCAAAACTTTATTATTTTTTTTTTTTATAGAAATCTTGAATTTGTTTAAATATAATTTTGATTAAAAAAAAGAAAAAAGAAAAATTTCTTTATTGTGGGAATCCAGTTAGAAATACCAAGATACCCCTCTTCTAAAATCGACAACAAATCCCACTACAATATCATAATACAAATGACCCATTTACTAAAGTATGGATGGCCAGAAGTGACAACAAATTTGTTTCATTTTTTTTTTTTTTTTTCAACGGGGTTACTTTCGATTTCTTAACATTTTTTTCTCCCCTTCGTTGGTCTTCGGGACAAGATCAAAGTGTAGTATCTGATCTTCAGATGCTGCACTTCAATTTCTTGTTCTCTGTCAGTGGAGGAGAAATCCTTCACGACTGAGACAATTTTTATTTTTGTTCCTTTTCTCCACGTTAAAAAACGACCCTGGTGTCTAACTCTGTCCCGTGGGGAGGCATTGTAAATAGGAACATTTTTTTCTCCCCTTCTACAAGAACCAGACCAAAAGCAGGTACTTTAAGTAATATGCAGTATGCACCTATAAGATTTTAGTATTATGGAATCTGTTCCGGAAATGACCGAAGCAGTTTATAATGTGAAAAAAAAAAGAAAAGTAAACACAATTGACGCATAAAGGTTTTTTAAAAAAAAATGGGTGAATTGAATTTTCCCACCGTGTCGTGACAGCCGAATTTGAAATTTTCACTGGTGTTAAGATTTAGACCATTCCTGTGACAGTTGCTGAGTTTATGTATCTGGGCAGCAACGTAGTTTCCACAGAGAGAGATATCGAAATTTGCATCTCAAAAGCATGGGCCGCATTGGATGGACTACGATTAGTATGGACTTGAAGGCTAACTGACAAACTAAAAAGGCAGTTCTTCAGGACAGTGGTAGAGTGTCCTTGTATACAGTGCTACAGCCGGGACACTTACCAAAAGAATGGAAAGAAAACTAGACGGCACATACACCCATATGCTATGAACAGTATTAAATATATCTTGGCAAAATCATCCCACGGAACAGCAACTTTATGGCAACCTACCTGCCATATCTAATACCATCAGGGAGAAATGCCTACGATTTGCAGTTTACTGTCTGAGAAGCAAGCATGAATTAGTGATGTATTGCTATGGACTCCACGACATGGACGCGCAAGAAAAGGATGACTTAGATCCACGTATATCCAGCAGATAGCACATGACGCCAACTGTGAACCTGAAGATCTGAGGCAGCTAATGGAAGACAGGGAAGCCCGTCCTGATGATGATGATGACGATGTAATGACCTGGTCTCTGTTGTGGTGTACTACTGGTTCTGTGCAGTTCTGGGAGGTCCACCTTCTCAGGCTTTGTGTTCTGTCTTTGAGAAGAGGTTAGATTATTGCTAATCACATGAGGCGCCCTTACCGGCGAATGCCCAGGCAACTTTTGCAGATCAGCCCCCCCCCCCTCACTCGGGGTAGGGGGACGCTGACTTCTCAATCCTACTCTCTGACCCTGGTGTCACAGTTCTAGCAGTGGTAGAGAACTGAATATCCTACCCTCATTCTATGTTTTCCTCGGGAAAAGTGAGACTCTGTGTGGTAGGCGATGTTGGATATTTAGCTCCCCGAAAAGGGGTCACTCTCGATAAGATAAAATTGCCTCAGTCAAGAGGGATTTCATCTCATCCTGAACGAAGGCAAAACATGTATTGCACTTTGATCCTAGCCTGAAAACCAAGGAGTTTATCATGAACACCTGAAAGATCACGCAATATAACATATTATTCAACATTTCTGAAGAAGTGGAGAAAAAGGCTAGCTAAACAAGAACGATAACTCAAGTTTATAATTTTCTAGTTAAAGAACAGGGTTCTAAGTTCGAATTATCGTTATGTTAAGAATGTTTTTTCTAAATAACGTTACTTAGAAAAGCCCTAACCATGAGGAGGAAGGGAGGGCTGGTTTGCTTTACTTATTCTGTACTTTCACGTAACAATGTAGTAAAAAAAAGATACCGTAAAAATTCAATTAAAAATGAAACGGCAACCAGAAGTGAAATGGAAATGGAGGAAACTTGAAGCATAAAGATAACCACATAGTTTAAGTAAAAACTTAGTTCCAACCCCTATCCCATCGCCGCAATGTTTCTGTTTGCCTCCTCACAAGGGCAAAATGAAACACGAGGTCGTTTTTAATGTGAGGAACATCTAGCTCCCCCCAAAAAAACATGCTAGACTGAAACAAAAATTTTAAATTGCTTTAGTCGAGAAGGATTTCTTTTTCACTATGGACAGAATTTAGTGTAGAATCAGAACAGATACTACATTTTGTTCTTTTAGCTAAGAACAATGTTGCATCCCTGTGCTTGTTTTTATAAGTAATTTAATTGGATGTGCTCTGACGATCCCACCTCTTTGCTGTTGAGATCCCTAGATGAAAAGAAACCTCAATTCTGCTAAATATGTTTCAATATTACATGAAGGACTCCTATCAATATTCTCGAGTGGTAAAATGAACCAAGTTAACTCCCCAATTATAGAAGATGGAGCTCCTTGTCACTCTGCTGGGGCGACACAACATTGGTTGAACCAAAATGGGATTAATAAACTTCCATGGCCAAGTCAGTTCCTGGATATGAACCCAATTGAAAACCTTTGGGACATATTAGACCGGAACTTTCGCAAAAAGGAATGGAAGACATCTTCTAAGCCTAAACCTTTAGCATTGTCGCGTCTGACATAGTAAGAAATTCCTCAAGATTATATTGGTTAGCTGATCAATGCCTGGAAAGATCCTAGCATTAAAACAGCGAAGGGAATGTCAACCAAGTAAAAGTTATTAAATTCGTGACCATTTATTTTTGATTTTTTTATAAATTGTATGTTTATTGGAATAAATAGTTTCTATGGGTGTGTATACGCGCGCACACACACACACAAACAAAATGTACCAGTGTTTGCCCAACAGATCTCATGATATCTTGTCTTTAAATTATCCCCTACATATTCAAGACATTCAAAGCATCTTCAATTAACTGACCGTCCTCTGCCAAGCTATTTTGTCAGCCTCAAAAATGAAAACGTGATGAACTTTAAATTCAGCTGAAGCTTGTGCGAGATAGACAATATATGACATAATCCTGTTGACACACCGGTTTTCATTAGATCACCAAAGTTAAGCAATGTTGAGCCTGGTCAGTACAAAAATGGGTGACCATTTGGGAATTCCAGGTGCTGTATGTGCTCTTTGCTTACCTTGGCATTATTTCCAACCGTCGTGGACTTTTTGCCACTGGACTCATTTAGTGCCAATTCAAGAGGTGTGTGGTTGGAGGATTGCGCAACCCTTGCTCCGTAACTACATGTGCAGCTCCTCTTGAAATTGAATAGAGGTATCGAGATATATATTTTTATTTAAAACAGTAAAGAAGGTCAGGTCAGAAAAACATTGGTACCGTCGGTTTCAAGCCTAACATAAGGGGGATCAGTTGATGGTAAATAATGTTCATCGTCAGCCATATTGTTTTCCTTAAACATGGGGAGGGAGGGCTGAGAGCCTAACGTTATTTACCATTAACTGGTCCTCCTTATGTTAGGCTTGAAACCGACGGTACCAATGTTTTTTTCTGACTTTCTGTACAGTTTTAAATGAATAAATATTAAGCTCTCATATTGAAAATTTTTTTCTTTGTAATCGAGCACTTTGTTGGAATTCTTTCCCATAAAACAGCAAACAAATATATATATATATATATATATAATTTTTTTTTTCAATTCAATTTTTACCCCAAACAAGGCACAATACCCCTTTGAAGCAGGGGGTTACTATCGGGGACATAAGTTACAGGGACAATTATGAAGGAAGACGAGCAGCAAGGTGTCTGTTCACATTACACTTGAACTGCTGCATGCCAGTACAGTTGGGAAAGCATAATTGCGGAAGGGAGTTCCAAAGTCTAGCAGTTCTGGGGAAGAAACTATTGGAGTAGAAGGCCTTCTTACGCCTAGGAATCTCTACTGTGAAGGGGTTGCACAGTGTAACTGCTCGGCCGTCATAGTAATCTCTAATGTGTATGGGTGGGATTTAGCTGTTTGTCGGGAGTATTTACATCGAGACGGGGGTGCAAGTACTTGTAGTTTGTCAAAGTATTTACCATTAAAATATCATTAAAATAAAAACCATTAAATTGTACTAGTGTTGAGTTGTAGTGGTAATTGTCTTTAAATTATCCGCTATTTTAGACGTTCAAGGCATTTTCAATTAATTGACAGTTCTCTTTGCCAAGCATCAGTATCACAAAAATTTTTTTTTTAAATTGATACGGGATAAGTTATAGACATAGAATAGGTCCAGCTGACGCTGTTGCGAGACAGTTGATGGTTAGCACAAAGCCGGACATATGGCCATTCTGCATGCAACCTTGAGTGTTTCCTGAAGAAATGATATCTGTTGAACATCCTTTTATTCTGTATTTATGTATTATTGGTTTTATATTGTGCTTCTTCTCCTGCTAGAGACAATATGCATTCTCTGAAAGGTTAACTTTTTTATTTTGTTCAAGCTGTAGATGGGGCATCCTACCAAATATTCACCCGTTATCTTATATATTCTAAGCACAAAGCCGGACATATGGCCATTCTGCATACAACCTTGAGTGTTTCCTGATATCTCTTAAACATCCTTTTCATCAACAATCAACATCAACAAAGGTTTATCACGGCATAATCCCTGGATCACCAAACTTAAGCAACGTTGAACCTGGTCAGTACTAAATGGGTGACCATTTGGGACTTTCAGGCGCTGTATGTGCTCTCCGCTTATCTCTGCATTGTTTCCAGTTGTCCTGGTCTTCTTGCCACTGGATTCAAACTGCCGATTCAGGAGAGATGCGGTTGGAATTGCACAACCTTTGCCTCACAATTATATGTACTACTTCCCCTAAAGGGGTATCCTTTATCTTTCAAGACTGAACTTTAGCCATCTAACTCTGTCCTGAGCTATTTGGTGCCATGTGGGACCCATGTGCTGTATCAGGTCGTCCCTCCATCTCCTTCTTGGTCTTCCCTTTGGCCTCTTATGTTCACGAGGTGTCCATTCCGTTGTCCTAATAGACCATCTGTTGTCATAGTGTCTGGCTATGTGCCCTGCCCATCTGTGTTTGCATGTTTTGATGGCAGTATTAATGACAATAACTCTTGTTTGTTGGCAGATCCAGATGTTTTTCTTTCTGTCTTGTAGAGTGATGCCTAAAATGATCCTTTCCATCTTCCTTTGTTCTACTGCCAAGATTTCACTTTGGCGAGTTGTCAGGGCCCATGTTTCACTACCGTAGATCATCACAGGTAGTACATATTCATTGGAGACCTTCCCTTTGATTGGCATGTTTGCTTTTCGCCTCTCCTGATACGTTCCACTTTCCCAAAGCTGCCCATTCCAATGCTACCCTTCTCGTTATCTCAGGGAGGAGATACCCATCTTTTGTAATTTTCTTTCCCAAGTAGATATAGCTTTCAACTTCCTCAATGGTCTTTCCATCAACGATTTTTGGCGACCTGGCAGCATACTGGTTTAACATCACCTTTGTCTTCCCAAGATGCATGTTGAGGCCAACCGGTTTGCTCTTCGAGTGGATGTTGTTCAAGACTGATGTACATCTTTTTTATCCTGTAATTATTATGTATTATTGCTTTTATATTGTTCTTCTTCTGAGAGATTTTTTTTAAAGATTCTAACCGTCCCTTTAAGTGTAATTGTTTGAATCTGTCTTGCACTTTGTTCACCGGGTATATTTGTGAGGTAATTTTTAAAATTCTTTTACATGAGTTCAGTTGCTTTTATAATTACTGAAATGGCAGAGATCTTCCTAAGATTCCAGTTTCTTTTCATATTGTATGTAATGCCTTGGTATTTCGTTATGTTTTCACTTTCAGCTCGGTTTAATCCAGCATCAGTGGATACACTGACTTCTACTAAGGTTGCTTCTTTCTTGTTCTTGTCCAATATTGCTATGGCGATGAAAATGTTGTTTTAATTGCTTCTTTCTCCTTCTATCCTATCTGATTATGTCAGGTTTTATAGGTCAGTTTTCAAGGTGCGTCGCTGTAGGAATTCCGTTCTCATGGTGGACAGTGTATGACTTATTTCTAACTGTTCTTTTTCGTGCATTTTCCCAGGTCTTGCTCCTGCATTCGATCTTCGACTTTTAACAGATTGTTCAGTTGAAGATATTTACACCCCCCCCCCCCCCCGCCAAGCAAAACTTTACAGCTGGATGTCAAGTGACTTACAGTTTCTACCTCGATGTGTCAAAACCTGCACTTGTTGTCATTGCTGAGATCACTCATCTTTTTAAAAACACTAGCATTTCAGCCCGGCATTGCCTGGATGTTTGGAGGTGTGTGTTGAGCAAAAAAAAAAAAAGTGGTAGTAGGAAGGCAGGCTTGAACTCGTACTGCGAAGGAGGAAAAGAATGTGAAAAAAAAATGACGTGACGTCTTTGCTGTTACGGCCACCGTCAAACCGGAAGTGATGTAGGTTTAAATTAAGGCTAGACAATCGAATAGAGGGGATGAATTTCGAAAATATCGGTGAAAAAAGAAACCCCTCTCTGTAGAAAAGTGCCCAGTTGAGGGTGAAGCAATTAATTTTTTTAGACAACTTTTCGGTATTTGTCATCTGAAATGTTGAACTTCAAAACTATACTGATCTTGTAAAAATCCATCGCCTCTGTCGAAAGTTTTAGGCAGACATGCAAACAGACATACATACATACATTTATATATTGGTAACTAAAAATTTTCGACCAAAACCGATCAAAAAGCTTGCCCTATGTCTGAATATCCTTTATATAAAATTTCAAATATTTAGACCAGAAATTGTCTGAGTAATTTGGTAGACTGCAGAGGTCAATTTTTTTTTTAAACTTTGACCCCTATTATGATCCCTTAACTGTTATTGTTTTGGGCTCAAATCAAGTTATTAAGTTAGATCCATGTCCAAAGAACCTATATCTAAAATTTCAATTGTTTATACCCAAAATTGTCGGAGGAATTTGGTAGAGTTCTCAAATGTCAAATTGTTGAACTTGGACCCCTTAACAGCCAAATTTCTGGCTGAAAACGGATTACAAAGATTTTCCCAAATCTCAGTATCCTGTATATCAAATTTCGAGTCTGTAGACTTAAAATTGACAGTTATTGCATAGGGAAATGTACACACACACACACACACACACAGACAGTTTCACTTTTATAGATATATAGATTAGTCATCAATGGCAAAACGTATTTTTTTTATTATTTTGACTCTCGAGTATATATCAGTTGATATGTTTTTAGATAGTGATGTGGTTCTCGATTGATTAACTGTCGGATATATACTCGAGAGTCAAAACAATAAGAATATTCTCTTGTCATAGGGTTATGAAAATGGACAGACCCCAGTAAGTAAAAAAGCCAAACTATATAAGTTTGAAAATGATATTAGGAAAAGGCGAGAATCGAACCCAGTTGGTAAGCGTTAAAAGATAATAGACATTGAAATGCGAGAAATGCAGAATGATTGAACTGTTCTCGCAACTAAATATTATTTATGCCGAAGAAAGCTATTTAATATAATATAATTTAATATATATATATATACGCACACACAGTAGGTTTAATGAGCAAGAGGAAACAATGATCAGTAATTATATATATTTATTATTATGTTGGTTACGTGTGTGTGTGTGTGTGTGTGTGTGTGTGTGTGTGTGTGTGTAGGAGAGTATTGCTTCGAAACTCCGGATTAAGGACTATCCACTTATCTTGTGCTTCCTTTTTAAAATTAAATATGTTTTTAACTCTTTTTCAAGATGTCTTTTAACATGTTTTATTAATCATTTGTTCATATTATAAGCTCTATTTCCTTTTCGGTTTTATTGAGCTTTTACATCTGGTTGAGATTACTTTACTTGTAAATATTAACTCTTTAATATTTATAATATATTTTAAGTTTACCATTTTGATTACCTTGGTAAACTTATTGTAATTTTTATTTATTATTTTTATTTTATATATATATATATATTATGAAAAGGACAGACCCCAATAAGTAAGAAAGAAAAACTAGATAAGTTTGAAAATATTAGGAAAAGGCGAGAATCGAACCCAGTTGGTAAGCGTTAAAAGATAATAGACATTGAAATGCGAGAAATGCAGAATGATTGAACTGTTCTCGCAACTAAATATTATTTATGCCGAAGAAAGCTATTTAATATAATATAATTTAATATATATATATATATACGCACACACAGTAGGTTTAATGAGCAAGAGGAAACAATGATCAGTAATTATATATATTATTATGTTGGTTACGTGTGTGTGTGTGTGTATGTATATATATATATATATATATATACGTTATGAAAAGGGACAAACCCCAATAAGTAAGAAAGAAAAACTAGATAAGTTTGAAAATATTAGGAAAAGGCTAGAATCGAACCCAGAAGGCAAGTTTTAAAAAATAATAGATATTGAAATCCTAGGAATGCAGAACGATTGGCATTGTTCACGCAACTAAATATTATTTATGTCGGTTAAAACTTGAAATTTGTATATTTTTATTTAATGATTTAAAATGTAGAGTTTCTATTAAATTAATTCTTGTATTTTAAAGTTAATTTTAATTTTTTATTCTTACTCCAGAAATGTACTTAAAAATGTCTGACCAAAGCATCCATAGATTCATCGAGAACGTGTCCTGGTTTTGAGGATCTTTATCCGGTTTCCTGTAGATTTAGACTTTATCAGGTCATCTGAAAAGTCCTATATTGGAGTTTTGTAAAAAAAACAAAAAAAAAACAAAACATTTTCCTTCTTTATATATAAAGTTAGATATGTGCGTGTATGTATGCGTATGTACGTGTGTGTGTGTGTATGTATGTATATATATATATATATATATATTAATCATCTGCATACATCAGTGCGGCTAGACAGGTAACTACCTCAAGGCAGGATTGAAACCTGACCGCCTGTATGACAATCAAGGCTCCTAACCATTACGCTAATTGCCGGTTGCTGTGCGAGTCATGAATTAACGATGTTTTGACATCGGCCGAAATACCTAAGCTCGATTTGTTTACACAAAGAGCATCACTTCATATGCTAATGGGAATTCGTGTATCACTTCTCAATATGCTTAGCTCAAGATAAGCAGCATTATAGTCATTCACATATAGTACTGTTTCACTGTTTCACAGCTCATCAGTGCGGCTAGACAGGCAACTACCTCAAGCCAGGATTGAAATATATATATACTAGACTACCCGTGACCCGTTGGGTCAGTATGTTATATTAGCTCTGGAATTAATGTACAAGCGTGACATTTGTGACGTATAGAAAATAGTTTTTCGTGACATAACAGAAACATTTCTATGAAAGTATATTAAAATGAAAAAAAGAATATAGATAGATTTCTATGAGTTATGTTTATGATTGTTTTAAAAAAAAAAAAACTTACAGCCATTGAATTATAAGTGGTTGGCCATACTTATAGGTAAATGTGCACTGAACAGATACCATAATACTTAAAGTTAAATTCAAATTTTGATATCTTTTAATTTAAACGCAAAAAAACCAAAACAATTGGGACGCTGAATATGTACACAGTAAAACAAAACGTTTTATTGTCGTGTAAATCGCCGTTGTAAAATGCTCTTATGGTTGTCAACTGGTTGAATTGCGTTAAAATTAAACGTAATACGGAAATGAATAATGTAACAAAAAAGTAGAAAGTTTAACAATTGTTTATTTGGATTATTTAAACGCGAAAAAAAAAAAAATTGGGACGTTGAAAACGTACACAGTAAAACAGTACGTTTTATTGTCGCCTAAATTATTAAGTATATATATATCGTATATATGAAATAGGTCGATGAGTATAGGTATTATTTGCGTTTTGCGTTTGCTTCCCATATCTTGAAGTTTTTTATTCAATAAATTTAAGACATTTGCTTTTCTAAGGATGTCCGTTTGTTCGAACGAAACTGGTCCAGCGATTTGTGGTTATTAGTTTACGCTGTTATGGGTTTATGTTTATGTACGCATGATAAACCGGAAGTCGTAAACCGGACGTAGAGTTACAACACTCATTGCAACGTCATTTGATTTTTATAATTATATAGATAGATATATGTATGTATGTATGTATGAATCCAAAGGGCGAATGAACTCTTTTTCTGTGTCAACGGCCAACTAGCACCGTGTATATTTGTGTGTGTGTGTATATGTGTATTGGGGTGGAGAGGGCTCCTGTAAGCAGTGGTGAAGGCAACCTTTCTAGGAGAAGCAAATCTCTGATTTAAAAAACCATAAAGCGGAAGACCATTACCCGCATTAAGCTGGTTTGCAGTTTAATTTGTTGCTGGCTATCTTGCTCTTGCTTGTTGCTGGATCTCAACATTTTGAACCGAGAGAGAGACTTAGCTGTCGTACAAAGCTAAGACTCTGTTGCATCATATTTGTATGGATACTCCCTCAGGCATTTAGGCTCATGGATTTTAAATGTCTTAGGGAGTGGCACTCGTCTGACAATACGTTGCAATCATCATGTATTATGGATATATGTGTGTATATATGCATGTATGTGTGTTTGATGGAGTGGCACTCGTCTGACTCGTAATCATCATATCATCATGTATGAATAAAAAATCAATACGAAAAATATATAAATGTTTATATCTATTTCCTGTGTTGACGTGTAGGAATACAAAGTCTTTTGAAAAAAAAAAAAACGAGAATGTTTCTTTTCAAAAGATCTCCCAGCGAGTTGACATACATCTAGGAGAAAGTGTACACAAAGTTTTCACCACTATAAACAAATCATGTGTGGATTTCCGAACAATTTAAAAGTTGTGGCGGGAGCTCGTATGTCAAAATCGATGGGAGAGTCCATAATCATCATCATCATCACATGTATATGACATTGAACTTGTAACTCTATGCAGAAAGATTTGTTTCGGTCTGTCTAGACAACATGCGGACATGTTTTTAGGCTGACCTTAATTTTTAAAAATTAAGTCTAAAATGGTCTTTTCTAATTAAGTCAGCAATGGGAGGTGACATGTTGATTTTTTTTTTTTCTGTCCATCTAATTTCTCGAATCCACTCAACTGGAGATCAACCTATCTTTGGACTACTGCCCTAACCGCAAAAGCAATTTCCATGAATTTCAACTGTGTTGAAAATTCACCCGTAGTCTTAGGTAAGACCTGCATCTAAGAGAAGGTAACTCTGATGTAAAAACCTGTGTTGTACTGTATGCTTTGTCTTGTGGCAGTCGTCTGCACCGACTGAGGTTAGCAGTAATAACAAAAAGTGTGGTTGGTTCTACACAAAGCTTTCACCACTTTTAACAAATCATCTGTATGGATTTCTGAGCAACTTAGTTGTTGTGGCGGAAGCACATGTCGAAATCAATGGGAGAGTCCATCACATATATATATATATATGTGTGTGTGTGTCACTGTACATAAATTTATGTGTATGTTTTTATTCAAATAATTCAAATACCTCCATCACATAAACATTATTGCTATTATTATTTACTCACTAGGAGTAGTCACACAAGTTATCATCAAAGATTTCTCTTTGAGAACAACTTGTGGTGTTCCCTGGAATCTGACTGACAAGTGTCCCCAGATTTCCAGTACTTTCGACCTCTTTTGATAACCTTTGCAAAACAATTTGCCTTATCACAACAGCCACTTAACATTGATTTCTTGTTGGTGGCAATAAACCTGCCCAAGGTCCCAGTCCTCTTTGCATTCATCCAGTGGAGGTCTGGCTAGTGCTTTCTCTCCTCGGCCTTTCCATCCTCCTTGACCATCATTATTTGGTGTGGTGCCCGTACTATTTTTAGCATTATGACTAGTATTAATCTTTTTAATGTTCTTATTAAAACCATCACCAATATTATTTTATTATATGGATTCATTATTTTTACCGTTCAACACATTCGTTTCAATTATATCTATATAAGTAAATATATTTATTTTATTACCGTTTTATCTGTTTGGTTACACATGTTTCGGTTACCGAATTGTATCAACCATCCAGCAACTTCATCAGACTTTAACAGTAACGATATTAGAAGAAGACGAAGCCAAGGTGGGGGGGGGGGCATCTAAAGAAGCTTTGAGTAAAAAATAAAAATAAAGAATGCAGTTTGAAATCCAAAAAAAAAAAAAAAAAAAAAAAAAAAACTAACACTTTAACCTGTCGCAGACTTAGCACCTAAATAAACCGATTTCTAAAAAGTTTATAATAACAAGAGAATTCATTTATATAAGGAAGAGAGGGGAAATAAAAAGCCTTTACTAAAATGGTTAAATAGAAATAGACTCAGCATTTGCATAAGCCGATTTCTCAAGAGTTTTCAATTATAAAATATAATTTAGCTATATAAGGATGGAAAAAGAAAACCTTAACTAAAATTTTGTAAATAGAAAACGGGGATCATCAGCTGCTTACCATGTAGCTGTTTCGGAGATTTAAAAACAGGACAGCTGTTAAATACATGGCTTTCCGGTGGATAATACCACTTCCCCAATAAGAAAATTACAGTTACTATTTTTACTAATATATAAAAAATAAAAAAAATAAATATTAACAACATATACAAGTAAATTTTGTAACAAATGTAACAAGATTACAAGATCTATTCTGCGACACGTTAACTAGCATATAAATGCCATGAGAATAAAAATGTATAAAAGTTTAAGTACTTTTGGTGTGTGTGTGTATATATATATATATATATATATATATATATATTTAACAAGATTTTTATGGGTACATAATTTTATAATACTTGTGAAGAACACCGAACGTAGTGTCATAATTAATTGCTGAGGGTTTAAGTTTTTTTTTAATTTTTTTATTTTTTATCGTTTAAACATAAACCATTAAAAAGAAACTTTCGAAAATACCAAAATACACTTCTAAAGCATATTTCTCCTAAACATAAATTAGATAAAGAGGATAAATAAGGGGTGGGACAGAAAAAAATAAACCTATCAAGACGTCTTTCAGCCAACCCTTTTCAAGATTAATGTTGGCAGTGGGGGAGAAAACATTGTTTAAAAACGTGGTCAAAAGACCATAAATTAATAGCGAGGGTAAAAAAAAAAAATTGTACAGGGAATAGGAGAAAAAAAAAGAGAAACAATCTCAGCGAATACCCATAAGTTCTAAATTAGGGGTATACTCTCTTTGCTTACAGAGATGGTTGGCGCAAATTAATGTATACAGCCTCGAGAATATATATATATATATATATATATATATATATATGTGTGTGTGTATACGGCACAGTCACGTTGATATGTGAAGTTAAGCAACATTGAGCCTGGCTAGTACCAGATGGGTGACCATTCGGGAAGGCTAGGTGTATGTGATCTCTGCTTATTTTGGCATTGTTTCCAGTCGTCCTGAACGTCTACTTGCCATTAGCATTTAACAATATCGACTCAGAAGAGGTGTGGTTGGAGATTGTGCAACTCTTGCTACAAAAAAAAATCCACATGCCGGCACCCTTATAATGTGTATGCATAGTCTGTCAAGACTGAAGGAAGCTACCATACGTATGTGTGTGCATATATATGGTTGTTAGTATCGGTGTACGTTTTACTGAGACTGTGGTTAAAGTAATGATTATTATCTTCATCACATAAACATTATTATTAATAATTAGTAATTATATTAATTATATTATTAGTTTAACTAATAAAACACATGGATATTTTTATTTAAACTATTATTATTATGATAACTATTAATAATATTATTTTTACTGTTCAACACATTCGTTTCAGTTTCTAAACATCTCCTATGATATAAATCTCACCTGTCTGTTTAAATGTATGTATGCATGTATGTATGTCTGCCTAAAACTTTCAACAGAGGTGACGGATTTTCATGAGATCTGTATCGTTTTGAAGCTCAACCTTTTGGACGACAAATATCGGAAAATTAATTAACCCTCAACTGGGCAGTTTTCTACTAGGAGGAGTCGATTTTTTGCGGGTCATTTTTGCAGGTCATCATATCAGTTGGATTGACTTTGCCTAATTTTAATGTTTCGAACTTCCAGTTGCATCCTGGAGTAGCGGTAAGATGTCAGATTTTCTTTCACTTTCTTTTCTGTCTTCGCGTCACAGGTTTGAGCCTGCCTGCCTACTACCAATTTTTTATACATATATACATACATTTAAACAGACAGGTGAGATCTATATTATTGATAAGACAATAACATTCTGCATCTAGTCTGGTGCACCGCAGCATCTGCTGTGTGTATACAGTTCAAAGCTGGAATTGGCTCTCCGGATGCAGGCCTGGGTGGATGATAAGGAGACCTAGGTTTGCCCAGTTATCAGGGTCCCTATATTGGCGTTGCACACAAAGT
Organism: Euprymna scolopes; assembly: GCF_053919585.1. Lineage (NCBI taxonomy): Eukaryota > Metazoa > Mollusca > Cephalopoda > Sepiida > Sepiolidae > Euprymna > Euprymna scolopes. The sequence goes on from NC_136522.1 coordinate 73,378,983, forward strand.
CCCATGAAAAGGCCAGCTAATACTATCAGAGCCATAAAGGTGTTGCAGTGTTTCACCATCTTCCTATCGGGACTCCAAAATGGTCTTTTTTGTCGGGGTTTACTTCCTTAGTCTTTGTTATCCTAAGGCAGTGGAGCTATTTGCCCATAGCTAAAGAAGATGACCCACAAAAACAAAAAAAAAACCTAGCAAATTTAGCATGCTTAATTTTCATGTAATTCTCTTTTGTTTAAAGAGGGTCGAAAGTAGACCTTCAGTTTTGTGACCACGGTCATGGAAATAAGCGCATAAGGGTGGCATGTACGTATTGTAAAAAGTCACCGACACTCAAACTCGAAACTCGACCGATAGGAAACGAAAAGGTGACATATGCAAATAAGACATAATCGAATTTAGGTATATAAAATGCCGGTATTTCTTTTCATTGGCGAGAACGTTTTTTGTTGACTCGATTGTTGCCTGTTCTACAAGTATTATAATGGTGAATGCTCTGAAGAACTGCAAGCACTTGTGCCTCCACGACGTGAACACCCTCGACAGACCCGACAAGCTGCAAAGTTCCACCCCCACACTGTAGAGATCCCTAGATGTAAAAGATCTTTCTACTCCAGTAGTTTCTTTCCCAGAACTGCTAGACTTTGGAATTCCATTCCAGGTCACTGCTTCCCCAACTGTACTGACATGCATAAGTTCAAGTGCAACGTGAACCAACATCTCGCTGCCCTAATCCCTACATAGTACCCCAGTAGATGTTTCCTCTGATAGTAGCCCCCTACACCAAAGTGGCAATGTGCCTTGTTTGGGGTGAAAATGTAATAAAAAAAAAATAAAAAAATGTACAGTGAATTCATGTGTCAGTGGGAAGAATAAAAAAGACGATTTTCTATGGACATCGAAAAAAAAAGGATTGTTATTTTTGTGTGTGCTGAAAACATTGCAAGTCAAAGAAAAACTCTTTTTATTTATTTATTTATTTTTATTTTTTTTGTACAAACATTTATCAGTATTCGACAATTCAAAGAAAAACTTTAACTTCAACACTTTAGGTTTTCTTTTGGCAAGTTCCGTAACTCTTGTTTTCCCTATCTTTTCCATTTAGTTCTCACATTCTATGAACCATGTTTTTGATTGCAGTTTTCTGGATTTGAATCTATCTGTAACACAAAAAAAGAAAGGAAAAAAAAAAAGCAAGAAAGCAAAGCGACTCGGTAGCACGCAACAACCGTCTTCAAGGATTCTCGTACAACAGTCTGTTTGCGTTCTCCCTGCGGTCTACTTTTATGCAGTGAAGCAGTAAGTTTTTGCACACGAGCAGCGAGATTTTGCATCACTTTGTGAGATCGCTAGTTATAAAAGTTGTGGGTGCCGCCATCTTTATTCTTTCTCTCCACCTCCCCCCAGTAGCTCGATTCCACATCACACCCACACTGACAATTTAACGGTAAACCATTTTCTTGGTTTCCACAACTTTTCCTACAGTACCGTTAGCTAGTAGTATATATATATATATTTTTTTTTTTCTATCTCCTTACATTTTTAAGGTGTAGTCTTGTGGAATCACACGAGATCACACTGCGCACATATGCAAATAAAATGAAGTCAGTTTTTTAATAAAATGCCTGTTGGCAGAGGTGAAGTAAGACCTGTGCTGGAAGTTGAAAAAGTTGTGAGTAACGAAGTTGACAGTGACGAATTCTGTCTGCACTTTTTTGTTTATTTTATTTATTTATTTTTTACTGTTTTAATCGGACTGATGTTTTCATTTTGAGTGTTATTTGCATAACGTTTCAGTCGATGTAACCTCCGAACTTCTTCAGGTGTAGAACTTGCCATGTTTTGTAAAGGAATGGGGAGGGTTAGCTCTACACTGCCGAAGTATCGTATTTAGGTTAAGTTAAAAAAAAAAAAATTCATAAAGATCAATATAAATATCAAGCGAAACACTGGGGAATATTATTTCTCAATTATTTGTAACAAAAAAAAAGGGGGGGTTATGGTTTAATTAAAATATCAACCAATTGTGTAATTCCCGTTGACACACCGGTTCCCGTCAGATCACCAAAGTTAAGCAACATTGATCCTGATTAATACTAAACTGAGTGACCATTTTGGAATTCCAGGTAGTGTATGTATTCTCCGCTTATCTCTGCATTGTTTCCAGTCGTCTAGCATTTTTCTTTGTCACTGGACTCGAGCAGTGTTGATTCAGAAAAGGTGTGGCTGAGGATTGCGCAACCCTTGCTGCACAATTACACACACAGCTACCTTTACAGGGGTATCCATTGTCTCTTGAGACCGAATGGAGGCACGGCATCTAACCAATTGTAAATTCTTCAAACGTTAGAATTTACGAAACTCTAATTTGATTAACTCGAAATTTTTTTTGCAAATAACACTTCAAATGAGGACATTAATCTGATTAATCCAAATAATTAAAAAATTCAACACGAAAATATTAACCAATTCTAAGTTCTTTAAATTTGTGAAACTAATTTAATTAACTCGTAATTTTATTATTTTAAGAACTTACAATCGGTTAATTGGTCATTAAACTTTAAGACCTTCTCCCTCCCCCCCACATTTTTTTTTTTTTTTTGTTACAAATAATTAAAAAATGATGCCCCCCCCCTCCCAGTGTTTAACTTAAATTTACAAAAAATTATAAATATTATTTTCACCATAACCTAAATACGAAACCATGAAAGTGTAGAGCTACCCCCCCCCCCATTCCCAATCTTTCCTTTACCAAACATGGCGGCTTATACACCTGAAGAAGATTGGAGGTTACAATATTATAAACTCAGGCAAAAAAATGGAAGATATTATTTCTGAATTATTTGTAACGAAAAAAGGGGGTCTATGGTTTAATTAGAACATTAACCAATTGTTAAAAACCCTAAAATTTATGAAGTTCTCGTTTAATTAAGTTGAAATTTTGTAAGATGTAAACATTAGTCCAAGTAATTCAAAGTTGAAGAGCTATGAAGACGGGAGTGGTACCATTTAAAACGAGCAACCTTTTGTGCTTAAGGATTTATTTTTCTACATAGTCACCACTATTCTCAATGCACTTTTGCCAGCCTCTTTTGATGCCTTGGGCAAAAAAGTCCTAAATGAGCTTTGTCGCACTTATCTCTTCAGCCACTCTGAAATCAACGAACCCATCTCTTAGCTATGCTGACATCAACCGCATCAGCTTCAGAAATGTTCAATAGGTGCTGCTGAATGTTGACTGGTTCAATTTTTTTTTTTTTTTTTTTTTTTTTTTTCCATAGAGGAATTTAATGAGACAGGTCTGCTTGTGAAGCATGTCCATGACAGGTTGCTTTCTTAGTCTCATGCGGGCAATATCTGTGGACGGTTACATGCAAATACATGCGAAATGATGTCACAGTAAAGAAAAAGAAACTATAAAAAAGGAGAAAGAATGATCGTGGGAGAGATGTGGAGCACAGAATGAGATAACGTTCAAGATCATGTAGGTGATGTCATGGCTGTAACAATGAGGAAATAATTTTTTTTTTTTTTTTTTTTACAAAGGAGTCACCACTTACAAAGGCCCGCAGGCCACTCGAGGATAAGAGGGTAATGAATCTACAGTAGTCGATGAGAAAATGTCGTAGTAATCATTATTAGTGGAAATTACTTAAGGGAACAGCTCAAGAATTTGTTTACGTTGGATTTGAAGACAACCATATTGTAGTCAGTTGGAAAGCAGGAAAACGGAACAGAGTTCCACAGGTGTGCAGTTCTAAGAAAAAAGCTTTGTTCATGGAATCTACGTTTAGGTTTAAGCACGAATAAAGAGTGGGGGGAAATTATTGATAGTGTTTTCAGCTAGATGAGTGTTTCTCGTGAATGTTTAGCGAGGAAGGACCATAGATTGGAGCTCAGACGAGCATTTGCCATGAAAATAACAATAAAGCAGAGACAGGTTCGCAACATTTCTTCTGTGGGGAAAGAAGTTGCAGGGAAGAGAAAAGGACATCTCCCCCACTAGACTACAAAGTCTATTTTGAACTCTGTCAAGGCAGGATAAGCTGCTTCTAGCAGCTCGTGCCCAGATGTGGCAACAGTACTTCCATCTTTGGACATACTTGGCTCTTATACAGGTAGATAATTGCATCATCAGTGAGATATCTACTGGAACGGGAGAACGATCCCATAATTTTTCCAGCAGCCTTGGCATTGGATTTGATGTACGTGTTCCATCGCGGGTCAGGCCTAGAAGCTTGTCAAAACATCGAGCTCTCCCAAGACGAGGGCCATTTATTTCAATTGATGCCAGATAGGGATCAGAGCGTTGATGTAATTTCCCATTTACTTACCTCCCGACGAGGGCAGTTAAACACAAGGTTTGTTTTTAATGTGTGGAAAAATCCAGCTCTCCCAAAAAGGGGCACTCTAGATAGGAACAAAAATTAAAGATTGTCTCAGTCATGAAAGATGTCTCTAGCATCAGAACAAATACTACACTGTGATCTTGGCATGTGTTGTGTAATGTTACACCTTTTTGTAGTTTTGCCATCTAAATATTCTTTTTACACATTTTGGGGAGGCTCCATGTTTTGACAAGCTCCTGGGCTTGACCATTACTCCTGATATGGAATGGAACACATACATCAAATCTGTTGCCAAGGTCGGTGGGAAAATGGTGTTATTCTTCTATCGATCCAGTAGATATCTCACTGCTGATGCAATTCTTCACCTATATAAGAGCTAGCTATGTCCAACGATGGAGTACTGTTGCCACATCTGGGCACGAGCTGCTAAAAAGACCTTATCTTTCCTTGACAGAGTTCAAAATAAACTTCGTAACCTAGTATGGGATGCCCTTTTCTCTTCCCTGCAACCTCTTTCTCACAGAAGAGACGTTGCAAACCTGTCTCTGCTTTATCATTATTTTCATAGCAAGTGCTCGGCTGAGCTCCAATCTATGGTCCTTCCTTGCCCAATTTTCACAAGAAACACTCATCTAGCTGAAAACACTATCAATAATTTCCCCCACTCTTTATCCATGCCTAAACCTAAACGTAGATTCCATGAACAAAGCTTTTTTTCTTAGAACTGCACACTTGTGGAACTCTCTTCCATTTGCCTGCTTTCCGACTGACTATAATGTGGTCATCTTCAGGTCCAACGTAAACAAGTTCTTGATGAGGCGTTTCCATTAAGTAATCCAATTTACCAAATTTCCACTACTAACGATTACTACGCCACTGTCCCATTGACCACTGTACACTAATTAACTCTTATCCTCGAGTGGCTTCTGGCCCTTGATAAGTGATGACTCCTTTGTAAAAAAAAAAAAAAAAAAAAAAATCTTAACGCGGCCAAACCAATATCGCTGATTGATCAGTGGGAATTGATATGCCGGGTCTGCATAAAGAACTGCTTCATCAGCACAAGGTGATTCACAGCTTTTTGACCTAAATTTAAATTTCTTTCTTGTGCTTCAACTTGTAGTAAAAAATTGATTCAGTCTTTTAACCTTTTTAACAGTTTATGTTTGTGAAATGGAAATTTATTAAAAATTAAATAACTTGATAATAATCTAATTGAAAAAACTTATGTCTGTCTCCATATTTTCAAACTCTATCTCTACCGAAACTAAAACTTGCAGAGCGGCACTAGGGGGTGGGGGTCTCAAATGAATGAATTTTTTATGGACCATTCTTTTATTGGTCTTTTTTTTTTTTTTTTTTTTTTACATGGGAGTCACCACTTATCAAGGCTCGGAGGCCACTCGAGGATAAGGGTTAATGGGTATACAGTAATCAATGGGATTATAGCATAGTAATCGTAAGTAGTGGAAATTTTGTAAATTTATTAACTTAAGTGGAACGGCTCATCAAGAATTTGTTTATGTTGGACTTGAAGACAATCATATTGTAGTCAGCTGGAAAGCAGGCAAATGGTCTTTAGCCGGTTAAAATGGTTTTAAGGGATTAAAAAGGAGTCAAAAATGAAAAAAATTAAATTGTTATACATTTTGTACATTCATCTTAGTTTATTTTTTTAATCAGTTCATATGTACAGTGGTAACGTCACCAGCTTTGAATGCTACAGTTTCGGTTTCGATTCTAGCTGATGGCACCCAAATACTTTTTTTTTTTTTTACTTTTGCAATCACTACTCTATAATAATATGTACGAGATCTGTATAAATTAAAATATCATTTTTAAGTGTATTTTATGACCCGGCAAAGACCCCCCACCCACCCCCAATATATCCAATATTGAATAGTTTGGTAGAAATTGCCTTTTAAATACAATTTAATCTGAAAAGAAAAAAATGAAAAGATCAGAAAAACAAATTAATATTTACAAAATAAAGAGGAAAAGGGTGTTAAGATACAGTTGACAGATCGATTTTTTTAAGCAAAAACAGTACTTACTTATGTCGAAAATAGTAATATATCCAAGAATTATGAACATTCAAAGAGTAGAATAACTGTTGTTGTTTTTAGTAAAAAAAAAAAAGAAAAAGTCTATCACTATAAGGCTAAAAGAATGTTAGCCGTTACATTAGCGAAAAGAGAGATAAGTATGTCCCCTGCATTTGCAAAAATGCCATTTCCCCCAATTTTCCATAAAAATTACTTTAAACTATAAATAATTTTCTACTCAATGAATTTTTGGATATATTACTATTTTCGCCATAACAAGTAAGTACTGTTGTTTTTGCTAAAAACCACATATTTAAAAAACTTTATCTTAACAAGCACCAAACATATCTAACTATATTTTTTTAAATTAATTACAATCTACATTTTATTTCTCTTAGTCTGTTTGTTCTCCCATATTTTATGTTAAATATATATCAGTGATCCCCCACTCTAAAATCTTAAATATTTTCTTTTTCCTTTGTGGATATTTTTTAAGACTGTTAAAATGTAAAAAAAAAAAAAAGTTTGAATTATTTTAGTTGGTAAACTGTGCTGAGTTAGTAAAAAAAAAAAATAAAAAAAAATACCCTAACACATCCATTGCATCGTTCTCTTATCATTTCTCTCCAAGCAATGCACATCTTCATCCCTGACTTGCCAGATTTCACTCCATCTATCACACTGTATACACATGCCTGATAAACTTCTCGCCTTTTCAAACAGTGGCAACACTCTGCTGGTTATCCACTTCTAATTCTTGCATCACATCACCTGCTCCACCCTGTGCTCCAGTGGTCTGCTTCCATTCATGATCACACTGCGTACACGTCTCAGATTCTTCTTTTAATCGATTTTTTTATTTATTTTTGTTTTTTTTAATCTATATATCTATAAAAGTGAACGTGTCTGTGTACATTTCCCTGCGCAATAACTCTGTCAATTTTTAGTCTACAGACTCGAAATTTGATATACAGGGTACTGAGATTTGGGAAAATCTGTGATCGGTTTTCGGCCAGAAATTTGGCGGTTAAGGGGTTAAAGTTCAACAATTTGACCTTTTGAGAACGCTACCAAACTTCTCTGATAATTTGGAGTCTAAACACTTGAAATTTTAGGTATAGGTTCCTTGGACCTGGATCTAACTTAATAACTGGATTTGATCCCAAAACAATAAATTTTAAGGGGTCATAATAGGGGTCAAATTTTAAAAAATTGACTGTTTTTTTTTTTTTTTGTTTTTTTTGCTCAGCATACACCTTGAAACACCCAGGCCACGCCGGGCGGAAATGCTAGTAATCTCTAAAGATGAAATGTTTTCCAATAAAACTTCAATCGTACATCTCAGCTGCAAATGAAATGGCCTATTATGGTTTCTTTGTTTTAATTTTCTTTTGTTTATCATAGAGATAGAGCATTCTCCAGGATGCCGGGCATCCACCCACAATTTCAGTCACTCCAACCGAGAGATCTTTAAGATTCTAACCATTCAAGTGCAATTGTTTATATTTCTCTTGCACTTGGTTCACCGAGTATATTTTCCAGGTAGGTTTTGGAATTCTTTTTCATGAGTCTGGTTTCTCCTATAATAACTGTAATGGAGATCTTCCTAAGATTCCAATTTCTTTTCATGTTGTATGTAAGGCCTTGGTATTAAGTTATCTTCTCCCTGTTAAGGCCAGCATCATTAAGGACACTTACTTCAGCTAGGGTTGCTACTTCCTCCCTCTTGTCTCATATCACTATGACACTATAGTATGGAACACAATAGTCAAATATACCCCACCTCCTATCTCTCAAGATAATTTGTTTTTGAAATTATCTGAGAAACATTGAAACACATCCCTGTTAGATTGTGTAATATTTTAGAAATGATACTTAATCTGATTTAATTTTATGCTTGAAATAAATCTTTATATTTATAAATTTATAACGGACATAGATACGGAAAAGAGATAACAAAAATCAAATATACTAGCAGGACCTGTGGAAATTTCTCAGCAGACTCTTTCATATGTAATATATTGATGTTGGCATTCTGTGGATATTTAGTGTAAAATGAGTTGCCCTGATATTATTGTAGCTCTTTTGTTAGTCTAACCTGTCTGTTTAAATGTATGTATGTATGTATGTATGTATGTCTACCTAAAACTTTTGACAGAGGCGACAGGTTTTCATGAGATCGGTATCATTTTGAAGCTCAACGTCTTGGACGACAAATATCGAAAAATTGTCAAAAACATTAATTTCTTCAACCTCAACTGGTCAGTTTTCTACAAAGAAGGGTTGATTTTTTTTTTGTGAGCATTTTTGCAAGTCGTCAGATCGGTTGGATTGACTTTGCCTAATTTTAACGTTTCGAACTTCCGGTCTCGCCATGGAGTAGCGGTAAGACGTGAGATTTTCTTTCACTTTCTTTTCTGCCTTCGCGTCACGGATTCGAGTCTGCCTGCCTACTACCACTTTTTATTTTTTATTTTTTCTCAACATACACTTGCAAACACCCCCCGGGCAATGCCAGGCACCCAAGCTAGTTTCAAATAAATTAAAGTTTTCTGATTAGTCCAAAATATAATTATTTGTTTTTATTCAGAATAGTGTATGTGCAAATGACATGCGTACAAACGTGTTTACGCATTTTTGATTTTTACATCTATGTGTAAACATAGACTACTACAAAGTTACTCTACTACCTAGCTGGGTAAGATTTTAGTCTTTTTACTTTAAAACATTTATTACGTTTGAAGAGCAAGTAGTGTCTAGTGTTACGCGAGAACAAGGAAATATGACTGCAAATTGACTCTTGTATTTTTGAAGTCTCTATAATGACTTAAAAATAAAACAAAATATTGTTAGAAATTCAACCGTTATGTTTGTCTCTGAGTTCAATTTTGCCCTTTTGTATTGTTTTTTTAAAAACCTTTTACTAAATATAAGGGATAAATTCATTATTTGATTGACAAAACATCCGTAAAATTACCTTCTTTGCTTTTACATACGTCAATATTGTCCTTCGGTGTCTTAGATCTTTCGGTACGTTTTTGTTGTTTTTTTTTTTTTTTTTTTTTTTTTTTTTTTTTTTTTTTTTCAGGAAAACTTTGCATGAGCATACTATTACCTATAAGTGATGTTGCCTATAGTTACAATACTTAGCTGGATACTCCACCAGACTAGATAAAATCTTATCCTGGAGATTCCAAGAGATCACAAGAAAGATGGGTATTTTTACTGTTTATGCATCTGTTACCGCGCTGAAATAATAATGTTATATAGAAAGCCATTCTTAACATAGGAGAGATTGGATCTAGTAATTCACTCCCATTCGTCCGTTTGCACTTTTCTCAATAACTATGCTTTGGATTTTTTTGAAATTATGCCCAAACATTAGTCATGATGAAAGTAAACTTTTGCCAGAACGGAATTTCCGGGATAACTGGTTACCCCCCCCCCCCGGAGCTATTATGGGGTAAAATCCCCCCACCCCCGGAGCTATTATAGCCCACCAATCGTTAATCTGTTCATTTGTCCCCACTTTTCTGGATTTTTTTTTTAAAATTATGCTCAAACATTAGTCATGGTGAAAGTAAATTTTTTCCAGAATGGATTTTCCAGGAGGGGTAAAATTTTCCCCCAAATCATTAATTTGTTCGCACTTTTCTAAGTAAATCACACTTTTGATTTTTTTATTTGAAATGTTGCACAAACATTAGTCATGGTGAAAGTAAATTTTTCACTCATGCTCGGCTTGTTTTATCCAAAAGAACTCACTTAGTGTGGAAAATAGAATAACAATTCAAGAAATAAACGTGAGAGGGCACAGTGTCATTTTTTCAAAACGGTTGTGTGAAGATCCTTGCTTGGACAGGAGTCAATAAAGAGTTGTTACAATCAGATGGGGCTACGAAACTAACCCAACCATCTGCGCATGTGGAGAGGAGGACGAAATGATGTACAACTACCTTAAATTTCTAACCTAGCAAACAAAGGGAAAACATATTTTTCTCTTAAGACACAGCTGTTCCTTATTTGTATTTTTTTTTTGTTTTTCAAGGACAAGTTGTGAATGAATAAAAAAAAAAAATCAATCCTTTATCATACTCGTAATTTACTGTTAGACAGATGTGACGTCATATCACTAGGACAAAATAGATAGCTTGTTCTGATTGGTTAATATAATAAACGATTTTCAAAATGAAAAGGTACAATTGAAGAATCAAGAAATTATATACCTATAAAGTTGAATTTTTTTTTTCTCGCTCTGACATTGATATTAAAAGCCTACTTTTTCTATTTAAAAATTAAAATAAACTTAATGTACTCAGTCATGGATATACGAGAGACTACATAACGGTTAACTAATTTGCATATTCCTTTGAAAGACGAATGTTCATTCGTTAATTATTAATTTTTTTATGATTTTCATGAGATGATTGGTTCCATTTAGCCATCACGCTTAATTGTGGGGTTTTCAGACTTTTATCATTTTATATTTTAAAATATTTTTATAACCCGTTTCAAGCCTTGTTCAGCTCTCTTCAGATATTTCTATATAAAGTTTTTTTTTGTGTATGTGTGTGTGTATACATATATATGTGGGATTGTGTGCATGTATATATCATCTGTTATGTATTTTCCATTTTGTGTGTGCGTGTACTTATGTTTGGGTGACTGAGTACATGCATGTATGTGTGTTTGGGTTGGGAATCGACAAAAAAAAAATCACGAATCTTGACCCACACACATTCGCGCACACACACGCACAACAGACAACTCTCGCCTTAACACACAGGCACACAGTGACACATACACACATCAAAAAAGAAAGAAAATCATAAAAATCTTCACCAAATAGACCAAAAGCCCCCTCGCCTTCTAAATGGACTTAATTCTGATTGAACTCTTGAGCAACACACCGACTATTGGCGACAAAAAGTCTGAGATGTGCATTTCTCTGAAAAACACAATCAGTGTTGTCAGAGTTAAAATGTTTTCCAAAATGATATTTCAAACTTTCACTTTAAAAAAAAAAAGAACCCTTTTTGTATTAAAATATCTGAAGAGAGCTGAACAAGGCTTGAAACGCGTTATAAAAATATTTTAAAATAAAAAATGATAAAAGTCTGAAACCCCACAATTGTTGATGGCTGTACTTTTTTAAATATATATTTTCTTTTCTCTCGTTGGAACTACACAACCATCACTTATATATAATATATAAAGAAGTATGTCGTGACTTGCTTGAAGCATTGTTTAACAGATAAAAGGTGTTTTTGAAGGCTTGACAATGCAGGAATTGTACAGTAGTTGTAAACAAATAAATAATAATATAATATTTTTTTGTCCCCAGCAAAAGGAGGGTGGACCTGTAAATCCACTCTTGTCCGTCCGATCTTTTCTCAATAACTGCACCTTGGAATTTTTGGAAATTTTGCACAAACATTAAACGTGATATGAGTAAAAAAAAAAAATAAATAAAAATAACAGAACAGATTTTCTGGGAAAACTCTGGTTGCCACCCTAAGGGTGCCTTTCGGGTTAAAATGGCTAAAATTGACACTTTTGTGCTTATTAAAAAAAAAATTAATGCCTTGGATTTTTATAAAACTTTCTAAAAAGTTGTAACTAACTGATTTCTCTATATAATTTTGTTTGTCTATACTTCGCGATAACTGTTGGGTGTGCCTCAGGGGCTCTTTTAGGGCTAATAAAAACACTCCATTTTTGGGATTATTTTACCATATTTGTCCAAAATTTTCTATGTATGTTTATTTAGCAGTTTTACATGGTGCTGAACTCAAATTTAAGTATGTTAAGGCCTTGGGGATTTTTAGGGCTAAATGGGGGGGGGGGTAAATGATGGACTTAGTCATTTCTTTTTTCACATGGTGCAAAACTGAAATTTAAATATGTTAAGGCCTGAAACTGCACCGTTTGTTTATTTTCACCAGAATTTGATGTCCCCTTGGGACTTTTAGGGCTAAATGGGGGGGGGGGGGCGAATGCTGAACTTAGTCATTTTTTTTATGCCTCGTTCACTGTGCTCTCACGGGGACTATTCATGCTTCACTTGTTTCCTACATAGTCACCATCCTTCTCAATGCACTTTTGCAAAGAATTCAATAATGCATCTCTGCTTCTAATGCACGTCCATGATAGGGGTTGCTTTCTTGGGAGTCTCACACCGTCAATATCTGCAACAGAGAGATTAATTAGCTAATCGAATTTGCAATCCTCCTCTGATCCATTCGGACAGAATAGAAAAAAAAAAAAAAAAAAAAAAAAAGGTATAGGAGGCATTACTTTTGGAACGCCTCATAGATTAAAATGACACATTATCATTCGCCCTAGACAAGTTTTTTTTTTTTTTTTTTTTTTCTGACTTAAATACTTTGATCAAACAACAACAACAAAAAAAAAAAATTGTGATATTGATTTGATAAGATAACGAACAAGCTTTTAAAGCTGACCTGTTCTTATTTATACGTATAACTACCTGACCCAATATTAAATATGTTGCATACACCTGTTGCGCCAATTACTACGTTATTGTATGATGCATTATTTGCTATGAGCAGAGGCACCCGGCGTGGCCCAGGATAAAAAAATTTGGTGCTTCTACACTATTGGGACGAGATTTTGTAGTCGATAAATGGAGTTTTCAGATAAAAAAAAAAAAAACAATAGTTTCAACTGATTTTTATTATTTAAAAAAAAAATTTTTTTTGTCGATTCTAATAAATTATGCAGTCGAAATTACCTGAATATTACTAAATTATTTAAAAAAAAAAAAAAAAAGTCTTTAATCGTGTTAGCAGGTGAAAAATTGCCGCCATCTTTGTTTAATTCGAACGAAAAATTACCTCCCTTGTTGAACTCTCCTGTGTCTTACGATCGTTTTCATCAAATTCTATTTTTTTATTTTCTTTAATAAAAATTTTTCTGCCTTATCAATTTTCGTAATTTTTTTTTTGATAGAATCATCTTAACAATACGAGGAATACATAGATACCATTGTTTTCATGTGAAATTCAGTTTTACGATTTCCGAAATTTCGTCCCAATCCTTATATATCCCGTTTTACTAAAAATGTACGATTAAAAATTCTGTATGATCAATGTGTGACTAAATTGCCGCTGCTGATTAAAGAAAGAATGACACAGGCACTTGACTGGGTCCGTGCACGTAAAATATTGTAAAACATTCTTGTAATAAACAATAACACAAATTTATTTAGAAGTTTTGAAAGGTTATTTTTGGCAAATATATCTTTTAAGTCGATACCTTAAAAAAAAAAAAAAAAAAAAGGTTGGTAATTGTGCATAAAACCAGGTTTTTACTTTCAAATACACCAGAAGCTGGCATCTGCTTCTCGTAATCGAGATACGGAAGCACAAAATGGATAGAATTTTCCAACATTTTATGTTTATTTTTCTCCCCCCCCCCTTATAATAAAAATATATAAAGATATGTAAACTTTTTGTATCAACTAATTTTTTTGTTTTTCATTGCATAGCTTTTCAAATAACTGTTTAAATTCTGCTAGAATCTACAGCAGATGTGCTTACAGTTATATCTCATAGGATTAGTGAATCTCTTGACGGAGGCTACCTTTCTAGTGCAATTGCTCTTGATATATCAAAGGCCTTTGATAGAGTATGGCATAAAGGTTTACTTCACAAGATCTCCATCTACGGTATAGCTGGAACTGTCTTCTCAATTATTAAATCATTTCTCTCTGATAGGTTCATAAGAGTAGTGGTTGATGGGCAGAAATCAGAAGCTCACAGTATTAATGCTGGAGTCCCTCGGGGGTCTATCCTGGGCCCAACTCTCTTCCTGATCTACATTAATGATCTTCCAAGTCACATCCTTACATCATTCATAGACATTTATGCTGATGACACTACTATCTATGGTAGCACATCTAAGACCATAAACGACCAAGTTGTCTCTGATTCTCTCTCCTCTGATCTTGAGCGCGTGGTACAATGGGGAAAGAGGTGGTTTATTACTTTTAATGCATCTAAAACCAAGCTTTTATTTTTACATCATCAACGATCTGATCCCCATCTGGCATCAATTGAAATGAATGGCTCTCGTCTTGGAGACCTCATGTTTTGACAAGTTTCTGAGCTTGACCTTTACTCCTGATCTTAAATGGAACACATACATTAAATCCGTTGCCAAGGCCGCTGGGAAAATGGTGGGATCCTTCTATCGATCCAGTAGATATTTCACTGCTGATGCAATTCTCTATCTATATAAGAGCCAGGTACGTCCTAGGATGGAGTACTGTTGCCACATTTGGCACATTTAAAAAAAAAGCAAAAAAAAAAAAAAAAAACGTTATTATATTTGATAAAACAAAAAACAAAACATAAATGTTTGAAAAGCTTTTTAAGAAAACAAATTACAGTAAGAAAAAAACTTATTACAAAAAATAAAACAAAAAACTTATTACGGTGGGCTGTTGTTTCTTAGTTTATTTCATTTTTTTCTTGCATTTTAAGCAAGAAACGATCGAATTGTTTTTTTTTTTCTCTCTCTTCCAATTGGTATCGGAATTCTCGTCTGCTGCTTGGCACGCGCGTACGCGTGTCGAGTTGAAACTGAACGCGCGGCGTTTTGATTGGCTAATTGCCATGTTACGTCAAACCCGAGCGATTGACCTCGTGCGTGGTCTGGAGAAATCCGAGCCACACGCTGGTCGTTACGTTTGGTTCGTTAAATGCATAAATAAATACTGAATTTTGTAACACAACAACAACGTAACACTACAAAATCTTTGTAAAAAGTAGAAGAAATCCTTAAAGACTGAGGCAATTTTTCCAATCCCGTGGTCCTTTTTTGGAGGAACTAGTTTCCCCACATTAGTGTCTACTGTCTAACTGCCATCGTGGGGATACAAGTAAATAACTAAAAAAACATTTTTTTTTTTTTTCTTTTAATAATATTGCATATAGTTCCTTTTTATTATAACGCGATTCTGGTTCATTTCTCAAAGAAAGAAAACAAAAAACAAAAACTTGAAGAGTGTGGACCCTACGCGAACGTTTGCTTTCCACGGACCGCTCCCTTAACAGACATGCGCAGAAGGTTTTCAGTGGTCAATTTAGCCATTGAAAACCTTCTGCGCATGTCTGTTAAGGAAGCGGAAGTACAAATTGGCATCAACAGCTAACTTATATCGTACTAGAAAAATAAATGAACATACGAATAAATTTGGTCTTTAAAATATTGTTCTGCTTCTAAAAGTCTATAATTTAAACTTTATTTTTTGAAAAAATTTTAAAATTATAATCAAATACTCGTCAGTCATTAAATTAGCGACTAGTACTAAATTAGTTAATATTTGGGTTTTAAATACTTTAAATTGCATTTAAATTGATCAGAAGTTCTTTTTCAAGAACACTATTTTAATTGTGTGGTCAGGTTTCGTGTTGTAAATCGTTATCGAATTTTACAGAGAATACCGACATAAAAATGAAAACCTGGCCGTCAAAATCAATTTGGCATTTTCTTTGGCTTTTTTTTCTTTTTTTTTTTGGCCTGAAAAAGTTTTTCATGAAAACCTTCTGCGCATGTCTGTTAAGGGAGCAGTCCGTGGAAAGTAAACGTTTGCGTAGGGTCCACACTCCTCATCAAGTACCAAGCATTTTTTAAAAAAGTTATCTCAAACATTTTTAAAGTTATAATAATAATTATTATTGACTACTGTTTTTGTTTTTTAAATTAAATTTGAAACTGTTGAAGTTGCTTTGACTAATAAAACCCTTAACGACTGAGATATTGCATCAAATAATTGTCTGTCTTTTATGAGTTAATTAGAAGTACGTAAATTATGTTTTAGTCAGGCATAATTAGTAAAAGCAAGGCACGACTAATCTAAAAAATAAACTTGTTTTATTTTTTTTACAAAGATATTTAACGAAAAAAAGCGAAAATACTGGCAAACACAATTGTAAAAAAATAATTGCCTCGGTCTTTAAGGATTTCATAAATAGGTCTATGACAGCGGCATATTTTTTTCCCTGTGTTAATTCTCAGGTATATATCCATTGATATGTTATGTAGAGTGATGTGGTTCTTGGTTGATTGTGTCTGTGTCGGATATATACGCGAGAGTCAAAACAATGAAAAGAATATGCTGTTGTCATAGCCCTATTCATAAATCATAATAGATACTAATATATCTATTTACTTTCCGCCTTAAGAGAAAATATTTAAATAAAAAAAAAATTTTTTGTAAATACTTTTTATATGAATCTAAAAAGATATTTGCCAAAAAAATAACCTCTCGACTGAAACTGGAGTAAATTCATTTTATTTATTTTTTAATAATACCACAACAGATTTTTACGATATTTTGCGCTGACAAAAACTCAGTAGTTCGTCTGTGTCAAAGTTGCTTTTAATAGTAGGAGCAAATAGTCGTACATTTTTAGTAAAGTTCCTTATGTTCGACTAAACTTCGACACAACTAAAATGTCTGATCGACTCCTGCTGATTCAAGCTACAGGTTGTTTCTATATGGCAAACAGCAGGAGCAGTAAGTTGTACATTAGTCTGGCATAATTTTAGTCGTACATTTTTAGTAAAACCTCCTGTATATCATCGAAATGAATAAATGCAAAAGTCTGTAGTGGAATGGGAATCATTTAATGCTACTAAGACTAAACTTCTTTCCTTTAATATCTACAACAAACTTTCTCCACTGATCAGATGTATTAAATATACACTATACATGGGCAAAAAGTGGCTTTGTAGATATAGAGGATATTAGGTGTGAGAAATTTTCTAGCCCAGTAGTGGAAACCCATTTTTTTTTTTTGCTGCAGTAGACTTGGCTGTATCTTCTTTGTATTTATTCTCCAACTTTATTTTATGTCGATTTGTTGTTGTGATGTTTTTTGTTTGTTTTCATGCTGTTTTTATGCTACAATAACTGCAGTACAACTAAAACCATTGCCAAATTATAACCTGATAGACATGACTAAGAGCACCCTATCTAAGAACTAAATTATAACCTGATAGACTTGACTAAGAGCACCCTATCTAAGAACTCCTCGTTCAAACTTCTTGGCTTAACGTTCACAGGAAACATAAATTGGAACAAATACATTGAAAACATTATTGCGAAGAAGGTGGGTTTCCTCAACTGTGCTAGAAAGTAACTCGCACCTGAGAGTAATACTATACCTCTACACAGCAACAATTCGCCTATGCATAGTGTTGTTGCCACATCTGGGTTGGTACATTTACCATTAGTCTCTCCCTCCTTGAGAAGGTTAAAAAAAAGTCTCTCCAGTCTAATGTCCCACACGACCAAACACCAACCTATATCCCATCACTGTAATGTTGCATCCCTATGCCTGTTCTAGTGGAATGTGCTCTGCCAAACTTTGTGAACTTGTATGCTCTCAATGTAAATAACTCCTGACAAACTCCTTTAATAACATAATCCTTAGAGGTCCCTAGATGTCAGAGTCTTCTATTCTAGTAGTTTTTTCCCCTCGGACTGCTAGACTTGGTGGCGATTTGATGTGCTGAAGTTTAGACAGTGCAAAACGTAATAAATTTTTTATTTTGCACTGTCTAAAAAAAGGAGACTCATGGTAGAAGCACCAGCCCAGATGCTCCATGCATGGATGAATGGTGGTTTTCTAGAGGTACAGAATACTAATGTAACGTCGTTCAAAACAAAGGAGAGAAATAAATAAAAATCCAGGTCGGCATTTTTTCTTTAACAAAAAAGATTTTATTACACGTTACTCTTTCTCAACACCACTTAAAAAGTCCTTCGCTGCCACATGTCCATCTAGCCTGGTTCGCGTTTCTCCTTCCTCCAACTGCATGCCGGCCACATTCTCATCCTTCATCTCGACACACACTTTGCTTCTCTGACCACGTAGAGCATTTTTCTCCTTTTTTTTTTTTCTTTTCTTGTTGCGCACACTTCCTGATTTGCATATGCACCTTTTTCAGCTGCAGCTGCTCTCTTTGCAAGCCAGCCATCCTTCGCTGCTGTTAATATTTTCCCCATGCGCTTATATGCACTGTTACCCTAAATGTGTGAAGTTTTCTAGCCCAGTAGAGGGAGCCCAACTTTTTTTTGCAGCAGAGTTGTTCGTATTTTTTGTATTTATTCCAGTATACTTTCTTTCATTTCCAGCTGAGAACAAATCCAACGTTATTTTATGTTGATCTCATAGATATGTTTCTTATGGTTCTGTTTTTTAAAGGAGTCACCACTTATCAAGGCCTGGAGGCCACTCGAGGCGAAAGATTAATGAGTGTACAGTAGTCAATAGGACAATAACATAGTAATTGTTAGTAGTGGAAATTTGGTAAATTGGATTACTTAAGGGGACAGCTCATCAAGAACTTGTTTATGTTGGACTTGAAGATGACTATATTGTGTTTTTCTGATGGAATAGTTACAGTGCAACTAGAACCATTACCATTGACAAACCAGTAAAACCCAAAAATTCTGGGGTCCTGGATATGACCTAAAACTATATCCGATGGTGAGGCCTCCACCTTGCGGGCCTTGGAGTGTGGAGCCACCCTTTAATTGCCATTGCTCCCAGGTCCACTCTGACCCGGAGTGGTAGTACTTGTTAGGGTCCCAACTATGGGTTTAATAGAATCTGACTTTAAAAAAAAAATATATACTCCATTAAAAATCGTTCCTTAAAATAACTAGATTCGGCATATGCCGTAAAACAAAAACAATCAACCAACCAAAGATTCTGGAAAGTCTTCTATTCTTAATAATTTCTCCCTTTAGACATCTAGACTTTGGAATTCCTTCCCTGTTTCCTGCTTCTCTGACTATTAACCCACAGAAGTTTAAATGTAATGTGAACAGGCATCCATGGTCCCAAAGCCCCTTACGTCCATGTGGCGATATGCTTTGTTTGATTAATTTAAGAAAACAGAATTATCTAAGGTGTCATGCGAAATATGCCTAACATAAGTTATTCTCAATATTAATCCCTATTAATTCTTAACTGTGCATCAATTGGATGCTATAATACTTAGTTTGCTGCACCTTATCATAACAAAGGTTCACAAAAAATTCAGTTAGATAGGCCTAGTAGTTTCCAAGAAAACTTCTGGAGTAAATGTGGTATTGTGGTGTCAAATGCTTATTAATCTCTAACTGTGCATTGAACGGATATCATAATACTTAGTTTGTTGCACCTTATTATAACAAAGATCCATGCAAAATGGGAGTTTCCAAGAAAAAGTAGACTGGACAGACAGGCAAAAAAAAAAAATCTAATTCAGTAAATTTTTATCAAAATGGGAAGCGTTGTTCCGCTGAGAAATCATTGGCATGATGGTCAAACCTGAAGTTTTTTTGTTTTTTTTAAATTACATACTTATGAGAAACATAATATTTTTTTTATTGCATTTTCATCCCAAACAGGGCATAGTGACACTTTGATGTACAGGGCTACTATCTAGGACATAATTGCAGGGACACTATTTTGTGAGTTTAGCAGCAAGATATCTATTCACATTACACTTGAATTTCTGCATGTCAGTACAGTTTGGGAAACCGGAACCCGGAAGGGAATTCCAAAGTCTAGCAGTTCTGAGGAAGAAACTATTAGAGTAGAAGGCTTTCTGGCATCTGGGGATCTCTGTTGTGTAGGGGTGGGATTTTGCTGCTTGTCGGGAGTATTTACGTTGAGTCTTGGTACAAGGGCTTGTAGTTCGTTGGAGCATTTACCATTAATATACTAGTAAAACAGGCAGAGGGATGCAACATTTTGTTGATGGGACAGAGGTTGAAGCTTAGATGAGATTTCGAAACCTAAATGTGACAACAATACTCATACATGGTCGAATTGTAACGTTGTGGAGGTACAGGATACTTAAGGCGTAAGGAACTTTCTAGCACGGTAGAGAGAGCCCACCTTACTCGCAGTAGACGCGGCAATGTCCTCGATTTTGAAGGAAGTACTTTCAGGTAATGTATCTTTGTCCATAGCTATTGGTGTTTGAGCAGGTTTCTTGTAATTATCAAAGGAAACAAGCTTAGTCTTGGCAGCATTGAATGTTACCATTCCATTTTTGTTCCCATTCCACTACAGATTGGAGGTCTTCCTTCTAGTGTTTTTGCCATTGCCTTGTGTGTTATCTTTTCTTTCTCTGCGGGGGGGGGGGGGGTTGTGTTTCTCTCTTTCATACACTTAAGACTTTCCAAACATTTCATTTCAAGTGACAATTAAACTTAATTGCTTCTTTCAATCATTTTACAATCAATTTAATTCATTGCTCAAATAATTATGATGGTCCCCCCCCCCCATCGCCATCTTAATTGTCCTTTTCTATTATACTTTTATTGCTCTCCATGAAGTATCTAACCACTGGATATAACTACTGTGTGTGTGTGTGTGTGTGTGTGTGTGTGTGTGTGTGTGGAGGGGGGGTAATAATTCGCTTTCCACTTTTAGCAAATTCTGATTTCGTTGTGGGGGAGTTAAGTGCTTTAAAGTCTGGTGGATTTTGGAACTTGTTACTTGATCTAAGCTGTATTGTCTTCCCCCCCCCCCTCTCTCCCGGGTGGGATGCGGGTATTTCATGGAAATGTACAGCAACCTCTGAGGCATGATATATTTCACACACAGGTTTATTGGTCATCTATGGAGTAGTGATGGTACCATTCAAATTCTTTAAAAATCTCTAAATATTTAACCATATAGTTGCCCCCTCCCCCCTGCCGCCGGTTACCATAAAAACAAATGATAAATATCTATATATTTTTCTCAAACATAAACACTTGTGGGGTATTATTTTGTTATTGGAATTCTTTGAGATGAGTAATTTGTATATTTATTTATTTATTTGCCTCATTAACCTCATTATCATAGTTGTTGTTTCACAACGTTTCGGCTAATTATTCCTCTGGCCTTCTTCACATGGTTAACTGCGACGGGATAGGAATGCTGAGTCTCTTAACCGTATCCTCAGTAATTACTGCCTTCCATAGTTGTTGTTGTCTCACCATATTTTGGTCAACTAATCCTCTGGCTGGCTTTGGGTAGGATTGAAACTGCTATCTTAAGACAATGCTCACTTCGGGTTTTTCCTGCGGAGGCTCAGGGTTTGTGGACGTAATTGAGGTTTCTGGAGTGATGTAATGTGGGCCATACGTAACTGAGTTTACAGAGAAACCAGCAGTTGCGCAGTATTACTGGATTGTTCCGATCTACTCACACTTGGTACTGTCGGCTCCCATGTGTCTTCATGATCCTGTCCATCTTCATCCATCAACGTGGAGGGTTACCATCCTGGATTTGGACAGTCTCCAACTTGGAGTTACCAGAGTGGACAACAATGCTGGTTGTAGAACTGTTCTCTTAGCCATTACCATCTCTCTTAGTTTGACTATTTCTTTTTATCGTTTCCATGTTTAATATTTATCTTGTAGTTGGGGACATGTTAAGGTCTTGAATAGAGGTATTGTGATGAGTTAGTAATGCCTGAGCCGCCTAATTATGGCATAGACGTCCAGAGCTGTTCATTTTGTCAGCTAGTATACATTTTGCAGTTTTAATGGCTAACTCGGCACAGATGTTGCTTTCAGCATAATATACTAATAAGTAGGGCTATGACAACAGCATATTCTTTTCCTTGTTTTGATTCTCAGGTATATATTCATTCATATCTTATGTTTTTATGTAGAGTGATGTAGTTCTCGGTTGATTGTGTCTGTGTCGGATATATACTCACGAGTTAAAACGATGAAAATAATATGCTGTTGTTATAGCCCTACTAATAAGGTATGTTTCCATACGCCCCAGTTCCTCAAAACGGAGTTGCACTTCTGGAACTCAAATGGTGGTCCTCTGTCTGAATATATTTCTTCATGCACACCGTAAGTATAAAACCAATTTCTTAAAATGTTGCATACGGTTTTGGTCCTCCCCAACGTCATTAAAGCCACTTTCCATGCAGTATATCGATCAGCATACACTATAAAGTTCATGCCCTGTATATTGCCAAAGTCAACCCCCACTTGTTGGAATGGAAATTTTGGGTCTGCTGTAACATCAAGGGCTCTCTCAGCAAAGATGGTGCAATAGTGTTGCAAATGCAGCGCTGGAGTCTGATTTGCCTGATGCTAGCGTCGAAACCCGCCCAAAACAACCATTGTCTTGTGCCAACATACCAGGCAGCAGAATTCTTCATGTATAAGCTAGAAAACCCAAGCTATGGGTAAGGGGTCATTGAGTGACTAAGGGAAGCCATTTTGAATTAGATCTCTTAAGACGTTTCTGAATTTTTGAGATGAGGATTGGTTATTCGTATTATTTGGATTCATCGGATTACTGTTCTCATCTTGAGTTTGATTTTTCATGTTTTGGTAGATGTAACCTCTGGCCTTCTTCAGGTCTATCTTATTGAACTCCGGAATATTTCTGTCAAAATTGGGAATTTGGACGGAATTTCGAGTGGTACCCTTTATTTACTTCACGGGGGTAGCATGCTCTTGTTTCATCAACCATGACTGGATAGAGGTCCTAAGTAATTCGCAATTGTATTTTTCGGTCGCCCACACTGAGGATTGAACCTTCAACCTTCAGGAGAATATGACTTTTTACAATTGATTTTTCCAAGTACTCTAACCACTTTGCCACGAGTCCTTCCGAGTTTGACAAGATACACATGAAGAAGGTCAGAGGTTACATCAACCCAAACGTGAAATTTACACTCAAGATGAGAACAGTAGTCCGATGAATCCAAATAATACAGATCTTTAAAGGTTCTTCATTTTTCATCTGCGGTTGCCACAGCAACAATCTTTTCCCATGTAATAGTCTTCAATTTAAGATCGCTTGTGATGTGGAGACAATTTTGACTGGAGTGTCAATCATTTGGTCATGGTTTTTGGTCGGGTACGTGATGGGTATCTTCATATTTGGTCATGGTTTTTGGTCGGGTACGTGATGGGTGTCTTCATGCACAATCAGGGTTTAAATTAAGTTTTCTGGGACGATTTTTCATCTGGAATTTGTACATCTGTGTACTTTCTTTGAAATTTTACAGGTGGGTTTTTTAATATTTTCCGTGGCTTGGTTTGAAAATGTTTTTATTAATGATACATGATTCACTATTACCAGCAAATCCAGACATCCAAGTCTAAACCTTCGGCAGGATTCTAGCCTGGTGACCAGAGCTAAAACATCTCTTTCCACTGATGCATATTGCGATTCTGCATTATTTGTAAATGCAATCCAGCCAGAATGAGTTTCCAGTGATCATCTCCATAGCTCATGTTCAATTCACTGGAAATGTTTTCTCAATTATTAAATCATTTCTCTCTGATAGGTTCATAAGAGTAGTGGTTGATGGGCAGAAATCAGAAGCTCATAGTATTAATGCTGGAGTTCATCATGGGTCCAACTTTCTTCCTGATCTACATCAATGACCTTCCAAATCACATCCTTACATCATTTGTAGACATTTATTCTGACGACACTACCATCTATGACAGTACATCAAATGCCGTAAGTGACCAAGTTCTCTTTGATTCACTCTCCTCTAATCTTGAACATGTAGTACAATGGGGAAAGAAGTGGCTGATTACTTTTAATGCATCTAAAACCAAGCTTCTATCTTTACATCATCAACACTCTGATCTCCATCTAGCATCAATTCAAATAAATGGCTCTCATCTTAGGGAGGTGCCATGCTTTGACAAGCTTCTGGGTTTGACCTTTACTTCTGATCTTAAATGGAACACGTACATCAAATCCGTTGCCAAGATCGCTGGAAAAATGGTGGGATCCTTCTATCGATCCAGTAGATATCTCATTGCTGATGCAATTCTCTACCTATATGAGCCAGGTACGTCCAAGGATGGAATATTGTTGCCACATCTGGGCAGGAGCTGCTAGAAAGACATCCTGCCTTGATAGAGTTCAAAATAGACTTTGTAGCCTCGTAGGGGATGCCCCTTTTGTAGCCTCGTAGGGGATACCTCTTTTCTTTTCCCTGCAACCTCTTTCTCCCAGAAAAGACGTTGCGAGCCGGTCTTTGCTTTATCGTTATTTTCATGGCAGGTGCTCGTCTGAGCTCCGATCCCATGCCAACCTTCCATGAGGAACACTCATCTAGCTGAAAACACTATCAATAGTTTCCTCCCACTCTTTATCTGTGCCAAAACCTGAACGTAGATTCCATGAACAAAGTTTCTTTCTTAGAACTGCCCACCTGTGGAACCATCTTGTATTTGCCTGCTTTCCAGCTGACTACAATATGATCGTCAAGTCCAATGTAAACAAGTTTTTGGTGAGCCGTTCCCCTCAAGTAATCCAATTTACCAAGTTTACACTAATCACGATTACTATATTGTCCCATTGACTACTGTGCACTCTTTAACCCTTAGCCTTGAATGGCCTGTGTGCCTTGATAAGTGGTGACTCCTATGTAAAAAAAAAAAAAAATAAAAAAAAAAATAACCCCTCATATCTGCAGTGTTTTCGAATAGGAAACTCTGCAGATGTGAGGGTTTGCTGTAATCTGTAATCACTCTTTTAATTTTGGACATTTGGATATCTTTCTAAATCCTCTTTGATTCTTCGTATAGGCGCTCAAGTGCTTCATCCCAATAGTGGAACAATGCATATGGCGGCTGTGTGCAAATACTGAGTTGTGTGCAAATACTGAGCTGTGTGCAAATACTGAGCTGTGTGCAAATACTGAGCTGTGTGCAAATACTGAGCTGTGTGCAAATACTGAGTTGTGTGCAAATACTGAGCTGTGTGCAAATACTGAGTTGTGTGCAAAATGATGTCATGGTAAGGGAAAAAAAAAGATTAGAAAAAGGAAAGAGAGCATGTTAGAGAATATGATCACGTTGGAGACGTGGGTGACGTCACAGCTGTAACGAGAAGTCACGCATGGCGGGACAATGTGGAAATAAGTTGTTGTTACAGCGGAAAAAAAGTTGAGTTGAAGTTCTTTCTTATTCTTTGTCTCCTTTGCGACTGAGAATACAATGTATGGGTCCCGTGTGTTACAATAGAAATTTCTTTTCTTTGTCAGGGCTCTACAGACAAATTTATCTTTAGTTGGCTTTTGACAACTAAATATTTTCATTTACTAGCCAAATAAAAAAGTTACTAGCCAAACCCACATGATTTTTAGAATATGACATCTTCGTTCTATGACGAGTATGTACATTATAAAGACTTTTGTCTTTTATTTTTTTTTTTAAATA
Source organism: Euprymna scolopes (assembly GCF_053919585.1). Taxonomy (NCBI): domain Eukaryota; kingdom Metazoa; phylum Mollusca; class Cephalopoda; order Sepiida; family Sepiolidae; genus Euprymna; species Euprymna scolopes. The sequence goes on from NC_136522.1 coordinate 73,404,608, forward strand.
AGTGTAATTTTAAATATGCAACAAATTTTGTTGATACTTGAAGGTATAAACATTCTAATTTCTTCAGATAATTTTTTTAAACAGTTTTCGCTAAAAAAAAGTATATTGTTCTATTAAACTTTTATTATTTAACTAGTGAGGGGTACCCGGCGTTGGCCAGGTGTTTTTCGGGGTATGTGAAAAAACCCCGAAAATGTGAAAAAAAACGAAGCCTTCACGACGCGCAGGTGGAAAATAGTAAAGTGTTTAAAAAAAAACAAAAAAAACGGGTGCGCGTTTTTGATTGACGTGACGGCGATAGGTATTCAGCAGTTATTTTGTGCGGGACAGTTTTGAATGAGGTGAATAAATCGGTTTGTTTGTTTTTGAAAATCCGCTCCCTGTTTATTAGGAGGAGCGAAATGAAAGCTACAGTCTGATATGACGAAGTCGACATTGAACAAAAATTACTTAGCTCTCTTGAGACAACTGGCTAGAGTCGAGTTTCGCATTTTTTTTTTATACCGAAAACCGAATGTAACGCGTGCCAATGCGGGAAATGTGGAATAATTAACGTTTGAAAGTCAATAAAATTAAATAGACAGGCGAGGGGTACCCGGCGTTGCCCGGGTGTTTTTTCGAGGTATGTGAAAAAAACCCGAAGCGTTGACGACGCGCAGTTGGAAAATAGTAAAGTGTTTAAAAAAAAAACAGGTGCGCGTTTTTGATTGACATGACGGCGATAGGTATTCAGCAGTTATTTTGTGCGGGACAGTTTTGAATAAATGGGTTTGTTTGTTTTTAAAAACCCGCTCCCTCGTCTCGATATGACGAAGTCGACATTGAACAAACTGGCTTTCGGCCTGTGATTAGAGTCGAGTTTCGCTTTTTTTTTATACCGAAAAGCGAATGTAACGCGTGCCGATGCGGGGAAATGTGGAATAATTAACGTTTGAAAGTCAATAAAATTAAATAGAGAGGCGAGGTCCATGGATAATTCGTAGATATTACAATTTATAGATGATATAAAAAGTTTTAAAAAGTTGTGAAGCGAGCAAGCGCTTGTTTGAAAGAAGCCTTTCATGGACATCGAGGAAAAGCGAACATACATACATACATTTTCGCTTTTATATTTATAGATTAGAATTCATTATTGGGATGAGTATTATTTATTTATTTATTGAGATGACTATTATCCTCATCTTTTTAGTTGTTGTTTCACGATGTTTCGGCCAACTATTCCTCTGGCCTTCGTCAGATGGTAACTGCAACGGGATACCAACTCGAATCTCTTAACTGCATTCTCAGCAATTACTGCCTTCCATAGTTGTTGTTGTCTCACCACGTTTTTGGCCAAGTAAGCCTCTGGCCGGCTTTGGATCAGATTGAAACCACTATCTTCAGACAATTCTCACCTGGAACCTAAGATGTTTCGAGGATAATCATCCGCAATAAATAAATTAATAATACTCCTCTCAATAATGAATTACAATTAAATAATATATCATTCATTTGGTACGGACTCGACCATGGAAGATCAGATAATAAATGAACGTGGATTTATAGGACCAAAAAATCCAACCTTGATCGCCCTTCGGGGCCTGTGGCGCAGTGGATAGAAACGTTTAATCTCTATGGTTCTAGGTGAGAATTGTCTGAAGATAGCGGTTTCAATCCTGCCCAAAGCTGGCCAGAAGCTTACTTGGCCAAAACGTGGTGAGACGACAATCTATCTCTTCCGAAACTAAAAGTCACAGAGCGGCATTAGGGGCCTTAAATGATTAGATTTTTTATGAACTGTTCTTTTCTGGATCTTTAGCCGGTTAAAAAAGTTTTTAAGGGGTCAAAAAAGGGGTCAAAATTGAAAAAAAAAAATCGTTATACATTTTGTATATTAATCTTAGTTTATTTTTAATCAATTCATATGCATGTCACATGGTACAGTGGTAACGTCACCAACTTTGAATGCTACAATTTTGCTTTTGGTTTCGATTCTAGCTGATGGCACCCAAATACTTTTCTTTTACTTGTGAAATTATGATTCTATAATAATATTAGCATTTCAGCCCGGCGCTGCCCGGTTGTTTGGAGGTGTATGTTGAGCAAAAGAAAAAAACAAAAAAAAAACAGTCAATATTTTTTAACTTTGACCCCTATTATGACCCCTTAACATTTGTTTTGGGCTCAAATCAAGTTATTAAGTTAGATCCATGCCCAAGGAACCTATATCTAAAATTTCAAGTGTTTAGACCCAAAATTGTCGGAGGAGTTTAGTAGAGTTATCAGAGGTCAAATCGTTGAACTTTGACTTTAACAGCCAAATTTCTGGCCGAAAATGGATTAGAAAGATTTTCCCAAATCTCAGTACCCTGTATATCAAATTTCGAGTCTGTAGACTTAAAATTGATAGTTAATGCGTAGGGAAATGTACACAGACACACAGATACACACACATAGACACGTTCACTTTTCTAGATATACTAGCATTTTAGCCCAGCGTTTCCCGGGTGTTTGGATGTGTATCTTGAGCAAAAAAATAAAAAAGTGGTAGTAGGAAGGCAGGCTCGAACCTGTACCATGAAGGAGGAAAAGAATGGGGGAAAAAACCTGATGCCTTTGCGGTTACGACCACCACCAAACTTGAAGTGACTTATTTTTAAATTAAGGCTAGACAATCGAAAGGAGAGGATACCTTTCAAAAATCTCTGCGAAAAAAGCGCCCCCCCCCTGTAGAAAAGTGTCTAGTTGAAGATGAAGATATCAATGTTTTTAGCCAATTTTTCGATATTTGTCGTATGAAAGGTTGCATTTAAAATGATACTGATCTTAGTAAAATCTGTCGCCTCTATCGAAAGTTTTAGGTAGACATGCAAACATACATACATACATACATACATTTATATATTGGTAACTAAATAGTTTTGACCCAAACCGATGAAAGAGCTTGCCCTATCTCTGAATACCCTTTATGTAAAATTTCAAATGTTTAGATCAGAAATTGTCTGAGTAATTTGGTAGACCGCACAGGTCAATTTTTTTTTAATTTGACCCCTATTATGACCCCTTAACATTTATTGTTTTGGGCTCAAATCAAGTTATTAAGTTAGATCCCTGTCCAAAGAACCTATATCTAAAATTTCAAGTGTTTAGACCCAAAATTGTCGGAGGAGTTTAGTAGAGTTCTCAAAGGTATTTCGTTGAACTTTGACCCCTTAATCACTAAATTTCTGGCCGAAAACCGATCGCATCGATTTTTCCAAATCTCAGTACCCTGTATATCAAATTTCGAGTCTGTAGACTTAAAATTGACAGTTATTGCATATGGAAATACACACACACAGACAGATACAGACACATTCGCTTTTATAGATAGACTAATAGATTAAACAAAAATATATACGTATACATAAATATATATGGAAACAATTTTTTGTTTACTGTAAAGATTTTACGCAAATATTACACAAGTATAAATCATGTAGAATATCTGCATGAATATAATTACACGTAATAGTTAACTAAAGATGATCACCCCATAAGAAAACCGAAAAAACTAATAGGGAATTAATTAAAATGAACGTTTAAAAGAATATGCAAATTAGTTAGATCTTTTTCTAGTGAATGCATTTCCACAACCCATATATAAGAAAATTGTATTTTCTTATTAAATAAATAAAAAAGAGGGGTTTTAATATGAATATCAATACACACAAAAGAAAAACGAATTTATAGGAGTATAGATAGATAGATATACGAAATCTGGACAAATTAAAATATCATATTTAAGCGGTCAAAAGCGGACGACCCCCTCCTCCTCCACTAGAAGTATATAACCCGGATGTGAAAGGAAGATCAAATGACAAAAAATATAAGAATTTTTTCTATTTTGTTGGGCACTCCTACCTTTTGTGTTCCTGAAAAATTTGAAGTCATCATTGACACAATATCATGTGATTAAGATATCATGTGAACCGTTTCCTTTGTAGCAAAAGCGAGCGAGGGCAGAAGGGTGGTGGTAAAATGTGTGGTGGTGGTGAGGATAAGGTAAAGGGCTGTAATGATGTCTTTACCAAATATTTGAGTTGTTTACTTCTCAGACATCAACCCTAAGTTTAAAGAAAAAAAATAAATAAATAAAGCATTTTATTTAAGAAGCTGACGGATTTGAAATTTGATTAACTTCCTCTATTTAAGTTATGCATACCAATTTTCATATGTAGGTAGATGAGCTTCTCCATGATTTTTTGAGATATAGTAAGATATCATAGTCTGCTTATTCTAATTTTATTTACACAACTTAATCTAGGGTATGTTTTTCACAAGGTCTAATTTTCGTTATGAGAAATGATGTTACTCAAATGTCCACCATTTTCATTTTCACACTCTTGTGCTCTCTGCAGGACATTGTCCAGAACATCACTTAATGTTTCAGGGCTTATGGCCCTAATTTTCTCCTCTATATTGTTTTTAAGGGCATTTATTGTAGCTGGTTTTATTGCATTGGGAGTAGGGTAATTTCTTGTGCTGAAGTTTCCTCAAAATTCTCTTTGAGTTTTTGATATTGGCTCCTTTGATAAATATTCGCTCCTGGGTAGTGTAATGATCCATGTTGACCTTGCAAGGGTTACTCGAGATGATCTGAAAAAAGTAAAAGAAAAATATAAAAAATTAAGAAAGTTATGAATTTATTTTTTAAACCATCAGCTTCTTTTGAGACACCCTGTATACACACACACGAGAGAAAAAGATATTGATCATAGAAAAATATATTCTGAAGGGAGGGTTGTCAAAGCTTTTTATATCGGGCATTTCGAAGTCTAATGCTTCAGAAAAGGAGGGAAGGTGCTAGGTAATAAAATAGGGATGCGACGATGATCGATAGATCTATATATATATATATATATATATATATATGAACAAATGATTAATAAAACATGTTAAAAGACATCTTGAAAAAGAGTTAAAAACATATTTAATTTTAAAAAAGGAAGCACAAGATAAGTGGATAGTCCTTAATCCGCGGAGTTTCGAAGAAATACTCTCCTTCTCATCAGAGGGCAGGAATTAGCAAAATGCAGGATCGGATTTTGCATATAAAAGTATTTAATGAAACTACAAGTAAGTCACAGATCTTACTTAGTTAAAAAAAAAAAAAGGGTGAGGTAAGGGGAATAGGAGGTAAAAGAAAAATAAAAAGATTTCGCATGAATGGATAGTCCGGTGAAGGGTAAAAAATCCAACGATGGTAAAATCCAAAACGGTCGAATGAAAAATTTCCAATCCAATGGGTAAATTCCAAATGGTCCAAAATGATCCAAAAGGCAGAGTTCCTTGGAAAAAATCGCAAATGGAATGAATTCCAAATCATTAAAAGAAAAAGCACTGGAGAGAATATTTAAAACACGTCTGTCAAGGCTGGAGGAATCAAGTAAATTCATTTTATTTTTATATATATATATATATATATATATATATATATATATATATATTTTTTTTTTTCTTCTTCTATTATTACTATCTTTTTCTCTTGTATCTAAGCTCCACCTGCATGTCGAGCTTTTTATTATATCGATAAGTTTCGATTTAAAAAATCCTTATATACTTCTTTGATCCCCTTTGTGTGTATATGTATGTATATACATATATGTATATATATATATATGTATGGGCGAATGAACTCTTTTTCTGGATCAACGGCCAACTAGCACCGTGTATATTTGTGTGTGTGTGTGTGTGTGTGTGTGTATATATGTGTATTGGAGTAGAGAGGGCCCCCGTAAGCCGTGGTGAAGGCAGCCTTTCTAGGAGAAGCAAATCTCTGATTTAAAAAACCATAAAGCGGAAGACCAGTACCCGCATTAAGCTGGTCTGCAGTTTAATTTGTTGCTGGCTATCTTGCTCTTGCTTGTTGCTGGATCTCAACATTTTGAACCGAGAGAGAGACTTAGCTGTCGTACAAAGCTAAGACTCTGTAACATCATATTTGTATAGATACTTCCTCAGACATTTGGGCTCATGCATTTTAAATGTCTGAGGGAGTGGCACTCGTCTGACAAGACGTTGCAATCATCATCATCATATATATATATATATATATATATATATTTATATATTATAATTTTCCGAATTTTATTATGTTTATATAATTGAGAATTCAATAATCGTTCATGTACCAATAAATTTTAAGTCAGGATAAGGTGACTTAATTTGTAAGCTTCAAAATTACCAGTCTTTGTAATCCGAGTATTCATATATTATTTTAACAAAATAAAAACAAAGGCCGGATTGATAGCACAAGTAGTGCATTTTCATTGTTCGTTATAATTGTTTTACGACCATTGGACAATTTCAAACCTTATATCGTTTGAAAATATTGACAAGAATGGCTTCTCTTCAGACGTTGAGAAAAACACTTTTAATGAACAATATGGAATCCTTTTTCCTTTTAAGGAAACTATGTGATAAAAAATTTACCTACTTTGTTTCTTTCAGAGTTTTTTTTCTGTTAAGGATTTTTATATCCTTATCCTATATCTAATATGGTCCTATATCTACTTGTTGCTATCAATCCAATCTTTGTTGTGTTAATTTTGTTAGAACAATATGTACGAGCCCTTTCTAGTCTCGCACAGAAACATGCGTTCACATCTCAAGCCATTTTTCTTGTCATACACATACGCGCACACAAACATACGTGCGCACGTACACACACGTAGATATATTCACGTTCACATACATACACTCACGTTTTCGTGCATACACACACACACGCTAACGTACACACATGTACGCAACGTCACTTCCCCTTTGAAGGAAATCCACACATGCGCAAAAGACCACCGGAAACAACTATAAAAGCAAGAGACCAGAGCTGTTTCTTTCTTTTTTTTCGAACCAGCTCCCGAGCTGAGCGGTCGACGGACCATCCGCTCCCTTTCTGGGCATGCGTGCCCACGCGCATCATCTTCCCTGCCACTATGTGTGGGGGCAAGAGTCAACGGACAGTATGTACACCTTACACAGTTTCTATCTCCATGGCCGGGATTGACTTTCTCACTCTCTCTTTCTCTCTCTACAACAATAGACTTTCCTTCTCACCAGTTAACAGCGAGAGACGCACGCCAAACTAAACATGAAATAAATTCTAGTTCGTTTATTTCAATAAACACGTTCGTTCCTTTCTCAAAACAATTCATTTTACCTATTTTGTACGACTGGGGAGGGGGGGATATATATGATATATCCACCAGTCCGCTACAAATATATATACAGGGGGTCCACGAAGTCTCGCTACATTATGTAGCGAGACTTTGTGGACACCCTGTATATTATTCTACCTTATATAAAAGTCTGAATTTGTTCCAGTCTCCAATTTTTTTTTTTATGTAGTGAACCGTTCAGAAAAACCATAATACTCTTTCGGTTTCTGCATGATTTAAAATATGATATTTGTGGGCAACGCCAGATGGTTTGCTAGTATATATATATATATATATATATATATATGTGGGTGACTGTGTCTGCTTAGACGAGGAATGGTCTCTATCAAACTCCTGTCAACAGACTTGAAACTTGATATATATCGGATTTGAACCTATGGAACAATTTTGATTTGGTTTTGAGCTGCTAAAAATAGCTGCTATAAGGTCAAAATAAAAAATATGGAAATTAGCAGACGTAAGAATGTTTTGGTTTTAATTGATGGCACCCAATTTTTATTTTTGTTTGTTTTTACTTTCAAAATCATTACTATGTATTGGATGCAATATAATGATTATGTATGTGCTCTATCATAATATGAAATTTTCCTGAATAAAAATATGATATTAAAGCATATTTTACAACCGAGTAACACTGAGAAACCTGCTAATATATAAATATATATAAGTGACTTTGTGTGTGGAACGGTCTCTACCAAACTACTGTCAATTTCTGACCTACATACTTGAAACTTGATATATAGGGGATTTGGACCTGTGGAACAAATTCGATTAAGTTTTTAGCCGGACATTGGCAGGCATTAATCAACTTAATGTGGTCTTTTATGCATGCGCAAATAAACATTTAATACGTTAAACTTAAATCCAAGAAAAGTTGGTTAAAGTTCCATATCCACAAGTAAAAATCCAAAGGAATCACGTTACTGGAAGATATTTCGATGTCATCCAAAAGGCAGAATTCCGTGAAATAATTCACAAATAGGTACCAAAAAAAAAAAAAAAAAAAAAGTTCAAAATATTATTATTAAAAGAAAGATAATTTTGCGTAAAATGAAGAAATTTTAAGACACTTCTGGTGAGGCCGCCTTTTTAAATACGAATAATATATATATATATATACTAGTAGGCTGCCTGCTGTTGCCAGGTTGTAAAATACACGCAAATATTATATTTTAACTCATGCAGATTTTTTTATTATCGAGACATTTTTCTATAGATTATCATCCAATATATAGATTATCATCCAATATATAGATTATCATCCAATATATAGTAATGATTTCAAACTTATAAAAAACAAATATATGACTTGGGTACCATAGATTTAGCTTTTAGCCGGAAAAATAGTTGTTGATTGATAAATTGGAACTTGCCAAATATGTTTAATTGCATTAATTTATCAAGTTTTGGTATGCAATAATAATTTATAATCATATATATATATATATATATATATATATATATATATATATATATATATAAAGTGAACGTGTCTGTGTGTGTGTACATTTTGCAACGCAATAACTCTGTCAAGTTTCAGTCTACATACTCGAAATTTGATATACAGGGTACTGAGATTTGGGAAAATCTTTCTAATCCATTTTCGGCCAGAAATTTGGCTGTTAAAGTCAAAGTTCAACGATTTGACCTGATAACTCTACTAAACTCCTGACAATTTTTGGTCTAAACACTTGAAATTTTAGATATAGGTTCCTTGGACATGGATCTAACTTAAGTTGATTTGAGCCCAAAACAATAAATGTTAAAAAAAAATTGACCGCTTATTTTTTATTTATTTATTCTTTTGCTCAACATACACCTTCAAACAACCGGGCAACACCGGGCTGAAATGCTAGTGTGTGTATGTATGTATGTATATATATGACAGACTTATTGACTGAATAGTTTTCTAACGAATGATAAAAAATATAAAAATTAAAGAATTTTTTTTATATAGCTTAAAGGTTAAAAAAAAACCTTCCAAGACGATATATATATATATATATATATATATATATATATATAATTTAAAGGAGATTAGAACAATAGTCTAAAGAGCTGAGTGTATTTTAATGTAACAGTGAAATTACTAGTTCAATTAAAATACAGGAAATAGAAAGTGCTCGTTGTAATTTAGATATATAAATATATATTGTACATAACTTGATGTATACCACAATAAAAAGCATTGTTTTCCGAAACGATCGTACAGATAATTGATTTTGTTGTTGTTCCTTCTTATGAAATGGATTTTTAATTTAATTATAATTTGATTTTTAAATTTTAAATTATCAATCACATTACTTAATATATATATATATATATATATATATATATATATATATATCGTCTAGGAAGTCTTTTTAACCTTTAAGCTATATAAAAAAAAACTTCTTTAATTTTTATATTTTTTATCATTCGTTAGAAAACTATTTAGTCAGTAAGTATATATATATATATATATATATGTGTGTGTGTGTGTGGCACAATGAGTCACTATTTTTTCCTCTTTATTCCGTTTATTTCAGTTTGTTTCTATTCTTTTTTTTTAATTAATCTTTGGATCTGATTTCCTTAAACTACTTTTGAAACGATTGTTTAAGGGAGAATGGTGAAATAATATAAAGATTAATAAAATCTGCAACAACAATACAAATAACTAATTTAGAAAACAATGTTATTGGGAGATGGGAAAGCTGTAGAAATTTGATCTGTTTCTGAAATTCTGTTGTTGCCATTGAAGCACAGGGTGGGGCAGGCGCCAATTATGAATGAACAAAACACTGGCAAAAGTTATAGCCCGTTGACTTGGAATGAGTGCTTTATGCCAAATTAATAGTTGAATGTGGTTAAATTTGTGCTCATTTTACCATCTATATATTAATACGATAACGTGTGTGTTATTTTCTGTGTCATGCTTACATCCGGATTGTTTAATTGTTATGTACTTCCATTTCTTGTCACAAATAATTTTACCAAGAATTTTTCATAAGTTTTGGTTTCGATATCGATTATAGCTGATGACACTCCAACAATCTATTTTTTTTTATATAAATAATTTTATCAATAATTACAAGTTTTGGTTTCGATTATAGCTGAAGGAACTCAACTTTTTATATATATATATATATATATATATATATATATATATATATATATATTATTCATAAGTTTTTATTTCGGTTTCGATTCAAGCTAATGCACCCAAGTCATGGGGATGTATATTTTTTTTATTTTTGAAATCGCAACTTTATAATATATAAAAATCGATAGAACATTAACTCTATAATAATATATACGAAATCTGCAAGGATTAAAATATATTAAAGCATACTTTATGACCGGGCTTTGCCAGGCGTTCGTGCTAGCTTAGATAAATACTTTAACAAAAGAGCTACAATAATATCAGAGTGTCTCCATTTACACTGAACATCTACAGAATGCCAACATCAATATATTACATATGAATGAGTCCCCTGTGGAATTTCCACAGGTCCCGCTAGTTAAATACTAATTCCTATGAACCTCGAACAGATACCATAATACTTTATTTGCTGCACCTTATCATAACAAAGATCCATACAAAATTATAGCCTGTTGACTTTGAATGAGTGCTTTATCCAAAATGAATGTTAAATTTTTGTTCATTTTTGCATTAATCCCTAACTGTGCATTGATAATTTTTTAACAAGGGAGTCACCACTTATGAAGGCCCAAAGGTCACTCAAGGATAAGGGTTAATCAAGTGGAGGAAATTGTTGATAGTGGTTGTAGCTAGTCGAGTGTTTTTGTGAAAGTTTGGTAAGGAGGGATCATAGATTGGAGCTCAAACATGCACTTTCCATGTTAATAACGATCGAGCAGAGACAGGCCTGCAACGTCTTTTCTGTGGGAGACGACGTTGCAGGGAAGTAAAAAGGGTATCGTCTAGGTTTCAAAGTCTGTTTTTAATTTTATCAAGACGAGATACGGGGGGGGGGGTGCTGAGTTTTGGGTTAAAAGATGCAGAACAGTTTTTTTTTTTTTTTTTTTTTTTTTTTTTAAAATTACATTTTCACCCCAAACAAAGCACAGTGCCACTTTGATGTAGGGGGCTACTATCAGGAACATGAGTTGCAGGGATACTATGTAGGGAGTTGAGCAGCAAGATGTCTGTTTGCATTACACTTGAACTTCTACATATCAGTAGTCGGGGAAGCAGGAACCCGGAATAGAATTTCAAAGTCTAGCAGTTCTGGGAAAGAAACTACTAGAGTAGAAGGCTTTCTTACATCTGGGGATTTCTACTGTGTAGGGGTGGAATTTTGCTGCTTGTCAAATTGTAATATTTTTAGGGGGAAAAACCAAAGGAAACGTGGAAGTGATAAGAATAGACTTGACGTAAATAAAGACCAGAGATTAGTTTGGAAGTTAATTTCTTGAAGCCATTCAACACATGCCAGAATGTAAAATGTGCTGGTTTGGAAAGCATAATTTTAAAAATAAGATTTCTGTAAAGTGTTGTTTTTTGTTTTTTTTTTTTACAAAAACCTAAAATTTTTATACCTCCAAATTTTATATATTTTTTTTTTTTTTAAATCTCATTTTATATATATATACATATATTTTTTTTTTTTTTTTTTTTTTTTTTTACAAAAACCTAAAATTTTTATACCTTGAAATTTTATATATATATATATATATATATATATATTTAATAAAAATCTCAAATTTTATACTTTTTCCATCAAATTGAAGAACAACCTTTCTTTTATGAGATGAAATGATTTTTCAAAGTCTGGACAGAATAATCATTCTTACACACTGGTTCTCGCTAGATCATCGACGTTAAGCAATGCCAAGTCAGGCCATTAGCATTTGGGAATACCTAGCGCTGAATGTAGGAGGATATCGTCACCTCTCTGCTAGAACTGCAAAAGTCCAATCATTTGCTGGGGAGAGTTATTTGGTGCGTCCGTGCCGTGGAGATGTTTTTGGAACGATTGTTCTGTTCTGGCACAAGACCAGCTCCCCGGCTGTTAGACACGATGAAACAATAGGCACATCCCCTTTGCATCAAGGGGTTGATATGACGTCAGTTATAAGCGGCTGGCAGGTCAAGTCTTCTTTGCATCGAGGAGTTTTCTTGTTAGATTCTTGGCAATCAGTGGTTGAAAATGTTTCTTATAATTATTAAAGAGAAAGAGTTTTATCTTGGTAGTATTAAAGGTAACTAATATTAATATATTAGCAGAAGTACCTGGCGTTGCCCAGGGCAAAACTGTAACCTATTTCCATTATAACTTCTATCTCTCTACTTCTCTCTATCTGTCTGTCTGTCTCTCTCTCTCTCCTTCCTCTTCCCCTTTTTTCCTCTGCACAGCCCATTCCTCTCTAGCTGAACACACACAAACAACTTTCCTTTATATAATAAATTCTTTAGTAATTAGTTGTCATTTTGTTGCCAAATTTGTGTATTCCTTCATCTTCACCATGACGGTTGCTGTTGGGGTGCTACAGATGCCCTGTCAATCAGTCCTCTTCGTTTCCTGTCCTCCGCATGTTTGACTGCCTCACTCAGCTTCAATCCTGTCCATTCTGTGATGTTGTCTTCCCATCTCTTCTTCTGTCTTCCTCTCTTTCTTCCTCCTCTGTTCTCTTAAGCTCGGTCTTCACAAGCCCCTCTCCTCTTACGAGGCCAAACCATTTTAGTTTATACCTCCTGATTGTGGTGAGAAAATCTTCATAAGGACCAATCGTTTTGCCTAATTCTGTTTTTGACTTCCTCATTGGTTATGTGTAGGGCTATGACAACAGCATATTCTTTTCATTGTTTTGATTCTCGAGAATGTATTTGACACGCTTATAAGTCTATTCTTATCACTTCCACGTTTCCTTTGTTTTTTTTTCCCCTAAAAATATTACAATTTGACAAGCAGCAAAATTCCACCCCTACAATTAATCAAGCGATAACCACATCACTCTACATAAAAAACATAAGACATCGATGGATATATACCCGAGAATTAAAACATGGAAAAGAATATGCTGTTGTCACAGCCCTAGTTATGTGGTCTTTGTAAGAGATGCGAGTCTTCTTTTGTGCATCTCACTTCTGAGGCTTGAATCCTCTTCTCTAATTTCCAAGCATCTCCTTCCTATTCATTTCTATTCAACACGAATTGGAATAAATAAATTGTCACAAACTAAGAGTGACCTATGAAGTCCCTGCCAAATGACTCCAGTGTCGTCCTTATATTACTTTGAAATAACTGAAAAATCCGAGTTATTTCCTTTTACCTGATAACATTAAAAGATGTGTGTCCATCTTGATAACATTAAATGATATAAATGCTCATTCGACCCCCCAAATGAAGTTTTTTTTTTTTTTTTTTTTTTTTTTTTTTTTTTAAGCAATGCCAAGAGTGACCTATGAAGTCCCTACCAGTATCGTCCTTATATTAATTCGAAATAACTGAAAAATCCGAGTTATTTCCTTTTACCTGATAGCATTAAAAGATGTGTGTCCATCTTGATAACATTAAATGATATAAATGCTCATTTGACCCCCAAATGAATTAAAAAAAAAAATTTTTTTTTTTTAAGCAATGCCAATCAAGAAAATATAATTTTTTGGAGGAGGGCCAGTGAGAGAGGAGTACAAAGTCGTAGCACTCCTGACCATTAGTTTGAAATTTAGTATAAAAAATTTTGAATTTCACTATTATAATGTAGTTGCACCAAATTTTGTGGATGTTTGATTAGGAGTTTTTGACTTTCAGCTTGACATGCAAATACACATACACGCAACTGCGCTTTAGTTATGTGCGATTGTGATATTTTGATAAATTTAACATCTTGTTTCAAATTCTAATTTCAGATGGCAGTGAAATCTAACTCTGTACACGAATGGCTGCGGTTCATGCAACTCGGACGTTATGAAGGGACGTTACAAAAAAATGGATTTGACTCGTTGGAGAAGTGCATCTTTTTAGACGAGAAAAAACTTGATGAAATTGGCATCATCCTGCCAGGTCACAAGAAACGTATCTTGGCAAACCTTCCTGTCTCGGGAGAATATTGTTACGCGGAAAGCATTCCATTTAATCTGGACGATGATATCCCAAACTTTCCTGCTCCGGAACCACCAGTGGGTTCACCGCCACCCATGTTACCTCCGAAAATTTATCGTAAGAAACCAGAACAAAAGTTAGAGGACACGTCGCCGCCTCGTGTGGTAAAAGCAGTAACCATTCCAGAGAAACCCATTCCAAAACCGAGAGTGACTGTTATAAAGAAGAACACGTCGGAGGAATCTGATCGTCCAGTACCAAAGCCACGGTCAAGGTTACCGGCAAACATTGAAGAGGAATCTGCAAGCGGGATAGTCCAGGGGTCGCAGGCGACTGAAAACTCAAGATTAAAACAGGTTAATGCTGATGAGGAGGGAGCTGTGGATTCTGGATCAGAGTCTGTTTCTCATCGAAACCCGGACGATAGATCAACTGATGTTTCCCATAAGAGAAGCACATCGACTCTGCTTGATTTTGATCCATATTTTGTTAAATCTCCTGACAGGATCACGACTCCATCTTTGCCAGCAATAACAAAACCTGTTCAGATCGGCATGGTAACCAATTCCAAAGATAATGTGAAGACAGACTCCGATAAAGTCTTCACATTTGACATAAAAGCAAGCGTTCTGAAAACTCACACTTCCGAAGGTTCTAAAAGCCCGCCTAGCAGTTCAGTCACAGATCAAAAACCATCCACGTACGAATCTTTGTGGTCATTAAAAACTTTACCAACTCACGAAAGCGACAGAGAACCCTCTACGCAGCCTTCAAACACCCCTGCATCTTCTGTACCCAAATTAGATCCCCTTTACAGAAAGATTGAAAAGAAAGACCACACTCTATTTAACTGTGACCCGCCTTCGTACCCGCCACCCCCATTACCTGCTGAGAAAGCCCCGCCGATCCCTCCCCGGCCGATTGATAAAGGAAAGCATTCTGTTAAATCCTTGGATCCCTTTAATGGACAAGATCCGTTCAAGGATTTTGGGCCCGTGTGCGATATGTTTAATCAGGGATCTGTTCCTGGTGGTTTGGGTTTGGATGAAGTGGAGTTCGATCCGTTTTTCCAGCATGGATCGACGGTGCCATCTGTACCAAATGCAATGATCCAGCAAGGATTTTACCCAGAAACACTCAATTCGGTTCCACCTGCCCAACATGCACCATCAACTCGACTGCACGAACCTTTCACAAGTAATGGTAAGTGATTTTTTTTTTGTTTTGTGTATTCGATGCAGATTTACAGGTGATTTGCATTAAACTGAAAGAGGATCCAGGATTCCTGGATATTTTATTTCTTTTCTTCAGTTTTCTTTTGTTTCAGCTCCTATGAAAATGATGGAGATCTTTTTAAGATTTCATTTTTTTTTTTTCATGCCATACATCGACGCCTCCGTTCAGTCTCAAAAGACAAAGGATACTAGGGGCAGCTGCGTGTGTAATTGTGAAGCAAGGGTTGGAAAATCCCCAACCACACCTCTCCTGAATTGGCACTGTTTGAATCCGGTGGCATGGAGAAGTCCAGGACGACTGGAAACAATGCCGAGATAAGCAGAGAGCACATACAGCACCTGGGAATCCCAAATGGTCACCCATTTTGTACTGACCCAGTTCAATGTTGCTTAACTTTGGTGATTGTTGTATATAAGAGCTTGGTATATCATCATCTTTTCCTACTCAGCTCTGTTTAAGCCAGCATCATTAGGAACACTGACTTGTATTAAGGTTGCTTCTTTCTGGTTGTTTGGTTGTTTTTGTTTTATGGTATATCAACCCTTTTCAGGTTATTTAATGCCGAATCCAAAGATTTAAGAAAAAAATTTTAATAGAATATATTTGTTGTTTTCAAGTCAGTTTCTATTTAACCCATAGTTGGAACCCTAACAAGTACTACCACTCCGGGTCAGAGTGGACCTGGGAGCAATGGCAATTAAAGGGTGGCTTCACACTCCCCAAAGCCCACAAGCTGGGGCCTCACCACTGGATATAGTTTAAGGTCATATCCAGGACCATGCTTCTTTCTGGTAATCCTATATCACCATGTCAGGTTTAATAGCTGCGTTTTCAAGGTATATAATTGTAGGAATTGCATATTCATAGTTGATGGTGTATAACTTATTACCAACTGTTTATTCTGGTATGTTTCCCAAGACTGTATTGATGAATTGGACTGGAAGAGCGTTACTTTCTCAACCAAGATTCCTGGACTACCTTTTTTTTTTTTTTTTGTTCTAGTTGGGGATGAAACATCCTACCGGATGGCAGACATTCACCTGCTATCTCATACATTCCAACTAAGAAGTCATTTTAAAATTCTAACTAACGCTTTAAGCACAATCGTTTGAATCTCTTTTGCATTTGGTTCGCCAGGTAGTTTTTGAAATTCGTTTTTATGAGTCTGATTGCTCCTATAATTACTGGAATGATGAAAATCTTCCTAAGATTCCAATTTCTTTTCACATTTTACACAAGATCTTGTAATTTCGTTATCTTTATCCTCTCAACTCTGTTTAACCTTGTATCATCGGAGACACTAACTTCTACTAAAATTGCGTCTTTGTCTTTCTTGTTCCATGTCATATCCGGTTTAACAGTTCTGTTTTCTAGGTATGTAGATTGCGAATAATTGTTCAATGCGCACAGGTAAATTGTAGATTTCACACCTCCAAGAATTGGTTCTCAACCGATGCTTAGGAATGCATTGAAATATTTCGAAATGGTCAGAAAACTTCATGACAAGTCAGAATATTATTTCTTCAGTCCACATGAAATAATTGTCATACGAATTATTTACAAGATTCGTTGGAAAGTTTGCTTTGCTCAAAAAAAAAAAAGTTTTTTTTGAATGAATGACAAAAACCATGTTTTAAATATTTTCATCTCCAACCATCAATTGACTACGAATAATGGTTCAATACACATGATAAATTACAGATTTCACACCTCCAAGAATTGGTTATTAACTGATTCTTGGCAATCCATTGAATCATTTGCCAGCTTCATGACAAATTGGAACATTATTACTTCAGTTCACATGAAATCTTTTTTTTTTTTTTTTTTACAGTGATCACCACTTATCAAGGCCCGGAAGCCACTCAGGGATAAGGGTTATTGCAAGTACAGTACGTTAGTGTGGAGATTTGATGAAGTGTTTACTTAAGGGGCTATTCATTAGGAATTTGTTAACATTGGACTTGAAGACATCCAAGTTGTAGTCCAGTGGGAAGCAGGCAGACGGAACAGAGTTCCACAGGCGTGCAGTTCTAAGAAAGAAGCTTTGTTCATGGAATCCACGTTTTGATTTAGGCACAGATGTAGAGTGGGGGAAATTTTTCACAGTGGATTCAGCTAGACGGGTGTTTTTCGTGAAAGATTGGCGAGGGGGGGGGGACCAGAGATTGGAGTTCAGACGAGCACCTGCCATGGAAATAACGATAAAACAAGGATAGGCTCGTAACGTCTCTTCTGTGGGAGAGGGGTTGCAGGGTAGAGAAATACGAATCATTTACAAGATTCGTTGGAAAGGAAAGTTTGCTTTGCTCAAAAAAAAAAAAGGTTTTCTTTTTCTCTTTTTTTTTTTTTTAATGAATGACAAAAACCCTGTTTTGAATATTTTCATCTCCAACCATCAATTGACTACGAATAACGGTTCAATACACATGATAAATTACAGATTTTGCCCCTCCAAGAATTGGTTATTAACTGATTCTTGGCAATCCATTGAATCATTTGCCAGCTTCATGACAAATTGGAACATTATTACTTCTTCAGTTCACATGAAATCATAAACATCATTTGCAAGACTTGTTGGATGTATTTGGAGAACTCAGCAGAAATTTTCTTTCTAGGCTGCTGCGTCTGCACATTATTAAAAATTAAATTCATTTCAGTAATTTAATTTTTAAAAATTTATATTTAATCAAGAATTTGTTATTAACTGACACTTAGGAAACCTATTGAATCATTTACCAGCCGTGTGACAAATTGGAATATTGTGATTTCTTCAATCTGCATGATATCATTAACATAAAAATCATTTCCAAGAACTTGTTGGACATATTCTAAGAATGAAGCAGCCATTTTTTTTCTAGGCAATCTAATTCGAGTTTTATGTAAAAACTGAAACAAATCCTTGCTCCACATATAAATTATAAAGATAATTGTTCGTAAAGAAAGTCTGCATTGCTTAAAAAAAAGTTTTTGTATTGAATGACAAAATCCATGTTTTGAATATTTTCATCTCCAACCATCAATTGACTACGAATAACGGTTCAATACACATGATAAATTACAGATTTCATGCCTCCAAGAATTGGTTATTAACTGATTATTGGCAATCCATTGAATCATTTTCTAGCTTCATGACAAATTGGACAGTTCACATGAAATCATTGTCATAAACATTTACAAAATTTGTTGGACGCATTCGAAGAATCCTGTGAAAATTGTCTTTCTATGACGCTGTATCTACAAATTACCATAGTTAATTGTATCAGTAAGTTTACTCTCTCTTCCTCTTATTCAGCGAAGAGCTTGCTTTTTAAATTAGGTAAAACAGCTTGGCATCGATTATTCTATAAGTTACCATATGGTAAATTCTCTTTTACGGCTGCAAATGTTGGACAGTAACGAAGGCACCTGAAAATTATTTGGAAGCAGCAGAGATGTGGTTTTTAAGGAAAATTCTACGAATCTCATCGACAGAAAGGAAGACAAAGAAGTCATGCGTAAGGTAGAGTACAGCAGATTACTATTCAGTACTGTCCACGCCAGACAGTTAAAGTGCTTGACTGAGCTTCAATCTATGGTCCCCCCTCACCAAACTTTCATGATAAACACCCGTTTAGCAGAAAACACTATCAATAATTCCTCCCACTGCCTAAGCCTAAACGTAGATTCCATGAACAAAGTTTATTTCTTAGCAGTGCACGCCTGTGGAACTCTCTACCGTTTTCCTGCTTTCCAGCTGACTACAATATGGTTGTCTTCAAGTCCAACGTAAACAAGTTCTTGAGGAGTTGTTCCACTTAAGTTAACAAAATTACCGAATTTCCATTACTAACGATTACTATATTGTCCAATTGACTACTGTACACTCTTTAACCCTTATCCTCGAGTGCCCTCTGGGCCTTGATAAGTGGTGATGCCTATGTAAAGAGAAAAAAGTTTTTTTCAGTCATTTAATGTGGACAGACAGCTTGAAAAAAAAAAGCTTGATATTAGGAAAAATCGACGGAAAAAAGAGCTGAGAAAAACAGCAAACTTCACTGACGTTTTCAACAAGGTCATTGGAAATATGACTACAGGTCTCATCAGAAAGACCGAATGCAGAGCCACAATAACAAACTCGATACCTGAAGAAGAAGAATAATCTACCAGTAAGAGTTACTTCCCTTGCATTTATGATGTAACGAATTTCTAATCGTCTTTTTTTCTTTTTTTTTTTTTTTGCCAAACTCATTCAGACGGATTTTGTACAAAGATAACAAATCAACAATTTATAACACGTAGTTTGCATTTTTTTAATATCTATAAATATATCGTAGACCCTCTCCCCCCCCCCACACACACATATATATATATTTTAGATTTAAAATAACATTTTTTATTAAAGAGTCCTATATGCAAGATTAGGTTTGTATTACTGTATACATAGATTCGAAAAAATTTTCAAAAAACAAATATATAGCAAATAAATGTTATCAAAGGCAACAAAAGTTACTTTTCTACCTAACTGAATATGTTTTTAGTGTTTTTATTTAATGTAACATGTTTATTCAGCTCGAAAAACATAGTGTTTACCGATGTATTGGAAAGTTAAAAATTCCACCTGACTAAAAAAAGCTAGACAAAAAATGGCACCCGACTAAAAAAAAAACAAAAACAAGACAAAATACTGTTAGAAACTCGCTCAATATATGTTACCGTGACATAGGCTGACATATATTCGGTGGGTTTTTAACAGTATTTTGTCTAATTTTTTATTTTAACTCTTTTTCCCAAACTTACTGTGTCAAAGAGAGTCAGGTGTCATTTTTAATTTTCCAATACATCAGTAAACACTGTTTTTCGAGCTGAATAAACATGACACATTAAATAAAAACACAAAAAATATATCCAGTTAGGTAGAAAAGTAACTTATCTTGCCTTTGATAATATTTATTTGTTATATATTTGTTTTTTGACAACTTTATCGAATCTGTGTGTACAGTAATACAAACTATTTATTTTTAAACAAAATTGGATTGCTTTTTTTTAATTTATTTTTTTTTAAACCCCGTCCCCTCCCCGATATAGGGCTTATTGCCACTTGAATGTACGTGGCTACTATTTTGGATCATGTCTATCGGCATTGTGGGGAGTTGGGTAGTGTGATGCCTGTCCACATTTATGTTTAAATATTTCATTCGGATCAACAAACATCTTCAGAAGATTTGAAATATTAGCATTTCAAATAGTGATTTGTTCTGAAATTATCATATAGAATAAAATATAATGGTTATCATTTTATATCTCTCTATCCGTCTATTTATATTCTATGATATATAAAAGCGAAAATGTGTGTATGTATGTTCGCTTTTTGTGTATGTCCAAGAAAGGCTGTTTTTTAGAGAAGTGGTCGGTCGGCTCACAACTTCTTAAAACTTTTTATATCACATATAAATCATAATATCTATAAGTTAACAACGGAGGTCGTCTGTCTATTTAATTTGCTCAACTTTGGGAAGATAAATATTCAACAGTTTTTGCTCGCCGTGTGTGGATTAGGCTTTTTCGTATAATAAAAGCGACACTAATTCTGTGGTATTTTTCCAGTCTCGATCGCCGGAAATGTCCGAAAGCAATCAGCTTTGATCAATCTGGAAATTTTTTCCTTATATCAGACAATGGCTATTCAATTTGGACAATGGGAGCTCCCCCCCCCAAACATCTTGGGGAAAATAAAAATAAAACAAGCGTTCCCGCATTAAATAAAATACTTCCCCGCAGTCAAAGTTGACCTCATTAAGTCGTTAAAATGTGCACCTGCAAATTCTAAGTAATTAAATAAATTCAAACGTCTTTCCGTTAGTATGTTGTGGTGGCCCAGTGGTTAACGTCGCATGTTTTTTTTTTCACACTTTAATTTCCAACTATGCCTCAAGGGTTCGGGTTCGGGTTCGATCCTCATACTCGCCTACCAAAACTTTTTTTTTTTTTTAAATTTTAACCATAAGGAGTTTTGATTTACTCAAAACCACACATCTCCAAACACCCGGGCATGCCGGGTACCCCCCCCCCCCCCCCCGCTAGTATATATATAAAATTTTAGTCATTCAATGAATTTAAAAATTTATGACGTGAAATGTTTGAGTAAGGGAAGTTAACTTCCCTTACTCTAACGTTTCCAGAAGCAGGCAGTTCTAGGAAAAAAGCTTTGTTCATGGAATTTGCATTTAGATTTAGGCACAGATAGAGTAGAGGAAATGGTCGTTGTAGCTAGTCTACTTTTTTTTTTTTGTGAAAGTTTGGCAAGAGGGGGGTTGCTATAGATTGGAGTTCAGTCAAGCACTTGCTATGGAAATAACAATAGAGTAGAGACCGTCGCCTTTCACAAAAACATCACTCATGGAATTTGAGAACAAAAGGACATTCTAAATAGCAAGATACAGAGCAGAATGTTGGGTCTTGAAGAAAGTCGACAAGAGGAAAATTACTGCTTTTGAATTGTGGTGCTACCGTAGACTTCTTCGTTTAAGTTGGGTGGACAAACATACAAACAAATGGGTTAAGAAAAAGATTGGACCACGCTGAAAACTGCTGGACAACATTAATGACAGGAAATTGCGCTCTTTTTTGGGTGGGGGGGGGATGTGGCCAGAACAGATGGCCTAATAAAAGATCTGCTCTTTGGTACAACCACTAGCAGAAGAGGATATGGAAGACCAAAAACAAGAATGTCAGACAACGTGAAGAACATTGCGGACATTAGCATGGCTGAGTTGCTTGGAATGGCGCAGAACCGGAGTTAATGACGATTTGTGAAGAGTGCCATGGCTGGTTTGTAATGACCATTCTGTCCGAAAGAGTGATGCAATATTTTCCATTTATACAAGAAGTTGAGATATTCGTTTAACAAAAATTTTAGCATTTCGAAATTCAGGACCCTTTCCATTGTTTTCCCAAGAATATTTGGTGTATATGATTAACATTTAAAAAAAAATAGTATATGTCTGAAGTTTTAAAGGTGTTTAGCTCCTTGTAGTCTCCTTAGGAGTAGGCTAAGAGATCTTATTGTCTTTACTGGTAAGTTTTATATAAAACTAGCCTGGGTGCCCTGCATTGCCCGGGTGTTTATATATAGGTGCGTGTTGACCCCCCCCCCCTCCCCAAATATGGTGGTAGGCAGGCAGGCTCGAACCTGTACCATAAAGGAGGAAAAGAACGTGAAAAAAAGTGACGTGTTTGCCGTTGTGTCCATCGCCAAACCGGAAGTGGCAAAGGTTTAAATTAAGGCTAGTCAATCGAAAAGAGGTAATGACTTTCGAAAATCTTGGCAAAAAAAAGCGACCCCCTTCTTGTAGAAAAGTATCCAGTTGAGGGTGAAGGAATTAATATTTTTAGCCAATTTTTCGATATTTATTGTCTGAAGGGTCGAGCTTCAAAAAAATACCAATCTCATGAAAATCCGTTGCCTCTGTTGTAAGTTACATACATACATACATACATGATGGCAGCAAACTCATTCTCGAGTATTGCCATTACTTAATACATCTCTGGCTCAAAAGAGGCAGACATGAGCGCCACAAGCAACACAGGCCAGACGGTCACCTACAATATATATATACGCACACACACACCTGGTAATGACCGGGTCCAGGCTGTAGTGCCCTGAACACCTGCCGGACCAGACCTTGGATGTTCCAGAGCCTTTATTTCCATTGATGCCCATATCCACATCAGTCCTCATTGAGTGTCTGTTTGTCATTTCAGGCTACAGCCAGCCTCTATATTATCGAGATACGCACTGATAGTAAAATGTGTATTCAATTACATATCAAGTAATGCCTGTGCTTGAAGCTTTTTATAGTGAGGAAAGACTTTGCACCGAGACAATCCCACTCTCTAAACAACTGCCACATTGAACCAAAAAGAAGAGCAAGTCTACATCATTGGATGCAGCAGTTGCCGCAGGTTTTATATCAGTTTTCCTTCTCCTAAAGAGGTTTCCTTCACCATGGCTTACGGAGCCCTCTCCACCCATCATGCCATTTGATCCATGACTGGGACTTAGGTTGCTAGGCACCAGAGCATATTCCACATGCCGATGGGTCATGTGTGCCGCAGCTTACACGGCCTAAAGTCCTCTGGAGGTTTCTATCAGGGTTACCTCACCCTTAGCCTTTGGTTAAAAGAACCTTGGCCCACAAGGCAGTGGAGGTCCAGTTATATGGCGCAGGACACTCGCTGTTCATCAGAGCCCCGTCTGCGTGGCAGTGATCACGACATGCACGTGGGGTTGATTTGTCTGGGTGAAGCAGAGTATGACGCCACGTCTAAGCAAAGGCTACTAGAAACACCTCATCTTGCCTTGACAGAATTCAAAATAGACTTCATAGCCTAGTAGGGATGCCCTTTTCTCTTCCCTGCAGCCTCTTTCCTACAGAAGAGACGTTGCAAGTCCATCTCTGCTCTATCATTATTTTCGTAGCAAGCGCTCATCTGAGCTTCAATCTATGGTCCCCCCCTTGCCAAACTTTCATGAAAAACACTCGTCTTGCTGAAATCACTATCAATAACTTTGCTCACTCTTTATCTGTGCCTAAACCTAAACGTAGATTCTTTCTTAGAATTACATGCCTGCGGAACTAACTTCCGTTTGTCTGCTTTCCAGCTGACTACAATCTGGTCATCTTCAAGTCCAACGTAAAAAAGTTCTTGATGAGCCATCCCTTAAATATACCATACACTCATTAACCCTTATCCTCGAGTGACCTCCGAGCCTTAACAAGTGGTGACTTCTTTGTCAAAAAAATAAAATAAAATTTTCGGCAGAAGGCAATGGAAATATTCCCAAACTTCTAAGCATATGGCTGATCACGACATGCACGTGGGGTTGATTTGTCTGGGTGAAGCACAGTATGACACTCAGACATCTGTGTGCTTTTAACACATGTCCACACCAGATCTTGACCACCCTAGGCAGACATACATACATTTAAACAGACAAACGAGATTTACTATCAGAAAGACGTAACATTGCTCAGGATTGAATGAAGATGATTATTACATACTTTTTCACTCATAAACATCTTTTTACTTTCTAGATTATCTCCCTTGAATAAGAACTCGCTACTTTATAGAGAACTATAAATAGTTTGATTTATTGTGTTTGTTTTATTATTTATTTTTTTTTAGCGATTCTGTTACATTTAATTGTTTCACTCATCTAAGCGTTGAGGGAGTTACCTGCCCTTTGTTTATTTACGTAGCCCTTTTTTGTTGGGGGAGGGGACATATGGGGTTTTTTTTCTGTTTTTTTTTTATTAATTTTTTTTTATTAATTTTTTTTTTATTAATTTTTTTTTATTAATTTTTTTTTATTAAAGATTTAAATATTTTTTATTTAAATACTAGTGAGTGGGGAGGAGGTGGGGGGGGAGTCCAGCTTTGCTCGGGCATAAAATATGCTTAAATATAATATTTTAATTTGTCCAGATTTTGTATATATTATTATAGTCGTGATTTCAAAAGTAAATAATAATAATAATAAAAAAAGTATTTGGATGCTATCAGCTAGAATTGAAACCGAAACTGTAGCATTCAAAGCTGGTGATGTTACCACTGTACCAAGGTGACACGTATATTAAGTGATTAAAAATTAACTAAGATGAATGTAGAAAATAACGGTTTTTCAATTTTGATCCATTTTTGATCCTTAAAAACAATTTTAATCGGCTAAGGATCCATAAAAGAACAGTTCGTAAAAAGTCCTATCATTTGAGACCCCTAGCATCGCTCTGCGACTTTTAGTTTCAGAGGAGATAGTTTGAAAATATGGAGACAGACAGAAACACATATAGCCTTTTATACATCAGATTTATTCAATATTTTTTACACGCACAAAAGTTACCCAGAAACACATGTTTATCGGCCCTGTCGGTGGGGCATTAGAATACGCCGACTGGTCCCCCCCCCAGAGGGTAAAAGTCCCTGAATCGGGGTCCTGGATATGACCTTAAACTATATCCAGTGGTGAGGGCCCCAGCTTGTGGGCTTTGGGGAGTGTGGAGCCACCTTTTAATTACCATTGCTCCAAGGTCCACTCTGACCCGGAGTGGTAGTACCTGTTACGGTCCCAACTATGGGCTAAATAGAAACCGACTTGAAAACAACAAATATATTCTATTAAAAAATTTTTTCTTCAAAATCTTTGGATTCGGCATTAAATAACCCGAAAAGGGTTGATAGGCCGTAAAACAAAAACAACCAACCAACGTGTTTATGGATATTATTCATCGTCAGCGTGGCTAAGCTTTTAAGAAGGATTGAACTTGTAACTGCCCCATCAGCAACTTGATGTTTTTCTACTGAACTGTGATACGCCGTCAGATTTTTTGCATGATTTTTATCGCTATTAAATGTTAGATCTGCTGTTTTCTTTTTTGAATATTTTTTTATTAGTGATTCTGTTGTATTTGATTGTTTTGCTTATCTAGGTGTTGAGGGAGTTGCCTGCCCTTTGTTTATTAGCATTACCCCCATCACCTTCCTTGGGGGGAGGGGGGACATATTTTATTATTATTATTATTATTAGTTTTTTTAAATAATTATTTAAATATATTTTATTTAAATATTTATTTAAAAAAGTTATTAATATTTATCTATGTTTATATTTTACTGTGCTAAGCTGAATACAATTTTATAAATTAAACTTTAAATTGTTATGTTCATGTGGTTTCAATGTCGAGACTCCAGACCACTTCACCGGAGATTTTTCGACATGCGATGACACTAATCATTAAAAATAGGGTGCATTTGAAGCTTTAGAAATATTTTCATTGTTTTCCGTAGAAAAATTTGCTACATATGATTTAAATTTCAGAAAAATAGGATATGTATCAAGTTTTATAGTTCTCTATAAAGTAGCGAGTTCTTATTCAAGGGAGATAATCTAGAAAGTAAAAAGATGTTTATGAGTGAAAAAGTATGTAATAATCATCTTCATTCAATCCTGAGCAATGCTAGGTCTTTCTGATAGTAAATCTCGTTTGTCTGTTTAAATGTATGTATGTCTGCCTAGGGTGGTCAAGATCTGGTGTGGACATGTGTTAAAAGCACACAGATGTCTGAGTGTCATACTGGCTTCACCCAGACAAATCAACCCCACGTGCATGTCGTGATCAGCCATATGCTTAGAAGTTTGGGAATATTTCCATTGCCTTCTGCCGAAAATTTTATTTTATTTTTTTGACAAAGAAGTCACCACTTGTTAAGGCTCGGAGGTCACTCGAGGATAAGGGTTAATGAGTGTATGGTATATTTAAGGGATGGCTCATCAAGAACTTTTTTACGTTGGACTTGAAGATGACCAGATTGTAGTCAGCTGGAAAGCAGACAAACGGAAGTTAGTTCCGCAGGCATGTAATTCTAAGAAAGAATCTACGTTTAGGTTTAGGCACAGATAAAGAGTGAGCAAAGTTATTGATAGTGATTTCAGCAAGACGAGTGTTTTTCATGAAAGTTTGGCAAGGGGGGGACCATAGATTGAAGCTCAGATGAGCGCTTGCTACGAAAATAATGATAGAGCAAAGATGGACTTGCAACATCTCTTCTGTAGGAAAGAGGCTGCAGGGAAGAGAAAAGGGCATCCCTACTAGGCTATGAAGTCTATTTTGAATTCTGTCAAGGCAAGATGAGTGTTTCTAGTAGCCTTTGCTTAGACGTGGCAACAGTACTCCATCGTAGGACATACTTGGCTTTTATACAATTTTATTCCAGTTTTTATTTTTAGCTCCTCATAACAACAAGTGGCCTCATGACTTGTCTGAAGCGATTTTCATAAAAATTTGAATAAAAAATAGTATTTTCTTTAAATAAATTGAAATGAAGAACAAAAATTTATTGCAAATAACATGGTAGAACAATAGTAAATGAAAATTGGCTAAAATCAAGTAAATCTTTAGCATAAAAAAATACAACATTGAAGTAGTATTTTTTTGTAGCTTCATGCCTTGTCTGGAGCGATAACCAACAAACGTATCATATGTAAATTCTGACCCAGGATACAACAATTCTTTGTCAGAAATATTGTTCATGAGATGTTAGGACAAAAAAAAAAAAATAATAAATAATAAACTGAGGGTTACGCAGCTGCCAAAAGTAGACTGCAACATCGATTTTCTAATCTCCATAAAGTTATATCGAAATAGTGTAGGATGCCATTTTTTTTTTTTTTTTTTTTTTTTTTTTTAAAGATTCCTTTAAGAATTGTGTGAATGTTCTTGTTTACTTGCATCCCCACGAGGGCAGAGTAGGACACAAAACCGGGTTTTAATGTGGGGAAAATCTAACTCCCCAAAAAGAGGCACTCTGGATTAGAAACAACAATAAAAATTGTCTCGGTCATGAAAGATTTCTCCTCCACTGATCGGGGACAGAAACGGTGAAGTGTAGCAACAGAACATATACTACACTATGATCTTGGCCTTTTAACATAATTGTGACTGTTATATTTTCATATGATGGAATAAAATTTTGAGTAAATCCTAAACCGTAAAACTGCTAAGAACTATTTGCTTTTAAAGTCAACAGACGTACTATTGTTATGTCGTTTGGTTGGCGATAAGAAAGAACCCATTCAACACATCCTCATAAAAAATATAATGACTTCTTTATTAGCTTTTAGACATGTCCCGAATTAAAGACCTTTTAATGTGTACAGAACTTTAAAAAATTGTATAAAGTAATAAATTAAAATTAAGTTGATAAGTTCATATTATTAGGTTGGTGCAAAAATAATGAAGTTCTTTTTAACATGAAGTTGAACGTCAAAAACGACATTATTTTTGCACCAACTGAATATTTAGAGTCTTCGGACTACTGTTCTCATCTTGAGTGCTATTTTCATAACGTTTCGGTCGATATAACCTCCGACCTTCTTCAGGTGTATCTTGTCAAACCTGAAAATCTTTCCGCCCAACTTTATCTGCACCAAAAAAAAAAATTATTTGACCCTCAAGAGGTAGCATGCTCTTGTTCCATCAGCCATGATCGGGTAGAAGTCCTAATTAACTCACAATTGTATTTTTGAATATCGCCCGCAGTAAAGATTGAACCTTCGACCCCCAGAAGAGCGTAACTCAACAACTGAATTTTGCCAAGTGTTTTATCCGTTAAGCCACGCGTCCTTGCGAGTTCAACAAGAAGATTCCCGAGTTTGACAGGATGCACATGAAGGAGATCAGAGGTTACCTCGACTGGAATGTTGCGAAAATAATATTTTAGATGAGAACAGTAGTCTAAAGAATTCAAATAATCAATCCTCATCTCAAAAATCCAGTAACAAATAGATGTTAAGAAATGAATATATTGCATCTATTATAATAAATGAACGTCTTTGTGTCTGGGGTGCTTTATGATATTGAGAATGCACTTAAGTTTGCTAATAATATCGGCATTAATTTCATCTTTCCTTGTGGATTAGTTTCGTTTTAATGACTTCAAGTAGTAAATACAAATTGTGAATAAATGTTTCTCCAAGTCGCCCCTTCCCTCATCTTTTATCCAGTAACCATCTACCCCACTGTTTTTTTTTTCTCCTCCCCAGCTTCTTACTGGTCATACCCTTTTGAGGGATATGCTTTTCTGCTCCCTTTTTCCATGTTAGCATCAAAGTGTTATATCTGTTTTAATATTGATCGGAGGAATTTCTTTCTTTTTTCGTTATAATCCAGAGTGCTTTTATTACAGGGGGGCGGGGTTCTTTTTTTTTTTCTTTTACAAAGGAGTAACCACTTACCAAGGCCAGGAGGCCACTCGAGAATAAGGGGGGTCAATGGGATAATATCATAGTAATCGTTAGTAGTAGAAATTTGGTAAATTGGATTACTTAAGTAGAACGGCTCATCAAGAACTTGTTCACATTGGACTTGAAGACGACCATATTGTAGTCGGCAGGAAAGTAGGAAAATGGAACAGAGTTCCACAGGCGTGCAGTTCTAAAAAAAAAAAAGCTTTGTTCATGAAATCTATGTTTAGGTTTAAGCAGAGACAAAGAGTGGGGGAAATTATTGATAGTGGTTTCAGGTAGACGAGTGTTTTTCATGCAAGTTTCGCAAGGGGGGGGGGCATAGATTGAATCTCAGACGAGTACTTGCCATGAAAATAACGATAGAGCAGAGACAGACTCGCAGCATCTCTACTACCCTACAAAGCTACGTTGAAAGCAGCGACAGCAGCTTATATCTCGTTCCAATAAAATAAAATAAAATTGTTTTAACCTGTGGAGAGTAGGGATGTGCTGCAAAGTAATGTACCTATTTACTATGCCTCCCCACGGGACAGAGTTAGACACCAGGGTCGTTTTTTAACGTGGAGAAAAAGGTGCAAAAATAAAAATTGCCTCAGTCGTGAAGGATTTCTCCTCCACCGAAAGAGAACAAGAAATAGAAGTGCAGCATCTGAAGAACAGATACTACACTACACTGCAAACTAATGTAAAAACAAAGTTACGAACTTGGATAAGCTATTCTCTTTCTCCATTCATAATTTTGAACTCTGTCAGGGAAGGATAAGCTGCTTCTAGCAGCTCCTGCCCAGATGTGACAACAGTACTCCATCCTTGGACTTGGCTCTTATAGAGGTAAAGAATTGCATCAGCAGTCAGGGTGGGGAGGGGCTGAATTTCTCCACTTAAAAACAGACCTTTCTTGTGCTATTGTTTTATTTTATTGTTTTAGCTTTTTTTTTTTTTTTTGCCTCAATGGATTTGTTCTTTTTCCAGCTGACCTAAATTCTCTGAACTGACAACTTCCTTCCTCTCCCTATTATTTTCATGGGGACGGAGAAGGCTGGGTGTACCCCCCCCCTCCCCGCTTGTTGCACTCTGGGAGTACTACATCATCTATATCTATATTTTATAAAAAGTTATTTTTATTTTTTAATTTAAAAATAAAAAAAAATTTTTCCTTATTTTTTTATTTATTTATTTTTTATTTTTTTTCAAGCTAGGGAGACACTCTGAATACAATTTTTAAATTACTTAGGACTTTTACCCAGTCATGGCTGATGAAACGAGAGCATTCTACCTCCATAGGTTAAATAAAGGGTTCCACTCGAATTCGGAGTTCAACAAAAGATGCCTGAAGAAGGTTGGAGGTTACATCGACTGAAACGTGAAAACGCTCAAGATTAGAACAGTAGTCTGAAGAATCCAAATAACATAAGTTAGAGCATTGCATCAGGAACGAGATACTTTAGGGAGCAGTGGAATGATCCAACTATTTTCTCCAACAATCTTAACAACAGATTTGATGTGAGTCTTCTATTTGAAGTTTCGAAATAAACAGTTTTTGATGGAAGGGGAATTTTTTATTTATTTATTTATTTTTTTTAATTCAATTTTCACCCCAAACAAGGCACAGTGCCACTTTGAAGCAGGGGGCTACTATCAGGGACTTAATTAGCGGGGTCATTATGAAGGGAGATGAGTAGAAAGATGTTTGTTAACATTACACTTGAACTTCTGCATATCATTGCAGTTGGGAAAGCAGAATCCCGGAAGGGAGTTCCAAAGACCCGCAGTTCTGGGGAAGAAACTATTGGAGTAAAAGGCTTTCTTGCACCTAGGGATCTCTACTGTAAAGGGATGAGACTTAGTAGCTTGTCGGGTTTGTCGGGGGTAGTTACGTCGGGGAGGTACAAGTGTTTGCAGTTCGTCAGAGCATTCACCATTGAAGTATTTGTAGAACAGGCAGAGGGATGCAACATCTCGTCGATGGGACAGAGGCTGAAGCCTAGATGACAGTTCAGGACCTATCAGGTTGGCGACTCTCTTTTGAACCCTGTCCAGGAGCGAGAGACAAGAAGCAGATGCACCAGCCCAGATGTGACAACAGTACTCCATACATGGGTGAATGGTTGCCTTATAGAGGTATAGGATACTGTCAGGCATAAGTAGTTTTCTAGCACGGTAGAGGGAGCCAACCTTCCTTGCAGCAGCCTTGGCAATGCTCTCAATGTATCTATTCCAGTTCATATTCCCTGTAAACGTTAGGCCGAGGAGTTTAAAAGAAGTACTTTCAGGTAGTGTGTTCTTGGCCATTGCTATTGGTGGCAGAGAAGGTTTCTTGTAGTTATTGAAGGAAACAAACTTAGTCTTAGCAGCATTGAATGTGACCAACCATTTTTGTCCCCATTCCACTGCGGATTGGAGGTCATCCTCTAGCGTTTCTGCCATTTCCTTGGATATGTGTTCATTTGCTCATAAACCTAGACTTTTTTTTTTTTTGTTTTAGAAAATATTTATATCTACTTAGATATAAAACGGATTTCGTGTGTGATTTAATTTCCCGCGAACTCTGAAACAGCTGGCTCAATTCTTTTGAAATTTCACACATTCTTCACCTATCTGGGAGTTAAATAGGTTTTGTATTGGAATGCCTCTGATAAGTATCGAAATAGATGATTAAAAAAAGTCCGATTTTAACCAGCTTCACATCACAACTGCATTTGAGATCTCCACACAAACAGAAGGGCCTGGCATACAAAATCAACAGTAGGTTCTTTGATATAACAGAGGCGCATTCGTAATGAATGTTTCATTTTAGAACACAATTGAAACATGATACCAGACTTTTGCATTTTAAACTTTAACTCAAGCCATCATATATAAAAAATAATTTAATAAAATCAACAGATTCTCTACAGTGCAATGTAGACTACAATGTATTGTGGACTATCATTCTAGGGAGGCATGTGAAGCTTCCACGATGGGTCCTCAATTAGAGCAGGCAATCAATCGATTTGTTTGAAGAAATGGACAATTTCACTGATATCGATGACAAATATTGGAAGTGTGAAGTATTCATTGATTATCATTCAATCCCGAGCAACGGTGGATCTCTCTGCTAGTTTGGAATAATATAATAATGCTTTCTCTTATTATATTGTCCCCCCCACCTCCTATCACCACCTTCAAGGAGGGAGTAATGCTTGGGAAGATGGTATCAGAACACACTAGTCCTCACACCAAAAAGAGATGGTAATGCCTGGGAGAATAGTAGAAACACTAGAGGACACTTATTACACTAAGCCATGTCCCCAGATTTCCAGTACTCCCAACGTTTCAATAACCTTTGCACTTAACTGAGTTATCGCAACAGCTGATTACCATTAATTTCTTGCTGGCAATGACCATTGGATTTAAACTAGAATTTGTGTGACAATAAGTTTCTCAGTATTTTTTTTTTTGCACTCGCCCAGTGGAGGTCTGGTTAGTGTTCTCTCTCTTTCTCTTTCTTTCTCTTTCTCTCTCTTTCTTACTCTCTCTTTCTCTTTCTCTCTCTCTCTCTCTTTCTCTTTCTTTCTCTTTCTTTCTCTCTCTTTCTGTCTTTCTCTTTCTTTCTCTCTTTCTCTTTCTTTCTCTCTTTCTCTTTCTTTCTCTCTTTCTCTTTCTTTCTCTCTTTCTCTGTCTTTCTCTTTCTTTCTCTTTCTCTTTCTTTCTCTTTCTCTTTCTTTTCTCTTTCTCTCTCTTTTCTCTTTCTCTCTCTTTTCTCTTTCTCTCTCTTTTCTCTTTCTCTCTCTTTCTCTCTTTCTCTCTCTTTCTCTCTCTTTCTCTCTTTCTCTCTCTTTCTCTCTTTCTCTCTCTTTCTCTCTTTCTCTCTCTTTCTCTCTCTTTCTCTCTCTTTCTCTCTTTCTCTCTATTTCTCTATTTCTCTCTTTCTCTCTATTTCTCTCTTTCTCTCTCTATATATATTTCTCTCTCTATATATATTTCTCTCTCTCTATTTCTATCTACTATCTCTCTCTCTCTCTCTCTCTCTATATATATATATATATATATATATATATATATATATATATATTTCTCTCTCTCTATTTCTATATTTCTCTCTCTATATATTTCTATCTCTCTCTATTTCTATATTTCTCTCTCTATATATTTCTCTCTCTCTATTTCTATATTTCTCTCTCTCTTTGGTCTTTATAGCTTTTTTTTTATTTTTTATTTTTTTATTTATTTTTTTAAGGAAGGTGTGGAATTTTAAGATTTTTCAATTTTTCATTTTTTTAAATTATTATTTTTTTTTTTTTAAACTTTTGATGAGTAGTTAATTTGTGATACGACTACTCAATCAGGTTAAGTTTTACTTTTTGCGTTTCGGTCACGTGCTCCAAAGAGGGTCATGCATGACTGACCTCATCATGACATAAACACATGTCTACGTTGAAAACAGCGACAGCAGCTTATATCTCGTTCCACTTCGTAAAAAATTGTTTTAACCTGTGGTGAGTAGGGATGTGCTGCAGACTAATGTAAAAACAATGTTACGAGCTTGGATAAGCTACTCTCTTTCTGCTCCATTTGTTTCGCTTATTATCTACATTTTCATAATCTTCCAAATAGAGATAAGCATTCTTACACGCTCAATTCATTTCGGAGGCGTAAACCCCACACTTGTCACTCTTCAATTCAACTTAATTTGATCACGAAAAAAATGCATGCTTCTTTCCTTCTTTTTATCTCCCCTTTTCTTCTTTTTCTTTTTTTTTTCTCTCTATATTTCTCTTATTTTGTTATTTTTCTATCCATTAAAAAATATTTTCTGCCCTTTTTCATTTTGACTTTTGCCGTCCGGAAACAATTGTAATGGATGAAATTAATAATTGAAGTTGTAAAATAAAAAAATAAAAACATTTAGCTCTACTAACGTATATTGAGCACTTTTATCTTTTTTTTTTTTTTTTTTTTTTTACTACTCCTATCAGAATAAGTAGATGAATCGGATCATAGATTATTGAATCTTGTGGTATCAATCAAGTCTTACAAAATATTTTTGGGAGGTAATCTTATAGCCTTTTTTTTTTTTTTTTTTTCCAACCCTATTTTCTTTATCTATGTCCTTAAAAAGATTTAATCTTTAATATATTTTCTATGTATGTGCTGAATGATAAAATTATATATCAAACCAGATTTAATATTTTGCTAATGACTTTCTTCTGAGGAGATGAGCCTACATCGAAAATTACTTTGAATTCTTTATTCAAATAATAAATTTTTGTTTTCAAACACGCACACACATATACATATATATAAAGACTTTTTGTATTCCTACATGTCAACACACAGGAAATAAATACATAAAAGATATAAACATAAACATTCATATATTTTTCGTATTGATTTTTTATTCATACATATTTAAATATACTAAAAGGGAATACACGTGGATACTATATATATATATATATATATATATATATATATATATATATAATTTTCAGAATGTGAGAGAATATATATAAATATATTCATATATATTATATACTAGCAGGCTGCCTGGCATTGCCCGGTCCTAAAATATGCTTAATATGATATTTTGATAATGCAAATTCTGTATTTATTATAATATTATATTGGACCCAATATATAGTAATAATTTAAAGTAAAAAAAAAAATGACTTGTGTGCCATCACCGAGAATCGAAACCAAAACATTTAGCTTACGATTTACTTTTTCCTTTGACGTTAATGCCTGACCTATGAAGACATGTTTGCTGCAAGGCTAAAAATTAAAACATGAACCAATAGCTATTACGTTATGCATGCATATTCGTAATGTTCAACCATCACCTGACAAATTCCATTTTTTAAGTTTCACACTTTTGCATCGATTTTCCCTGGCTAAAACCCAAATATAAAGTTTTGTATGGGGTTGAAGACCCTATATATTGAGTTTCATGTTTGTAGACCGGAAACTGACAGGAGTTTGGTAGGCAAAATTTTTCAGCACACCCGAAAACCTATAGAAAATGGGTTTTTTAAGAGGTTTTTAGGTTGTTGGTCTACCAGGCCACAAGCACCACCCCTAAAAAAAAACATAAGACCCCCCCCCATTAAATTAATATAGAAAATTGATCCCCTACCTTTCAAAACAATAATGTTCGACCTTAAGGGCAAATGTCACATAACCCACTACACAGTTCAGGCCATTAGCTTTCCAATGTGCCTTCATTTGTTAAATTCTGATAAATAGTCGCCGAGAGTTTAAACGTATACAGTTGCCAAAATGTGGTATATCTAAATACAGATATATCTATACTTTTTTTTTTTTTTACATAGGCGTCAACACTTATCAAGGCCGATAGGCCACTCAAGGATAAGGGTTAAAGAGTGTACAGTAGTCAAAAGGACAATATAGTAATCGATAGTAATGGAAGTTCGGTAAATTTGTAAACTTAAGTGGAACGGCTCATCAGAAATTTGTTCACGTTGGACTTGAAGACAACCATATTATAGACAGCTGTAAAGTAGGAAAACAAGACAATTCCACAGTCGTGCAGTTCTAAGAAAGAACCTTTGATCATGGAATCTGTTTAGGTTTAAGTACAGATAAAGAGTGGGGAAAATTATTGATAGTGTTTTTAGCTAGACTAGTGTTTCTTGTGAAAGTTTGGCGAGGGGGGGGACCATAAATTGAAGCTCAGTCGAACACTTTCCATGAAAATAGCGATAAAGCAGAGACAAACTCGCAATATCTCTTCTGTGAGATAGAGGTTGCAGCGAAAAGAAAAGGACATCTCCCACCAGGCCACGAAGTCTATTTTGAACCCTATCAAGGCAGGACAAGTCTTTTCTAGCAGCTCCTGCCCATATGTTGCAACAGTATTCCATCCTTGGACGTATCTGGCTCTTATATAGATAGAGAATTGCATCAGCAGTGAGATATCTACTGGATCGACAGAAGAATCCAACCATTTTTTCCAGCGGCCTTTGCAACAGATTTGATATACGTATTCTATTTAAGATTAGGAGTAGAAGCCTGTCAAAACTTGAGGCCTCCCCAAGACGAGAGCATTCATTTTAATTGATGCCAGATGGGGATCAGAACGTTGATGATGTAAAGATAGAAGCTTGGTTTTAGATGCATTAAAAGTAACCAGCCACTCCTTTCCCCATTGTACAACGTGATCAAGATCAGAGGAGAGAGAATCGGAGAGAACTTGGTAGTTTACTGTCTTAGATGTGCTACCATAGATGGTAGTATCGTCAGCAAAAATGTCTACGAATGATGTATGCTTATATCTTTGGTTCCTTGGGACGAAACTACATGAAAATTTGCAGGCTTTTTTGAAGATTATAATACTCTTCTATCATTGCTCATGTATGACAATTGCTAAAAAAGAACCTATATTTTCAAACCAATAAAATATGCCCAAATTTGCCTATATTTATATATATAGTGTCCTGGCGGGCAGCTTCGGTTTTGCTGCTTCAATTGTCTCCCTTGTGGCCTTGTCAGGCCAAATATATATATGCATGAGTGTGTGTTATGAAATATATACAGCAATTAAGCTGCACAGGATTTTCCACATTTTATCTACATAAGAAATTGTCAGGATAAAATGCACAGACTTTGTGTTACCTTTTATTTTTTATACCCATGTGGTGTTCAGTTTAACTAGCTAACTAATCAGATTCGTTTTTATTCCTGCCTGTGTGTTGAAGCGTTCATTAGCCAATGGCCGATTTTTTTTTTTTTTTTTTTTTTTTTTTTACACAGTGATCACCACTTATCAAGGCCCGGAAGCCACTCAGGGATAAGGGTTATTGCAAGTACATTACGTTAGTGTGGAGATTTGATGAAGTGTTTACTTAAGGGGGCGGTTCATTAGGAATTTGTTAACATTGGACTTGAAGACATCCAAGTTGCAGTCCGGAGGGAAGCAGGCAAACAGAACAGAGTTCCACAGGCGTGCAGTTCTAAGAAAGAAGCTTTGTTCATGGAATCCGCGTTTTGATTTAGGCAGAGATATAGAGTGGGGGAAATTTTTCACAGTGTATTCAGCTAGACGGGTGTTTTTCGTGAAAGATTGGCGAGGGGGGGGGACCAGGGATTGGAGTTCAGACGAGCACCTGCCATGAATCTTCAATCACACAAAAGATTTAGCTGACATCTACTTCTTATTCTACTGTTTTTTTTTTTTTCTATATTTTTTTGTGAACGTGTTGAATTAATAGTTGAACTCCTCTCGTGCATCTCGGAATACTTTTTAAGTAATAATTTAATTTAATTTTATTTTTCTCGTGTATTGTTATCCTAAAGTAAAGTTTACTCTCCGTATACTGTTGTTTGCTACTTCGCATCTGCAGTTTAATAGATTTTGGGGATCCTTAAAGTTTAAGATTTCAAATTTCTCACTAAGACATAATCTACATTTCTACATGTACTGATCTGTGGTACTATTTTATACTCGGCAATTCGTGAGAGCCTGTTTTGAGTTCTCAGTAATGGGTCACTTTTTTATGGCTGTATTGTCTATTTATTTTCAAAACCAAGGAGATTCTCGCTCTCTCTTTGACGGAATGGTCATTACTGACCAGCTGGTTCACTCTTTATGAATCACTGACTCCGGTCCTGTGCCATTCTGAACAACTCAACCGTGCTAATGTCCGTAATATTCTTCATGTTGTTTGACATTCTTGGTTTTGATCTTTCGCGTCCTCTTTTACCAAAGAGCAGAGCTTTTGTTAGGCCGCCTTTTCTGGTCACATGTCCCAAAAATCACAATTTCCTGTCATTGATGTTGTCGAGCAGTCCTTGGCATGGTCCAATCTTCTCCAGAACCCATTCGTTTGTATGTTTGTCTATTCAGCTTACACAAAGAAGTCTACAGTCGCACCACAATTCAAAGTCAGCAATTTTCCTCTTGTTGACTTCAAGTCCCAACATTCTGTTCCGTATGTTGCTATTGAGAATACCAAAGCTTGAAAGTAACGCGGGCACCCAATGATGAAAAACTTATGGAAAATAAAAATGTTGAAAATGTAGAATATTTCAACTACCTGGGGTCAGTTTTCACAAACAAAGTAGATGACACCAAAAAAGTAAGAGGACATATTGCAATGGCAAAGATAGCAATGGTTGTGCTAATCAATATCTGGAAAGACAAATCCATTTCACAATGCACTAAGAAACGGCAAACTTTGGTATTCTCGATGACAAGGAACAGAATCTGTGGCGTTGAAAGTCTACAAGAGTGAGGTTACATCTACATAATTTTTTTTTTTTGTACTCGTGTTCACCCCTTAGAAAGTATATCGCCACTTGGACGTAAAGGGCTACTATTTGAGGCCACGTCTAGGAAAGATTAACAAGATATTTATGTTATATTTAAACTTCTGCGTATCAGTACGGCCAGGGAAGCAGGCAGCAGGAAGGGAATTTCAAAGTCTAGCTGTTCGAGGGAAGAAACTATTAGAATAGAAAGCTTTCTGGCATTTAGAGACATCAGCAGTGAAGGGGTGAGGTCTTATTGCTAAGCGGGTTTATCGGGGATATGTACGTCGAAGGGGTACAAGTGAAATGAGTTTATCAGAACACATTCCATTAAAATATTTGTAAAACAGGCACAGTATATTTACATTATACAGGTTTTTGGAGTTTGGGAAACAATTTTTTTGGTTAGGCATTTATTTTGTGTCAGACAAAATACACAAGTTCTATAATTTCAATTTTTTTCATCATTTTTGTTTTTCTTATTTCTATTTGAGTGATTGCTGTTTGCATTTGGATTATAGCGATTTCCAACGGGTATGTCTGTGTTTATCTTGATGTTGCTTTTATAGTTGTTCCTATTGATCATTTTTTAAATGTATTTTATTTATTTTTTTTCTTTTTCCATCTATTCCTCAGCTTGAGTATTTTTTTTACTTACAAAAAGTGAACTGTTTAGAAAAAAAAACAATGCTCGCATGCACATGTCTCAGGTTCTGTATGAATTAAAATATAATATTTATGCATATTTTACGACCGGGTAACGCCAGGCGGCCTGCTAGTTTCTTCAAAACCTCAGTATGGTGCCACCGTATAAAGAAGGTTGGGAACCACTGCTCTAACATATGTTTTCATTAAGAAAACGTTTTTTTTTTTTTTTTTTTTTTTTTTTTTCCAATGTCGTAATTTATGATTCATTTTCAGATAATGTTTGTGAGTAATGCCATAAAACGATTTTAAATATACGACTACTACTACTACTACTACTACTACTACTACAAAAATAAAAGAAATAAAAACAACAGAAACAAAAACATTTATAAAATCAAAAACATACAACTTCCATCTTCATAAAAAGCAAAACAAATCACTTATTTTTCTGAGTTTTTGAGATGAGAATTAATAATCTTTAATGAACAAAGTTATATATATAAAT
This sequence comes from Euprymna scolopes, assembly GCF_053919585.1. NCBI lineage: Eukaryota > Metazoa > Mollusca > Cephalopoda > Sepiida > Sepiolidae > Euprymna > Euprymna scolopes. The sequence continues at coordinate 73,444,277 of NC_136522.1, forward strand.
GCTAGTATATAATATATATATATATATATATATATATATATTTATTTATACTAGCATTTCAGCCCGGCGTTGCCCGGGTGTTTGGATGTGTATGTTGAGCAAAAAAGAAAAAAGTGGTAGTAGGAAGGCAGGCTCGAACCCGTACCGCAAAGGAGGAAAAGAACGGAGTAAAACCTAACGTTTATACTGTTACGACCACCACCAAACCGGAAGCGACACCTTTAAAAATTAAGCCTAAACAATCTAAAGGAGAGGATAACTTTAAAAAATATCGGCAAAAAAAGGTGACCCCCCCCCCTGTAGAAAAGTGCCTAGTTGAAGGGGAAGATATTAATGTTTTTAGCCAATTTTTCGATATTTGTCGTATGAAAGGTCGAACTTTAAAATGATATTGATCTTGGTAAAATCTGTCGCCTCTATTGAAAGTTTAAGGCAGACATGCAAACATACATACATACATACATACATGCATTTATATATTGGTAACTAAAAATTTTCGACCAAACTGATGAAAAAAGCTTGCCCTATGTCTGAATACCCTTTATGTAAAAGTTCAAATATTTAGACCAGGAATTGTCTGAGTAATTTGGAAGAGACCGCAGAGGTCAATTTTTTAAAAAATTTAACCCCTATTATGACCCCTTAAAATTTATTGTTTTGGGCTCAACTCAAGTTATTAAGTTAGATCCATGTCTAAGGAACCTATATCTAAAATTTCAAGTACGCAGACCCAACATTGTCGGAGGAGTTTGGTAGTGTTCTCAAAGGTCCAATCGTTGAACTTAGACCCCTTAATCGCCAAATTTCTGGCGAAAACCGATCAAATCGATTTTCCCAAATCTCAGTACCCTGTGTATCAAATTTCGAGTCTGTAGACTAAAAATTGACAGAGTTATTGCGTATGGAAATGTATGCACCCACACCCACACGTTCACTTATATATGTGAACGTGTCTGTGTACATTTTCCTTCGCAATAACTCTGTCAATTTTTAGTCTATAGACTCGAAATTTGATATACAGGGTACTGAGATTTGGGAAAATCGATTTGATCGGTTTTGGGCCAGAAATTTGGCGATTAAGGGGTCAAAATACTCTTTAACTGAAACCGATGGCTATTTGTAGCGACCATATTAAGTAGGGGAGGGATTTTTTTAAAAAACAACAAGCACATTATGACACTTAGCAACTGTCCGGTAACCTGACGTAACAACAGACACACACTTGTTGTTACATCGGGTTGCCGGACTACCCTACTAACTTAATTCCCACCCTCTCTATAAAATGTATTAAGTGGATTGCTACTACCACCCCCTCTGGTTTTTGACGGTCGGGCCCCAATTCTTTTTCTTTCTTTATTTCAGTATCAAAAATGTAATTGTCTAGTTTAGATGCTTGAAAATACCATAAGGTTGAAATAAATTATTGCATCGACAATTATGTAATTTCCGTGTTATATTTTATATATATATATATATATATATATCACACATTCTGAAAATGATATATATAACCTGAGTTCCTTCAGTTAAAATCAAAACCAAAACGTATGGAGAATTCTTGGCAAAATTATTTATTACAAGAAGTGGAAAGTTATAAAAATTAAAGATAGTCACTCAAAAAAAGATGAAGCATGACACAAAATAACACACAATATCGTACTAATATACAGAAGGGAATGAAAAAATAAGTTGCCACTATTATCTACGTGCACATCCTTTCAAATTTTGAACACGTGACCTAATACAATTTAATCAAAGGTGAAGTTTGAAAACTAACTACAAAATAATCGATTCTTTTTTTTTTTTTTTTATCGTAGGGGTACGTACGACTGAAAACAACTAATATCTATATAATTATAAAATTCTGTGGAACGTCCGACAGTTCTTGCTTGAATCTTGTCCTCCACGATCGGGCGATTTCAACTTTTCAAAAAAAAAAAAGGAATGAGAGGTGAATTTATTTATATATATATATATATATATATGTTCCTATTTACAATGCCTCCCCACGAGGCAGTTAGACACCAGGGTCGTTTTTAAATGTGGAGAAAAGGAACAAATAATAAAAATCGTCTCAGTCGTGAAGGATTTCTCCTCCAGTAACAGAGAACAAGAAATTGAAGTGTAGCATCTGAAGAACATGTTGCTCAGAGGCCAAGGAAAAGGGTGGAAAATTGTATGTTTTGGTTTCGATTCTAATTGATGACACCCAACATATATATATATATATATATATATATATAAGGTTCAATATATAATCAATAGAAAAATGAATATGTAATCTGCATGTATTAAAATATCCTGTTTAAGCATATCTCACGATCGGGCCACGCTGGCTTGTCTGCTAGTCTGTGTTGGTGTGTATATATATATAATTATTATTTTCACACCTACAAACACTAGTGTTTCATGCTTACGCAATCATCAATGTAGGAAGTGATAATTACTGGAGGCAAACTCCAGGCCACCAGCAATTAGCACATGAATAGAAGGAAATTAAGTACTTCTGAATGCCATGTTGATAGGCGTTCAACCTACAGAGAGAGGGAGAGTATTCAATGACAAGATAGCACAAAAGAACCGCAATACTTGTTATTTTTGTCTTTTTAAAAGTTCAATTATTTTCGGTCCTAATGTACATTAATCAATAGTTTTTTTTTTGTTGTTTTTTATTTTAAAATCAACTTTAGTAAAAAAAAAAATTTTTTTTTTAATTTTTAAACAAATGTTTTTCGTCCTTGTGTAATAATGATTACACAATCGCAGCAACAGCCGACTAGCCACAGTTATGATTCGGAATATTTATCGCTGATTGGTTCAATCATTTAACTTCCTTTCTAGCTTGCCCAATCAGGGGCTTTTTATAAGAACAACTGAGTACGCAACAGTAGTTGATAAAAGAGCACCAACTAACTTCTCGCTATTTTCTTGGCTAGTTAAATATAAATATAGTTTCCAAAGCCTACTATATATCTGCGATTTCTAATTCATAAAATCTTTTATATATATATATATATATATATATATATATATATATATATATATATAAAGCGAAAATGTGTGTTTATATGTATGTATGTGTGTGTGTGTGTATGTCTTGCAAAAACTTTCGACACGAGTCACAGATTTTCGCCAGATCAGTATCATTTTTAAACTTCCAACCTTCGCCCGACAAATATCGAAAAATTGCCCAAAAACATTCATTCCTTCACTTTGAAATCAGCAGTTTTCCGGGGGGGGGGCAGCAAAAAACAGAAAACGCATTGTGGATGCGTTATCGGCAGCTCCTGTTACTCTCGCTTCTTCTTATTTGTCCCTCAGTCCTCATTTTTTAAATGAGTGATTTTTCTGACAAAGGGAGAAGAAAAAGCTGTTTTCTAGGTTGGCAGTATTATTGCGCGAACAGTTGGCAGAGTGGGTGGAAATTTTCTGTTTCTATGTCTATCCTTGTAGCCATGTCACTAGTAAGGGTGCTGGAGGTAAACGTTTTGTCTGGGCTGACGTTATCCGCCTGATAGTCAGGGACCCGAACCTTGGATTAACCACTAAGGAGGCTGTCCTATCAGCAGGTGCAAAGTACTGGGACTGCTGTATTGCCATTTGGTGAATGGAATCTGGACCATGCAGTAGCTTCTGGTGGGGCCTCTCGATGCCATACTAGTGGGTAATTGTTACGGCTTTACCTTATCATGTGCTACAAAAAAAAAAAAAAAAAATTCGTTTCTTTTTCTCTCTTAGTTTCCCCTCTCTGTCCTGCTCTAAGTAAATCTGTCGACCTAGTCCACAAATTCCAAAATTTCATCATGACAAGTTTCAAGAAAAAATACACGATTAAACCCGGTTCTCCAACTTCCAACGTAGACCCCTACTACCATGTCTCCTTCTCCAACATCAGGGGTCTTCGTTCTAACCTTCCAGAGGTTGAAACCCAATTACAGGAGACTAAACCAGACCTTTTATTTTTAAGTGAAACTGGCATTGGACAGGCTATTTCCCTAGATGAGTTTGCAATTACAGGATACTCTAACTTAACTTCTAAATCTGACCCCCAAGATCGCCATGGGCATGGAATATGTGCCTATATTAAAGATAGCTTTCCATGTGGGAGGGACATCTCCAGGGAAGATCCTAACTTATCCTATATGTGCTTCCGGGTTGCTTTAACTCACACTACTGCATTTATATTTACTCTGTATTGCCCCCACAACAGCGGAGTTACTATCTTTCAAAGCATATCTGAGAAAATTGACCAAGTCCTTTCTACTTATCCTTCAGCTAACATTCACGTATGTGGAGACTTCAATGTTCACAACGTCGAATGGTTGACCCACTCAAACAAGACTGATGATGAGGGGAGGTTGTGTCATGATTTCTCCATTGCCTATGACCTCACTCAGATTGTTCAGGAACCTACTCGTGTGCCCGATAATGACGGCCAGTATGCGAGCCTACTAGACCTTTTTCTCACAACTTGCCCTGAACTATGTTCAGTTTCTGTTCTGTCGCCTCTTGGATCTTCCGACCACTCTGTTGTATCAATTAAGATAAAAATGAAATGTAATAAGTCCCCAGACGTACCTCTTCATCGTACAGTATATCGATACACTAAGGCTGACTGGGATAGCTTCCGTACATTTATATCTGATCTACCTCTGCATCCCATGTTTAAAAAGGATGTGTCCTCTATAGTATTAGACCTAACTGAATGGTTAATTGTAGGTATTGACCATTTCATACCCTCTAAAAAGTTTCAGCAAAAACCTAGCAGCCAGCCATGGTTCTCTCCAGAATGTGCTGCTGCCATTGCGCACAGAAATCACTTTTTCCACTGCTTCAAACGTAATAGATGTATGGAAACTAAAGCCGTTTTCAGGACTGCCAGCAACCATTGTAAGAAAGTAATAAGGAACGCAAGAGAGTTGTATGCTCAATCTGTTAAGTCCAAAGTAGCTGAGCAGCGGCTTGGTTCCCACCAGTTTTGGCAAATAGCAAACAGAATCCTGAAAAGAAGCGTGTGCTCCATTCCAACTATTATCAATGGACCTGAGGTAATCTCGTCAGCATCAGACAAAGCCAAACTCTTTGTCAAGAACTTTGCAGCTAATTCTACCCTTTGCAACCAAGACCGCCAACCCCCAATATTTCCTCCTGTATCAGAAAACACGCTATGTGATATACGTATATCTGTACGTGATATTGCCAAGCTAATCAAAAACCTTGATTCGAGTAAAGCGACTGGTCCTGATGGTATTCCAATTATAGTACTCAAAAAACTTCAACCTGAACTAGCGCCCATACTTACAAAACTGTTTAAACGTTGTCTTAAGGAGAATAGTTTCCCATCTCCCTGGAAAATCTCATCAGTATGCCCTGTATTTAAGAATTCAGGTGATCGCTTACCCCCCTCTCAGTATAGGCCAATAAGTCTCCTGTGCGTCATGAGTAAGTTGCTAGAATCTGTGTTAAATACAGAAGTAATCAAACATCTCAACAAAAATAACCTTCTTAGTGACACTCAATATGGTTTCCGTTCTGCTTGATCTACAGCAGATGTGCTTACAGTTATATCGCATAGGATTAGCAAATCTCTCGACGGTGGCAATCTTTCTAGGGCAATTGCTCTTGACATATCTAAAGCCTTTGATAGGGTATGGCATAAAGGTTTACTTCATAAGATCGCTAGCTATGGTATAGCTGGAAAAGTCTTCTCAATTATTAAATCATTTCTTTCTGATAGGTTCATAAGAGTAGTAGTTGAGGGGCAAAAATCAGAAGCTCACAGTATTAATGCCGGTGTCCCTCAGGGATCCATCCTGGGCCCAACTCTTTTCCTGATCTACATTAATGATCTTCCAAATCATATCCTTACATCATTTGTAGACATTTATGCTGACGACACTACCATTTATGGTACCACATCTAAGACAGTAAACGACCAAGTTCTCTCCAATTCTCTCTCTTCTGATCTTGAGCACGTAGTACAATGGGGAAAGGAGTGGCTGGTTACTTTTAATGCATCTAAAACCAAGCTTCTCTCTTTACATCATCAAGATTCTAATCCACATTTGTCATCAATTGAAATGAATGGCTCTCGTCTTCAGGAGGCCTCAAGTTTTGACAAGCTTCTGGGCTTGACCATTACACCTGATCTTAAATGGAACACATATATCAAATCTGTTGCCAAGGCCGCTGGGAAAATGGTGGGATCTTTCTATCGATCCAGTAGATATCTCACTGCTGATGCTATTCTCTATCTATATAAGAGCCAGGTACGTCCAAGGATGGAATACTGTTGCCACATCTGGGCAGGAGCTGCTAGAAAGGACTTGTCCTGCCTTGATAGAGTTCAAAATAGACTTCGTAGCCTCGTAGGAGATGTCCTTTTCTCCTCCTTGCAACCTCTATCTCACAGAAGAGATGTTGCGAGTTTGTCTCTGATGTATCGTTATTTTCATGGAAAGTGTTCAACTGAGCTTCAATCTATGGTCCCCCCTCGCCAAACTTTCACAAGAAACACTCGTCTAGCTGTAAACACTATCACTAATTTCCCGCACTCTTTATCTGTGCCTAAACCTAAACGTAGATTCCATGAACAAAGCTTCTTTCTTAGAACTGCACGCCTGTGGAATTGTCTTCCGTTTTCCTGCTTTCCGGCTGACTACAATATGGTTGTCTTCAAGTCTAAAGTAAATAAGTTCTTGATGAGCCGTTCCATATAAGTTATTAAATTTACCAAATTTTCATTACTAATCATTACTATATTGACCAATTTCTACTGTACACTCTTTAACCCTTATCCTTGAGTGGCCTCTGAGCCTTGATAATGTGGTGATGCCTTTGTAAAAAAAAAAAAAAAAAAAAAAAATGAGTTTGGTTCTACGCATATGACGTTGGAACCCGATTTACTTTAAATATTTGAAAAAGCGACAGAATTTCGTTGACGTCGTCTTAGCTCAGTTGCTTAGAGCGTGGCCTCATTATCTAAAGGTTTTGGGTTCGAATCATGGTGTGAGATGTCTCTTTTTTTTCGATTTTTTAAATTATAATATTGAAGCAGGGTTATTTAAGCCATTTTTCACCTGTTTTTTTTTTTGGGGGGGGGGGGGTTATTTTTCAGATTTTTTCACGTTCATTTTTCTGTTTCGCGTTTTCTTTTTTACTTTGCTTATTCTTATGTTTTCATAAACACCTCACAACCACCCCCGCCCGAGCACACACACCTCGAAACACCTGGACAACGCCGGGTACCCCCTCTAGTCATATATAAATAAGAGAATAATCATTATTTAATAATAACTAGCCTGCAGGCCCGGTGTGGTCTGGGGGTTTGAAGGTGTGTTGAGCAGAAAGTTTTTTTTAAAAAGTGGTAGTAGGCAGGCAGGCTCGAACCCGTACCACAAAGGAGAAAAAGAATGTGGAAAAAAAAAAAAAAAATGGCGTCTTTGATTTTGCGTCCATCGCCAAACCAGAAGTGACGATGGTTTAAATTAAGGCTAGCCAATTGAAAAGAGAGGATGACTTTCGAAAAGAGGGGATGACTTTCAAAAATATTGGCGAAAAAAGTGACCCCTCCCTGCAAAAAAGTGCTCAGTTGAGGGTAAAGGAATTAATGTTTTTGGACAATTTTTCGATATTTGTCATCCGAAGGGTCGAGCTTCAAAACAATACCATCCATAGCCCTTGAGCCCCTGGAGGGGCATAGGCCATCTACAACTTTTGTAGATGTTTTTATAGCGAGGACTTTTTTTTTTTTTTTTTTTAAAGGGTGAGGGTGCTGGCCCAACGCCCAACCTTCCCAGAAGGTACATACAGCGCCTAGCCTTCCCAAATGGTCACCCATCTGGTACTGGCCAGGCTCAACGTTGCTTAACTTCAATGATCTGGCGAGAACTGATGTGTCAACGTGATTCAAAATAATACTGGTCTTGTGAAAATCCGTCGCCTCTGTCGAAATTTTTAGGCAGGCATACATACATACATACATTTAAACAGACAGGAGATTTATATTATAGATAATCAAGCCCCTTTAAGAATACTTAAGGATGGGCACTGTGAATTATAAACTAAGACAGTCAAGTAGCATTTCTGCAACATTCACGATTTTCTGTCTGCACCCGAAAGGTGCATTTATCACTTATTAATTCCGTTCATTCTCATGGCAAATGTTTGGTGGCCCAGAGGTAGAGCCTTAGCAAATGTAGTCAAAGGTGGCTGGGTTCAAATCTCCCGACCAACAGAATTGTCATCCTACACTGATGACTGCATAAGCGTGAAACAATAGTGTCATTAGATATTAACAAATATTTAATTTTAATTATATATAACAAAATAATTATTTAATTTTAATTATATATAACAAAATGAAAGACGAGAATCCAATATTATATAAAACTTTATTATATCATCAGATCAACAAGAAAAAGAACCTCTTTAGGCCATGGCATTTCAAGGCTTAATGCTTCTCATCAGAAGAGGAGAAAAGGCCAGATTTATATATACACAAAAAAGCCGGCATGAAAGAACATCAGCTTAGAAAAATTTTTTTGACTCACTGGATATTTTTCATAGATTTTATTTTGCTAAACTTCTAAAGTTTCAACTACTTTTTTTGTATTTTTACTGTACTTTATATATATTTTTGTATTTCTCTATATTTTTCTCTGCGTATTTTCTTATATTTATAAAAGTGAAATTGTGTGTGTGTGTGCACATTTCCCTACCAAACTACTCTGTCAATTTTTAGCCAGCAGACACGAGATTCGACATAAAGGGTATTGAAATATGGGAAAATCTTTTTAATCCGTTTTTGGATAGAAATTTGGCTGTTAAGGGGGACAAAGTTCAAGGATTTGACTTTTTAAAACTCTACCAAACTCTTCTGCCAATTTTCGGTCTAAACACTTAAAATTTTAGATGTAGGTTACTTGGACAGGGATCAAACTTTTTTTTAATTTGATTTGAGCCCAAAACAATAAATGTTAAGGGGTCAGATTATGGTCAAAGCCTGAGGAAATCTCTTTGACTGAAACAGATGGCTGTTTGTAGCGACCATATATAACTGTTTAGCCTCAAATAATAAAAAAAATATTTTGCTCTTTTTATCGAGCACTATTTAACAACCTCGTTGTCTTCATTAGTCCCGACTTCTGAACATCTCAAACCTGTGTGTGTGTGTGTGTGTGTGTGTGTGTGTGTGTGTAACTTTCTCCTTCCCAGGTTGAGCAGAGCACTGTTGTGATTTCGCCAAAGAGAGTGGGTAATGTCTGGGAGGGTGAATTTCCTAGAAGCACGCTAGAGCAAACCTGAATCAAATAAAAGGCTCGAAACACGAAGCAAGTCGGACCCCAGCAACCTCACAGCAGTCCAGCCCAGCACTCCAGCAGCACACCCCAGTATGTGGCAGGGTTTAACCACGACTATCTCGGTTTAACCCCTTTGCTAAGATAAGTAATTAAAAAATGTGCGTATATATTGAATGATGATATAATCCTTTTCAAAAAACGAGGTTGGTGCACGACTCCCCCCCCCTTCCACATCACGCACTCCCGATATATTTTTTTAAAATCTTTCCTTCTCGCGTGACAAATCGGCCACAAACGAATGTCTCTCTTCACCAACCGGAATCACTGTTCCCCCCCCCACCGCCCCCAATTGCCGCCTTGTATGAAAATAGAAAAATTTGTTTTTCTTTTTTTATTTTTCTGCCAAAGAAATGTCTATTTCTTGTGGTAAAACGTCAAACGACGTTGGTAAATAGTGATGTGAATTGTTCGCTTTTCTCTCATTTTTTTTTTCTCTTTTCTCCTCGTCTCCCTATCTCTGCCTCCTCCCGTTTCTATATCTCTGCTACCGTCACTGTTTGGCTCCCTATATCTGCCCTTTTCTCTCTCCCCCTCCCCGTCTCTCCTTTTCTCTCTCCCCCTCCCCGTCTCTCCTTTTCTCTCTCCCCTCCCCGTCTCTCCTTTTCTCTCTCCCCTCCCCGTCTCTCCTTTTCTCTCTCCCCTCCCCGTCTCTCCTTTTCTCTCTCCCCTCCCCGTCTCTCCTTTTCTCTCTCCCCTCCCCGTCTCTCCTTTTCTCTCTCCCCCTCCCCGTCTCTCCTTTTCTCTCTCCCCCTCCCCGTCTCTCCTTTTCTCTCTCCCCCTCCCCGTCTATCCTTTTCTCGCTCCCCCTCCCCGTCTCTCCTTTTCTCGCTCCCCCTCCCCGTCTCTCCTTTTCTCGCTCCCCCTCCCCGTCTCTTCTTTTCTCCCCCCCCTCCCCGTCTCTCCTTTTCTCTCTCCCCCTCCCCGTCTCTCCTTTTCTCTCTCTCCCCGTCCCCGTCTCTCCTTTTCTTTCTCTCCTCGTCCCCGTCTCTCCTTTTCTTTCTCTCCCCCTCCGTCCGTCTCTCCTTTTCTTTCTCTCCCCCTCCGTCCGTCTCTCCTTTTCTTTCTCTCCCCCTCCGTCCGTCTCTCCTTTTCTTTCTCTCCCCCTCCGTCCGTCTCTCCTTTTCTTTCTCTCCCCCTCCGTCCGTCTCTCCTTTTCTTTCTCTCCCCCTCCGTCCGTCTCTCCTTTTCTTTCTCTCCCCTTCCGTCCGTCTCTCCTTTTCTTTCTCTCCCCTTCCGTCCGTCTCTCCTTTTCTTTCTCTCCCCCTCCGTCCGTCTCTCCTTTTCTTTCTCTCCCCCTCCGTCCGTCTCTCCTTTTCTTTCTCTCCCCCTCCGTCCGTCTCTCCTTTTCTTTCTCTCCCCCTCCGTCCGTCTCTCCTTTTCTTTCTCTCCCCCTCCGTCCGTCTCTCCTTTTCTTTCTCTCCCCCTCCGTCCGTCTCTCCTTTTCTTTCTCTCCCCCTCCGTCCGTCTCTCCTTTTCTTTCTCTCCCCCTCCGTCCGTCTCTCTTTTTCTTTCTCTCCCCCTCCGTCCGTCTCTCTTTTTCTTTCTCTCCCCCTCCGTCCGTCTCTCCTCTTTTTTCTCTCTCCCCCTGCCTCCGTCTCTCCTCTTTTTTCTCTCTCCCCCTGCCTCCGTCTCTCCTCTTTTTTCTCTCTCCCCCTGCCTCCGTCTCTCCTCTTTTTTCTCTCTCCCCCTGCCTCCGTCTCTCCTCTTTTTTCTCTCTCCCCCTGCCTCCGTCTCTCCTCTTTTTTCTCTCTCCCCCTGCCTCCGTCTCTCCTCTTTTTTTCTCTCTCCCCCTGCCTCCGTCTCTCCTCTTTTTTTCTCTCTCCCCCTGCCTCCGTCTCTCCTCTTTTTTTTTCTCTCTCCCCCTGCCTCCGTCTCTCCTCTTTTTTTCTCTCTCCCCCTGCCTCCGTCTCTCCTCTTTTTTCTCTTTCTCCCCGCACCTTCGGCTCTCCTTTTTTTTTCTTTCTCCCCGCACCTCCGTCTCTCCTCTTTTTTCTTTCTCCCCGCACGCACCTCCTCATTTTCCCTTCAGTTCCCCGTCTCCCCTTGTCTTTCTGTCTCTATCCTCGATCTCCACCTCTGTCCTCGTCTCCCTTTGTGTTCCTACTTCTGTCCTTGCTCCCCACATCTGTCTCCATTTCTCGTCATCTGTCTGCGTCTCCCCTTGTGTTCTCATCTGTCTGCGTCTCCCCTTGTGTTCTCATCTGTGTGTGTGTGTGTGTGTGTGTGTGTGTGTGTGTGTATATATATGTGTATATATATATATATATATATATATATATATATATATATATATATATATATATATATATAATCTTTCTATCTCTATCACTATCACTTTCTTCCAAAGAGAAACAGACATCTAGTCTACACTCGTGTAACGTAATACATTTCACAAAACTCACGCGCTTTTTCTTTTTCTAAAACAACCAACGACAGTTTTTACTTTCAACAGAAACCCTTTTTTACGACGCCACGCGACCGCGCATAAATTCACAATTCATTGTACATTTATTATACACATTCTTATTTACATAGTCTTTGCCACTTGTTGGCTTGACATGTATAATCCTGAAGTTTCAAACTTTATTTTATTTGTGAAAGACAAAACTTAAAAAAAAAAAAAAAAACCAATAACTAAAAACGGAAGTTAAAAGACGATTTACAAAAACGGATGTTTTTATTTTTCATAAAAAATACAGAACACAAGTTACTGACTCATAATTGAATGTTCGTCTTCAAAAAAAGAAAAACAAAAACAAAAACAGAAAAACAACAAACAAATATATGCCATAAAGAATTTTTTTTTTATCATTTCAAATCTCGTTTTCTTTAAAACTTTCATCGTTTTTTGGAATCAACAAATAAGTTATTACGTTTTTCGGCCGAAAGAAATTCTAGGATCGTTTCTCTCTCAAATCTCGCTTTTTTTTTCGATAAAAATATGAAACCTGGCAAATGCGATGCGCAACAATTCGATCTCCTTAATGGAAACAAGTATTAAAAGTTTGAGCCCCCCTCAAAAAAGTAAATAAAAACAATAACAAACAACAAAAACAAATTAAAAACAAAACAAAAAAAAACAAAGAAATAAAACAAAAATATCTTTAAAACGAGTAAAAATCAAATGTTAAAAGTTGAACCTTTCCATAGAAAAAAAGACTCAAAACAAAAAACACCCACAAAAAATTAATAATAAAAAAAAAAAAACGCACAATTTAACGACAAAAATATGATGATTAGGAATACACCTCTTGCCTCCCCACAAGGACAAAGTTAGACACAAGGACAGTTTTAATATGGGTAAAAATCCAAGTTCCGCTATAAGGAACATTCCGAATTCGGATTGAAAAAAAAAAAAAAAAAAAAAAAAAAAAAAAGACTCGGTCTAGAAGGATTTATCGTTAACAAATACTACACTATGATCCAAGAGCTGGAAGGTCGATGATTACATCATATTTTACTAAATTTGGAAATAAATAAATTAAGAAAAAAAAAAAAAAATACCATGATTTTGAAATTTAAAAATGTAAACAATATTGCGAAAAAAATTATTTTAACAAATTGAAGATTTTTGAAAAACTTCATTTCCAGTCTTTAAATTTTAAAATAACTTATTTTAAATAATAATAAATAATATGCAGTCTCTTGGGACTACGGAATACCCTCCTGTGATGTGCGAAGAGTCTTTAATGTAGCAAGAGTTGCGGAATCACTAACCGCGGCTCTCCTGAATCGGCATTGATAATGTTCAGCGAAAAGCAGAAATCTTGGACGATCGGGAGTAATGCCGGGGTAAGCAGATTAAAAAGAAACCCAGAAAAACTTCAGTTTCCCCTTTTATTAAACGTGAAAGTCCAGTCTACCCTACTATTTAATCCTCAGCCGGGGGGAGAATATATCGGTTCATATTTTTTCGTCAGAATATAAAAAATTTATTTTTATTATTTGGACAAAAATAATAGCTTTTATTGTTCACAGGTGCGCGTTGTTATTTCTGTTGATTCTTCGTTAATTGAACTTTGTAACTTTTTTTGTTGTTGCTTTTATTTATTTTAGAAAAAGAAACCAAAAATAAAACATTTGTTTTTTGTTGTGTACTTTGTTTTGCGGACATAAAAAAAGAAGGCGGAAAAACAGTTTTTTTTTTTTTTGACTTTTCAATGTTTTATAAAAACAAATTCTTCGTCGTTCGAAACTCGCGAAATCATTTCAATGTTTGGTGGAAATTCGTACAATTTTCGATCATCGAATCGATTTAAAAAGTGGATGAATGGAGGAAATGTACGACATTCCGGAATTTGGGGTAGGAACTTTTTTTTTAATATATATATACTTTTTTATTTCTGAATTTTTTTTGTTTATTGTTTTCTTGTGTGTGTGTTATCTATCTATCTATCTATCTATCTATCTATCTATCTATCTATCTATATATATATATATATATATATATATATATATATATATATATACTTTTTTTTTCATTTTTTTTTTTCGTTGTCATTTTTTGGACCCTTTCTTTCCCTTTTATTTCCCGTTTTTTTGTTTCCTTTTTATTTTTTAATTTTCTTTATCTTTTTTCTTCTTCCCTTTTCTCGGTCCTGGATATGACCTTAAACTATATCCAGTGGTGAGGCCCCAGCTTGCGGGCTTTGGGGAGTGTGGAGCCACTCTTTAATTACCATTGCTCCCAGGTCCACTCTGACCCGGAGTGGTAGTACCTGTTAGGGTTCCAACTATGGGTTAAATAGAAACCGACTTGAAAACAACAAATATATTCTATTAAAAATTTTTTTCTTCAAAGTCTTTGGATTCGGCATTAAATAACCCGAAAAGGGTTGATATGCCGTAAAACAAAAACAACCAACCAACCAATCTTCCTTTTTCTTTTTTTTTGTTCTTTTTTCGCCCTTTTACTTTTCTTGTTGTGTTTTTTTCTTGTTCTTTTTTCGTCCTTTCCTTCTTTTTCTGCACTCATCTTCCCTTTTCTTCTTCTTCCCTTTTCTTCTTCTTCTTCCCTTTTCTTCTTCTTCTTCCCTTTTCTTCTTCTTCTTCTTCCCTTTTCTTCTTCTTCTTCTTCTTCTTCTTCTTCTTCTTCTTCTTCTTCTTCTTCTTCTTCTTCTTCTTCTTCTTCCCTTTTCTTTTTTTCTCCTTCCGTCTCCTTCAATTTCTTTTCTTTTGTCAATTTTTTCTTTCTTTCTCATATCTTTATTTCTAACAATCTGGTTTTACTTAAAAAAAAAAAGGGGGGGGGGAATCAAGAATTGTTGTTTTCTATTTTCTAATATCACTTTTTAAATAGCCATTTTAAATTTGTTTTTAGACATTAGTGTATTACTCGGCGTTGTCCGGGAGTATTTAAAAGTTCAGGTCATAAAGGGTTAAAGTAGCAGCAGCCATTAAAGCACTATGCAAATTAGCAAGTGTGCTTGTGTCACAAGAAAAGGAGAGAAAAATACATCACGTGGTCAAGGAAAGAAGAAAGTTGTGCACTGGGTAAGATGGACGTGTGAATACAATGGCGAGAAAGTGCTGGGTAGCGCCAGTGTCAGATGGTGCAGAGACAGAGACTTTAAAAAAGCACGTGTGTGTGTGAAAAGACTTTGGAAAAATAATGCAATTTGTTGTTTTGGAAGAACAACAAATGCATTTCATTTGAATTTACAAGAAAAAAAAAAAGAAAAAAGAAATGACGAGTCAGATTTTTATTTCTTTGCTTTTTCATTTGTTCCTTTGCGATGGTTCTAGACAAAATGTGGGTCTGAGAGGTTTGAACTGTAACGACACAGTTGAAGAGTACCGACCCCATTACAAGTACCCGAAAATGCCGTTATGAGAAAAAGTAAGTGTTATTACTTGTCTTCTGTTCGTTGCGACAGAGACTACAACGCGCTGGGTCCCTATATGTTAAAATGTGTGTAACATTAGAGGTATAGGATATTCTCTGCATTTTCTATAAGCTCTAGCCTTAATATACCCAATCTTCTCCAGATCACTTCCGAGATTATGTTGGCTGATTTACTCCTGTCGTGTGAAGGAGCATTAGCTAATTGGCTCAGTTTCTTTCTATGAGCCTCCTAAATCCTTCTGACTTATTTTTATGTCTGTATCGAGATTTCGTCCTCCTGATAATCGCTGCTTTAGTTCTCTTTCATCCCTTCTTTTTGGCCTTTGTGTCTGCAATCTACTTCCCCAAGTTCAATAAGATGCACCTGACAGTTGGAGAGTATGTCGGCCAAAACGTTGTGAGAATAACACCCAAGGGGAGAACAATAATCAGAACTGACAACTCATCCAGTTTATTTATATATCTATAATATAAAGCTGAACGTTTGTGTGTGTGTCTGGTCACGAATAGGCTCCTATATGGTTGACTATTATAGAAAACTGATTACATATAATGATAGAAGATGTATCGAGACACAGGAATGGGTATGTTTGATCTGGCATAATGATGATTAATTAAAATTGTGGGGTCTGCGTACGTGCCTGGTCCACAAAGTATGGAAATAAAAAAATTAAGAAAAAACGTTTACAAGTGTTTTTGATATAGATGTACATAATAATACTTTGATAAGTATGTTTTAACTTAAATAGGGATGGTATAATAAAATTGTGGAGTCTGCATTCGCGCCTGGCCTCCATAAAATAAAAATAGGCACACATTTTAATAAAGACTTTTCATATCTATCTGCGTAAGTATAGTTTGATAATTATGTTTCAGTTTGAAGAAATATGGTATCATAAAATTATGAGGTGTTCGTTCGTGCCTGACCTCCATAGAATGGAAATATGTCACAAAGTTTAACAAGGTTTTTTAATATAGATCCACAGAATATTGTGATAAGTGTTTCAGTGTGAACAGGTATGGTATAATAAATTATGGGGTTTATCTATTTTATTTTTACTTTCATCATATTTTGCTTTGGTTTTGATACCCTCAAATTCGAAGCTATCTCTTTACACCACTTTCTTTTCATAACCTATCTATCATATTTTCATAAATCAGAGTCCATTTTCTGTAGGCTATTTTTGAACCCAGTCAACGACGGGTACTTTTGCTAGTACATATATATATCTATAAAAGTGAAAATGTCTGTGTGTGTCTGTGTACATTTCCCTACCAAATAACTCTGTTAATTTTCAGTCCAGAAACTCGAAATTCAACATAAGGGGTATTGAGATTTGGGAAAATCTTTTTAATCGGTTTTCAGACAGAAATTTGTCTGTCAAGGGGCAAAGTTCAACGACTTGACCATTGAAAACTCTATCAAACTACTTCGCTAATTTTGGATCTAAACACTTGAAATTTTAAATGTAGGTTACTTGGACATGGATCAAAGTTTTTCATTTGATTTGAACCCCCCCAAAAATGTTAAGGGGTCAAAATTAGAAAAAAAAAAAATTATATCTCTGCAGTTTCTACCAAATTACTCTGCCAATTTCTGGTCTAAACATTTGAAATTTTACATAAAATGTATTCACACGTAGGTCAAGTTATAAACAGTACATAGGGTCCAAACAAAGCCGGTCTGAACTGCTAGTGTATATATATATATATATATATATATATATATATAACACTACTTAATTTATTCACATAAAATTAATATACGAAAGTATAGATTTATGCGTAAACTATAAGTATTTACTTCAAAAGTGTTCAATACGTAGGTAGAGCTAGTTAGTAATTTATAAAATATATATGGCGATTAAGCTACACTGAATATTCCGCGTTTCATCCACTCTAGGACTCCTCAGGTCCTGAAGGTCCATGAAACGCGGAATATTCAGTGTAGCCTAATCACCATATATATTTTATAAATTACTATATATATATATATATATATATAATTTGAAATAAAACAATCGCTAAAGACCGTAAATGTGACATGATTTAAACATTTTTTTTTTATTGCATGTTCACCCCAAACAAGGCACAATGCCACTTCGATGTAGGGGGTCACTATCTGGGACATAATTTTGAGGGAGTTGAGCATTAAACTTCTGCATGTCAGTACAGCAGAGACCCGGAAGGGAATTCCAAAGTCTAGCAGTTCTAGGGCAGAAACTAATAGAGTAGAAGGATTTCTTGCATCTGGGAATTTCTACTGTGTAGGGGTGGAATTTTGCTGCTTGTCGGCTTTGTTGGGTATTTACGTCGAGAGGGCCACATTATAGCTTATCTTTCGGAGGGGAGGGGCTTATTGAAGTGTGGGATGATTTGAAATGTGATATGGTAAACTCTGACATCAGGAAATGTTTTGTTTGTTTTTATTCGTGAAAAAAAGATAAATTTAGCAATTTTATTATTGTTGCAAGGTGTTTGGAGATTTGATGACGTAGAATCAAATATTTTATGCATAAAAACTCGTTTCTAGCAGTGCCCCCCCCTCACCCATCGTCATCTTATTTAGTGTTTTCCTTTTGTGATTTCTTTTTTCGTATTAATTTTGTTCTTGCTCCCTCTTACTTTTTAACCCCTTCTTTCTTTCTCCAACCATGTGTTTTTCTCTTTGTCTTTCTTTCTCTTGTCCTCGCTTTCCTCCTTCCTCCCTTTTTTCTCCCTTTCCTCCTTCCTCCCTTTCCTCCTTCCTCCCTTTCCTCCTTCCTCACTTTTCTCTCCCCTTTCCTCCTTCTTCCCTTTTCTCTCCCCTTTCCTCCTTCTTCCCTTTTCTCTCCCCTTTCCTCCTTCTTCCCTTTTCTCTCCCCTTTCCTCCTTCTTCCCTTTTCTCTCCCCTTTCCTCCTTCCTCTCCCCTTTCCTCCTTCCTCTCCCCTTTCCTCCTTCCTCTCCCCTTTCCTCCTTCCTCACTTTTCTCTCCCCTTTCCTCTTTTCTCCCTTTTCTCTCCCCTTCCTCCTTTTCCTCTCCCCTTTCCTCCTTCCTCACTTTTCTCTCCCTTTTCTTTCTTCCTCCCTTTTCTCTCCCCTTCCTCCCTTTTCTCTCCCCTTCCTCCCTTTTCTCTCCCCTTCCTCCCTTTTCTCTCCCCTTCCTCCTTCCTACCTTTCCTCCTTCCTACCTTTCCTCCTTCCTCACTTTTATCTCCTCTTCCTCCTTCCTACCTTTCCTCCTTCCTCCCTTTTCTCTCCCCTTCCTACTTCCTACCTTTCCTCCTTCCTTCCTTTTCTCTCCCCTTCCTCCTTCCTACCTTTCCTCCTTCCTACCTTTCCTCCTTCCTACCTTTCCTCCTTCCTACCTTTCCTCCTTCTTCCCTTTCCTCCTTCTTTCCTCCTTCTTCCCTTTCCTCTCCCCTTCCTCCATTTTCTATCCTCCTTCTTCCCTTTTCTCTCCTCCTTCTTTCCTTTTCTCTCCTCCTTCTTTCCTTTTCTCTCCTCCTTCCCTTTTCTCTCCTCCTTCCTCCCTTTTCTCTCTCCTTTCATCCTTCCTCCCTTTTCTCTCCCCTTTCCTCCTTTCTCCCTTTCCTCCTTTCTCCCTTTTCCCCCCTTCCTTCCTCTTCCTTCCCCCTTCATCCTCCCTCCCTTTTCTCCATCTTTTCCTCCTTCCTCCAAATTGAAATGAATGGCTCTCGTTTTGGGGAAGCCCTATGTCTTGAGAGGCTTCAGGGACTGACCTTCTTTCCTGATTTGAAATGGAACACATACATCAAATCTGTCACCAAAATCGCTGGAAAAATTGTTGGATCACTCTACTGCTCCAGTAAGTATCTCATTGCCGATGCAGTCCTCTGCATGAGCCAGGTTCACCCTAAAATGGAGTACTGTTACCACATCTGGACAGGAATTGCTCAGCATACCTATCCTGCCTTGATAGAGTTCAAAACCGGCTTCAAAACCTAGTGGGTGATGCCCTTTTCTCTTTCCTGCAAACTGTTTCTCACAGAAGTGACGTCATGAGCTTGTCTCTGCTGTATCGTTATTTTCATGACAAGTGCTCGACTAAACTCTAATCAATGGTTCCCGCCTTGCCAAACTTTCACAAAAAACACTCGACTAACTACAACCACTATATATGCTTCCCCCTCTATCTGTACCTGTATCTAAACACAGATTCCATGAACAATGCTTCTTTCCCAGAACTGCCCACCTTTGGAATACTGTTCTGCTGGCCTGCTTCCCGGTTGAATCCAAGTTCTTGTTGAGCCGTCCCCATAAATAATCAAATTCTACCCAATTTACACCATTAACGATTACTACACTATCATCTTACATTCATTAACCCTTATCCTCGAGAGGCTTTCGGGCCTTGATAAGTAAAAAAAAAAAAAATCATCTCCAAAATTCAGAAACATTAAACTTATAAATTATCCCCAGTAGGCTATAAAACATCCCTATAGTGCAAAACACTCCTCCCTTAACTGCCGCAGCCAATTATCCATTCATATTCGGACACTTGTCCGTTTTTAAGCTATCACAATTTATTAGTCTAAAGTGGTTTCGCCAGAAATGTGGATTTTCCCATGTATAAGCATCTGTTCGACCTAAAATTAGAAATGATATTCTTTTTTAGGTGTTGACCTAAATTAAAGCATTTAGTAGGAACTGAATTGACGAACCATACTCAGCAAGGCTGTGTTTTGAATTGTTTATATCTGAGGAGTCATGACAACTGTTTTCTTTTGAGACTGCACCCATTTATTTATTTATTTTTTTAAAAACTTTACACACAAAAAAATTATTTTATTTTTGTTAAATTTTACCCTTTGCCTCCAGACTGTCAATATCTCATAACTGCTGATCAAAAATTTAAGACCGCTTAAAAATCTTTAAAAAGAAACTTTTTTTTTTTTTTTTTTGAAGGATAGATTTTAAACTCTTCCGACTTAAAGTTACTAATATTACAATCTAAAAGGTTATGGAAACAAAAAGGTACATTTTCAAAAATTTTGTTTAAAAATTTTTCGTTTTTATTAAATTAGGCTTTTTACACATGATCAAAATTATAAGACCAAGGGTATAAATTGTTAGATTTATGGTAATTCTAATGTTTTTAGTTCAGTTAGAGATTAGCAATCACTGTGTAAAGG
This sequence comes from Euprymna scolopes, assembly GCF_053919585.1. Lineage (NCBI taxonomy): Eukaryota > Metazoa > Mollusca > Cephalopoda > Sepiida > Sepiolidae > Euprymna > Euprymna scolopes. Next base: position 73,464,620 of record NC_136522.1, read on the forward strand.
TGTTACCATGCCTAAAGCAAGAAAACTAACCGAAGTTGAGCACTCTCGGATTCTTAGATTCCTAAGCAAGGTTTGTCACAGCGAGCGATAGCAGCTAAGGTAAATTGCAGTAAAACTGTTATTTGCAACTTTTTAAAGAATACTGAGAATTATGGAAAAGCAAAATCCTTTGGTAGGCCTCCCAAAATTTCTTCTGCATTGAGTAGGAAAATCAGACGGGTTGTTGTGAATGACAGAGGACTTTCTTTTAGTCAAATTAAGGCGGTTACAGATGCTGATTGCAGTCCAATAACCATCAGACAGCACTTACAACAAAAAGGCATGGTAAATAAAAAGCGTCAACAAATTCCTCGATTGCTTCCACATCACAAAGTGAACTGCTTAAGATTTGGTCATGAATACCAAACCTGGGACGTTGAAAAGTGGAAAAAAGTCCTGTTTTCTGGTGATAAAAAATTCAATTTAGATGGTCATGATGGTTTCCAGCGATATTGGCATCACAAAAACATGTCCCTTGAAATTTTTTCAACACATAGTGGTGGAGGGTCCGTAATGGTATGGGGTGCCTTTTTTTACAAAGGGATGATAGAGCACCAGGTGGTGCAGGATCGTCAGACAGCAGCTGGTTATGTTAGCATGCTACAAAAAGCATCATTGATGATAGAGGGTCATCGTTTGTGTGGGGACGGATGGTTATTCCAACAGGATAATGCTACAATCCACACTACAAGAGGGACCTTGAGCTTTCTACAGAAAAAATCGAGTCCATCTCTTGGGACATCTTGATTGCTTACCAGACTTGAACCCAATTGAAAATGTTTGGGGATGGATGACAAGATAGGTTTATCGAAATGTCAAACAATATTCAACAAAAAATGAACTTCATGAAGCCATCTTCAGAAACTGAAGCAGGATTCCCCACACCTTAATGGAAACCCTTATTTCTAGCATGCCCCAAAGAATTTTTGAAGTCATCAAAAGCAGTGGAGGTAGAACTCATTAAGTTTGATTGTTGAATGTTTTCATACACTTTTCGTACAATTTAATAGAATTTTTGTCTCTGGTCTTATAATTTGGATCAATTTTAATAAAAATGTAAATTTTAAAAATAAATCTTTGGAATGTAGCTTTGCTTCCATAACCTTTTAGATTGTAGTATTGGTAACCTTAAGTCGGAAGAGTTTAAAATCTATCCTTAAAAAAAAGTCTTTTTTTAAAGATTTTTGAGTGTTCTTAAATTTTTGATCAGCAGTGTATTAACTAGGTAGCAGCCCAGCATTGCCCAGTTATACAATACGCTTAAACATGATATTTTAATTTATTCAGATTGCATATGTATTATTATAAAATCAATTCTCTATATTTTATAAGGAATAATATGCCCAATGGACTAATTTACAAAAAAAAAGTACAAAAAATAATGATAATGTCGTTCATCAAATTCCGTCTGTGTTTGTTTACAATATAATGTCAGCTGATATTTGGGTTTGGCGATGAATGCCTTGGAAAAGTCATTTCTGATTAATGTCTAGTTTTTAAATATGCAAACAAAGAAATGATTTGCGCCGATGTTAATGCCTGAGCTATGGAGACATGATTGCTTCAAGGCTAAAAATTAAAATGTTAACAAATAGCTGATAGGTTATGCATGCAAATTTGTAATGCACTCGTTCGACCTTCATCTGGCAAATTTCAATTTTTTAATTTTCACACTTTTGTACCGAAAACCAAGTATAAAGTTTCACATGTGTTTCATGTCCGTAGACCAAAAACTGGCAGAAGAGTTTGGTAGGCAATTTTTTTAAACAAATATATCGATACTTAGATAAATATATATAGAAAGAGCTTTGTATTTGCTGAGCTTTTTACGCAAATATTATGCAAGTATAAATCATGTAAAATACCTGCATGAATATAATTACACGTAATAATTAACTAACGATGATCATCCCATAAGAAAAAAAAAAAAAAAATAAAATAATATGGAATTAATTAAAATGAATGTTTGAAAGAGTATGCAAATTAGCTAGATCTTTTGCAGATGTATGCAATTCCACGATCATATATAACAAAGTTGTATTTTTTTTTTTTTTAAAATAAATAGAAAAAAAGGGTTTTTAATATGACGGTCAATACACAAAAGAAAAATTTATAGGGAGTATGTGTATGCATGTATATTTATTTATTATCCCGTTTTTAAAAGATGAAATTGCCCGATCATTGAAGACAAGATGCAAGAAAGCAAGTTTTATAATTACATGCACTAAAATATTATATTTATCATTACATACACTAAAATATATTTATAATTACATACACTAAAATATTTTATTTATAATTACATACACTAAAATATTATATTTATAATTACATACACTAAAATATTATATTTATAATTACATACACTAAAATATTATATTTATAATTACATACACTAAAATATTATATTTATAATTACATACACTAAAATATTATATTTATAATTACATACACTAAAATATTATATTTATAATTACATACACTAAAATATTATATTTATAATTACATACACTAAAATATTATATTTATAATTACATGCGCTAAAATATTATATTTATAATTACATGCGCTAAAATATTATATTTATAATTACATACACTAAAATATTATATTTATAATTACATACACTAAAATATTATATTTATAATTACATACACTAAAATATTATATTTATAATTACATACACTAAAATATTATATTTATAATTACATACACTAAAATATTATATTTAAATTACATACACTAAAATATTATATTTAAATTACATACACTAAAATATTATATTTATAATTACATACACTAAAATATTATATTTATAATTACATACACTAAAATATTATATTTATAATTACATGCGCTAAAATATTATATTTATAATTACATGCGCTAAAATATTATATTTATAATTACATACACTAAAATATTATATTTATAATTACATGCGCTAAAATATTATATTTATAATTACATACACTAAAATATTATATTTATAATTACATACACTAAAATATTATATTTATAATTACATACACTAAAATATTATATTTATAATTACATACGCTAAAATATTATATTTATAATTACATACACTAAAATATTATATTTATAATTACATACGCTAAAATATTACTAAAAGAATTTTTACATCAAAGGTAAAATATATTCCTCAAACAGTTTTTTTGTCTCCCTTTATGAAGATTAGAATCAGAATTAATATACTAATTAATACAAAACCTTATGTCTAGAATCCTTTTTCTAATTTTGATTAAAAATCTATTAAATAATTTTGATTCTAAAAAAAATGTCCAAAATTTAACCTTAAGCTTAAGAGGTCATAATTTGAAATTGAAATTCAGGGAATCTTGCTTAACTGGTGTTTAATGCCTCGGGTCCAAATTTAATGCAGCTCTGAAATATTTAAATTTTCTGAATGAGTGGTTGTACCCAAATCAGATACACCTGAAATTTCACAAAAGGTTATACCTCCTTTGAGTAAAATTAACGTAAACTAAATATAGCCCACATTTAGATCCTTTACCTCGAACAGATACTTCCAAATCTATAATAAACTTAGCTAACTTTATACAAGGTGCCTTCAATAAGTTTCCAGACTTTATTGTTTGACAGGCACTTTTATTGATGATAGATACATGAAATTCTAGTCTCCTTTGAAGTAATCTCCTCCGACTGCAATGAACTTGTTGTACCATTCCAATAACTTCTGGAAGGCTCCATGAAAGTGTCAATGACCCTCATCACAACTGCTTTCATCTCTTCAATTGTTTCATAACGACAGCCTCTAAGGTTTTCCTTGATCTTAGGGAATAACCAAAAGTCACAGGGAGCAAGGTCTGGACTATAGGGAGGGTGAGGAACTGTCTTGATGTCCATCTTGGTCAAATAGTCTGTGACCAGGATGGAGTGATGGACAGTTCTTTGCAAATAATTGTATGTACAGTTCCCACACTGACATCAAAATGTGCACTTATTGTCTCTATAGACACACGACGGTCCTTATCCACGAAATTCTTTATTTGGCCAATCAATTCTGGTATTCTGACTTCCTTACTCCTCCGATACCTCTCATCATTCCTCACAGACTCCTTGCATTTCTTGAATCTCTTGAAAGAGACCCCCACAATCAGCTGGGCTCCAAACAGATCGGCCAAATGTTAAGCCCCCTTAAGGGTCCAACAGTGAACTAAATAGTAATAAGGGTGGAAAGAAAAGAAAATACTAAAGAAATTTGAGAGACCCACACCGACAGAAAGTCAGTCATCCATGCCGAAATTCTTGAAGGGACACGCTTTCGTGCACAATATTTTTTATTTCTGTACTATTGTACTATGTTACAAGAGGAGTCTCAGAGTTATTCTAATTTTTATTCCGCCTAAATGGATCAGAAGGGATTGCAAATTGTTATGATGATTACACTTATGCATTCATGAATTGAAAAATGTTATGTTTTGCAGATACTGACAATGCGAGACTAAGAAAGCAACCCCTGTCATGGATGTGAGTCTGAAGCAGACACGTCATTAAATTTCTGACAAGTGTTTTGAGAATGGTGGTGACTATGTAGAAAAATACATTTTAAAACACAAAAGGTCACTTGTTTTAATGTTATCACTCCTGTCTTTGTAGCTCTTCTATGTTAGTTAAAAAAAAAAAAAAAATTGAGGCTTTAATTTTTGAACGACTTTCATATTTGTTTGTGATTTTTACTAAATATAGACCTGCATGTTAGATAAGTTTTTTTTTTCCCCAAAAAATTAGCATAAATTTTATCCTGAGTTTACCATAAAAAAATTATTCAGATGTGGTTTTGTTCCAAGCGTTAACGTCGAATACTCATGAGACCATCATGTATTATGGTTAACTAGCAGGACCTGTGGAAATTTTACAGCAGACTCTTTTATATGTAATATATTCATGTTGGCATTCTGTAGATGTTCAGCATAGATGCCCTGATATAGTAGCTCTTTTGTTAAAACTGAAAAAGTATTTATTTAAGCTAGAAGGGACGCCCAGCATAGCCTGGTCGTAAAATATGCTTAAATATGATATTCTAATTGATGCAGTTTTCGTATATTATAGATTCTTATATATTATAAAGTTGTGATTTAAAAAATAAAAAAACAATATATCCATATGACTTGGGTGCATCAACTTGAACCGAAACCAAAACTTATGGAAGAAAAAAAAACAAAAATCTAATTTATGAAAGGATATAGGTCTGTCTGTCTGTCTCCATATTTTCAAACTCTATCTCCTCCCAAATTAAAAGTTGCAGAGCGGCTGTAGGGCCTCAAATGATTGCGTTTTTTACAGACCGTTCTTTTATGGGTCGGTAAGATGGTTAAATAATTTTTAAGTGGTCAAAATTGAAAAAATCGTTATACATTTTGGACATTCATCGTAGTTTATTTTAATTTTTAATTAGTTCATATGCATGTCATGTTACAGTGGTAACGTCACCAGCTCAGAATGCTACAGTTTTGGTTTCGATTCTAGCTGATGGCTCCCAAATACTTTTCTTTTTTTTTTTTTCACTTTAATAATATATATGAAGTCTGGACAAATTAAAATATCATATTTAAGCATATTTTTTACCCAGGCACTCCCTCCTACTGTGTGTGTGTGTGTATATTTTCATTTTTTTTATTTTTTTATTATTGGAGTTACATATGGTCGCTATGGCATCGATGGGTTCAGGGTCGCCTGAGGAAGTCTCGTTGACTGAAACAGATGGCTGTTTGTAGCGACCATATGTAACTGTTTACCCTCAAATAATAATAAAAAAATATTTTGCTCTTTTTAGTGAGCACTATCTAACAACCTTGTTGTTTTTTATTAGTCCTGACTTTTGAGCATCTCAAACCTATATATATATATATATATATATATATATATATATATATATATATATATATATATATATAATCTTGAGTTCCTTCAGCTATAACCAAAATTTATGAAAAATTGTTGGTAAAATTATTTATAAAAAACATAGATGACTTGAGTGCTATAAGCAAAACCAAAACTCCTGAAGAATTCTGGGTAAAATTATTTCTTACAAGAAATGGAAGGTCATAACAATTAAACGACAGTCACTCAGGAGAAAAAAGATGTAAGCGTGACACACAAAATAACGTGCGCTATCATATATTATATATTGATGAGAAGAGTGTTTCCTTAAGAGGGGGGAAAAAAAAAGTGCGCAAAACATAACCGCAATTAATCTTACAATATGGCAAGAATATTTGACGTTAAGGCTTGGAACAAAAACAGTGTTTATGGTGAACTCGATGTGAAATTTATGCTAATTTTTTAAATAAAAAAAACAAGTGAAGCATGCATGGTTCCCCGTGAGTGCACAGTGAACAAGGCATAAAAAAAATGACTAAGTTCAGCATCCGCCCCTCCCATTTAGCCCCAAAAAGTCCCCAGGGGACGTCAAATCCTGCTGAAAATGAACAAACAGTGCAGTTTTAGGCTTTAAATTTAGTAAATTTGAGTTCTGCATCATGCAAAAAAAGAAATTACTAAGTCCATCATTTGCCCCCCCTCCTTCTCGCCAATTTAGCCCAAAAAGTCCCCAAGGCCTTAACATTTGAGTTCAGCACCATGCAAAACTATTAAATAGACATACACAGAAAATTTTGGACAAATATGGTAAAATAGTCCCCAAAATGGAGTTTTTTTAATTTTTTATTAGTACTAAAATAATCCCTGGGGCACACCCAAGAGTTATCACGAAGTATAGACAAGCAAAATTATATAGAAATCAGTTAGTTACAACTTTTCAGAAAGTTTTATAAAAATCCAAGGCATCAGTTTTTTTTTTAATAAACACAAAAGTGTCAATTTTAGTAGTTTTAACCCGAAAGGCGCACCTAGAGGGGGGGGGGGCAACGGGAGTTTTCCCAGAAAATCCGTTCTGTTACTATTTTACATATATCATGTTTAATGTTTGTGCAAAATTTAAAAAAATTTCAAGGTGTAGTTATTGAGAAAAGTACGGATGGATGAACGGACAAGGGTGAATTTACAGGTCCACCCTCCTTTTGTCGGGCGACCAAAAAAAATGTTATTTAACTCAGTCTTATACTTAGTAGAGACCCTAAACATAAATATGAGGGTTATTCCCAAAGTAAAGCCTCCTATTTTTTTTACTTAAAGTTGAAGAGCTACAAGACAGGAGTAGTACCTTTAAAATGAGCGACCTTTTGTGCTCTGATTTATTTTTCTACATAGTTACCACCACAGTCAATGCACTTTTGCCAGAAATTCAATGATGTATCTCTGCTTCTGACACACCTTCATGACAGGGATTGATGCTTTAGAGTTCAATACTTAGTTGAAATTTCAAGCATAAATAGGTCCTGGATATAACCTTAAACTATACCCGTTGGTGAGGCCTCAGCTTACGGGCTTTGGGGAGTGTGGCACCATCCTTTAATTGTCATTGCTCCCAGGTCCACTGTGACCCCGGAGTGGTAGTATTTGTTAGGGTCCCAACTATGGGTTAAATAGAAACAGACTTGAAAACACATTCTATTAAATATCAGTTTTGGCAAATAGCAAACAGAATCCTGAACAGAAGCGTGTGCTCTATCCCAACTATCATCAATGGACCTGAGGTAATCTCGTCAGCATCAGACAAAGCCAAACTCTTGGCCAAGAACTTTGCAGCTAATTTCCACTATTTGCGACCAAGGCCGCCAACCCCCAATATTTCCTCCTGTATCAGAAAACACGCTATGTGATATACAAATATCTGTACATGATGTTGCCAAGCTAATCAAAAACCTTGATTCCAGTAAAGCAACCGGTCCTGACAATATTCCAATTATAGTACTCAAAAAACTTCAACCAGAACTAGCGCCCATACTTACCAAACCCTTTAAACGTTGTCTTAAGGAGAATTGCTTCCCAAGACCCTGGAAAAACTCATCAGTATGCCCTATATTTAAGAATTCAGGTGATCGTTCATCCCCCTCTCAGTACAGGCCAATAAGTCTCCTGTGTGTCATGAGTAAGTTGCTGGAATCTGTGTTAAATAGAGAAGTAATCAACCATCTCGGCAAAAATAACCTTCTTAGTGACGCACAATATGGTTTCTGTTCTGCTAGATCTACAGCAGATGTCCTTACAGTTATATCATAGCATTAGCGAATCTCTCGACAGGCAACCTTTCTAGGGCAATTGCTCTTGATATATCAAAGGCCTTTGATAGGGTATGACATAAAGGTTTACTTCACAAGATCTCCAGCTATGGTATTGCTGGAAATATTTTCTCAATTATTAAATCATTTCTCTCTGATAGGTTCATAAGAGTAGTAGTTGATGGGCAAAAATCAGAAGCTCACAGTATTAATGCTGGAGTCCCTCAGGAGTCCATTCTGGGCCCAACTCTTTTCCTGATCTACATTAATGATCTTCCAAATCACATCCTTACATCATTCGTAGACATTTTGCTGATGACACTACCATCTATGGTAGCACATCTAAGACAGTAAACGACCTAGTTCTCTCCGATTCTCTCTCCTCTGATATTGATCACATTGTATAATGGGGAAAGGAGTGGCTGGTTACTTTTAATGCATCTAAAACCAAGCTTCTGTCTTTACATCATCAATGTTCTGATCCCCATCTGGCATCAGTTAAAATGAATGGCTCTCGTCTTGGTGAGGCCTCAAGTTTTGACAAGCTTTTGGGCTTGACCATTACTCCTGATCTTAAATAGAATACATACATCAAATCTGTTGTCAAGGCTGCTGGAAAAATGGCTGGATCCTTCTATCGATCCAGTAGATATCTCACTGCTGATGCAATTCTCTATCTATATAAGAGCCAGGTACATCCTAGGATGGAATACTGTTGCCACATCTGGGCAGGAGCTGTTAGAAAGGACTTGTCCTGCCTTGATAGAGTTCAAAATAGATTTGTGGCCTCGTGGGAGATGTCCTTTTCTCTTCGCTCCAACCTCTATCTCACAGAAGAGATGTTGCGAGTTTGTCTCTGCTTTATCGTTATTTTCATGGAAAGTGTTTGTCTGAGCTTCAATCTATGGTCCCCCCTCGCCAAACTTTCAGAAGAAACACTTGTCTAGCTAAAAACACTATCAATAATTCCCCCCACTTTTTATCTGTGCCTAAACCTAAACGTAGATTCCATGAACAAAGCTTCTTTCTTAGAACTGCACGCCTGTGGAATTGTCTTCCGTTTTCCTGCTTTCCAGCTGTCTATAATATGGTTGTTTTCAAGTCCAATGTAAACAAGTTTCTGATGAGCTGTTACACTTAAGTTAACAAATTTACCGAACTTCCATTACTATTGATTTCTATATTATCGTTTTGACTACTGTACACTCTTTAATCCTTATCCTTGAGTGGTCTCTCGGCCTTGATAAGTGGTGATGCCTATGTAAAAAAAAAAAAAAAAAAAAATTTTCTTCAAAATCACTGGATTTGGCATTAAATAACCAGAAAAGGGTTGATATACCGTAAAACAAAAACAACCAACAAACATAAATATTATTTATGTAACAATACGTATGCATATGACCCCCACCCTTTTTTTTTTTAAATGGGATCGTCAAATCAATGAAGAAGTAATGAAAAATATAATAAAAAAAAATTCAACAAATGATCCTATCGTTGATGTTGTGTATCATTCGTTCATTTCAGATGATTGTTGTTGGCAGTGGTTTCCTCGATATCTTTCTAGTTAGAGTTCTGACTTGAAGATGACCATGCTGCAGTTGTTAGGAAAGCAGCCGCTTATTTTGATCCACAGATGGGATGTTTTAGGAAAGAAACTTTGCTCATGGAAGTTTCGTTTTTTTTAATTTTTATTTTATTTTATTTTTTATTTGTAAAGAAAGTAAATTTATTGCTATGGTTGTAGCTAGATGGGTTCTTGCTACAAATGTTTCATATGGGAGTATCAAGGATTGGAGCTCAGTCAAGCATCTACTGTAAACGTAACGAGAGAGAGAGGCTAGCAACATCTCTGCAGTGTGAAAGAGACTGCAAGGACGAGAAGAGATTGTGGAGTCTATTTTGTACACTTGTCCAGACAGGAAAGATTGCTCTGAAATATGACAACAGTACTCCATTTCATGGTATGCAGGTAGAAAAAAGCGCCAGGGGGTGAAGTATAAACGTCCTTCAATAAGTTTTCAGACTCTTTCTGTATGGACACTTTTATTGATAGTACACTCATGAAACTCTAGTCCCCTTCGAAGTAATCTCCTCCGGCTGCAATACACTTGTCGTACTGTTCCAACAACTTCTGCCTGTGCAAAAAAAGACAAAACAGTCTGGGAACTTATTGAAGGCACCTCCTACCTTCTGGCACAGTACAACGATCCAACCATTTTTCTAGCAACCATAGCAACAGATTTGATCCCACTCTTTGTGTGTAAACGTAGATTCTATGAACAAAGCTTCTTAGAACTGCACACTTGTGGAACTTTGTTCCATTTGTCTGCTTTCCAGCTGACTCCAATATGGTCGTCTTCAAGTCCAATGTAAACAAGTTCTTCATGAGTCGTTCCCCTTAAGTAATCCAATTTACCAAATTTCCACTACTAACAATCACTATGACATTGTCTACTTGACCACTGTACACTTATTAACCCTTATCCTCGAGTGGCCTCTAGGCTTTGATAAGTGGTGGTGACTCTGTTTCAGTCAGCCAGGTACAAGTAACTGAATTATTGGAATTACCTTAGTCTGGACCTTGAAACCATTAAAATTTGACAGGTCAGATTTAAGTCTTCAAAGTTATTGAAATTTCTTAGGTTGGAGCCTTGGTGCTAAAGAAATTGAAATAATTTGTTATCCATTTTGTCACTGTTGTCTCTTCATCTAAAAAAATGTAAAAGAATACAATTTTATTTTTACACTCATTTAAAACGGACATAACTTTTATTTAACAAAAAGTAAAACGGTACTCATGTTGTTTGTGCCGCCTACCAAAAACATATTTTGTAATTTCAGCATTTCAGTTGCATCATCAGAATTATAAAACTTTCCTTTTTTGAATGCGCCATTTTGAATGTGACACAGAAAATTTCGACAAAAGACAATGACATTCGTACCGACATATTGTGTTGTTTTTTTATTTTATTATAAATATTAAAAAAAAAAAACTTTTTTGTTTTAACCGATATTGTTAATGTTCGTTCATTTTCCTTTCTTTTTTTTTTTTTTTTTTTATTTTTTTTTTAATTATATGCACTTTCCAAAGATAGTTTCTGGTAGACATTACATCGCTCAACTCCAACTACTAAAAAAAAAAAAAAAAATTATATGTAACCCATATATATTTGTCTGTTCGTTCCACTTTTTTTTTTTTTTTTACATGGTGGTCACCACTTATCAAGGCCCGGAAGCCACTCAGGGATAAGGGTTATTGCAAGTATAGTACGTTAGTGTGGAGATTTGATGAAGTGTTTACTTAAGGGGGCGGTTCATTAGGAATTTGTTAACGTTGGACTTGAACACATCCAAGTTGTAATCAGGTGGGAAGCAGGCAGACGGAACAGAGTTCCACAGGCGTGCAGATCTAAGAAAGAAGCTTTGTTCATGGAATCCGCGTTTTGATTTAGGCACAGATAAAGAGTGGGGGAAATTTTTGACAGTGGATTGAGCTAGACTGGTGTTTTTCGTGAAAGATTGGCGAGGGGGGACCAGAGATTGGAGTTCAGACGAGCACCTGCCATGGAAATAACGATAAAACAAGGATAGTCTCGCAACGTCTCTTCTGTGGGAGAGAGGTTGCAGGGTAGAGAAAAGGGCATCCCCCACTAAGCCACGAAGTCTATTTTGTACTCTGTCAAGGCAGAATAGGCTGTTTTTAGCAGCTCCTGCCCAGATATGGCAGCAGTATTCCATCCTTGGACGTACTTGGCTTTTATATAGATAGAGAATTGCATCAGTAGTGAGATATCTTCTGGAGCGGTAGAAGTATCCCACCATCTTTCCAGCGACCTTGGCAACAGACTTGATGTACGTGTTCCATTTCAGATCAGGAGTAAAGGACAAACCCAGAAGCTTGTCAAAACACGGGGCTTCTCCTAGACGAGAGCCATCCATTTCAATTGATGACAGATGGGGATCAGAGCGTTGATGATGTAAAGATAGGAGTTTGGTTTTAGATGCATTAAAGGTAACCAGCCACGACTTCCCCCACTGAACCACGCGCTCGAGATCAGAGGAGAGAGAATCAAAGAGAACTTTGTCATTTACAGCCTTTGATGTGTTGCCGTAGATGGTCATGTCGTCAGCAAAGATGTCAACGAATGACAAAGTTCTCTCTTTGATGTGTTGCCGGCTACTGAGCCGATCCATATATGGAAATAAGTTGTGCATCTTGACACTCATGTTGCAGCCTAGATTTCTGATAGCAGTCACCATGTAGTTTATGTTTTGCTTAATTTCAGGTCTTATTATTATTATTATTATTATTATTATTATTGTTATTGTTATTGTTATTATTATTATTATTATTACTATTACTATTATTATTATTATTATTATTGCCAGAAAAGTTCTTCACTTTATTCCTTGAGGTTCGAACTCTGTATCTCTGATGAGCTGCCGGACCTGACGATTGTCAAAGATGCCAGCTTTCAACTTCTCCATAGTCAATCCAGGAAAAAGCTAGCACCAGTAAGTGAAGCAGTCACCATCTTTGTCCACAGCTTTGGGGAACTGCTTGATTCAGCCGAGTTTGATGTGCAGCGGTGGGAAGAGCATTCTTTCTCTGTCCACCAGAGGACTGTTAATGATGTTCTTTCCTTTTGCAGGGCAATAATTCTAGCCCTGCTTTGTGTAGTACTGAGCACGGTGCTGCATCAAATTTTGGGAGATTTTGAGGTTTTATGACTTTAAACTGATCCATTTTCAACATAACCAATCAGAACTGTCGGACTTGAATACTTATCATTAAAATAATCATTTTCAATCAAAACAATTATTCGACGTGGCATTTTAACTCCATCAACTTCTAAAATGCTCGACACCTGCATACATGTGAACAAAAAAAAAAACAAAAAAAACGTGGCCACCATAGCTCAAAAACTTGACCTGGTTGAGCAAAATGAATGTGATTTTTGGATTCAGTGCATCAGATTCGTCCTAAATCAGCCGACCCCCCCCCCAAAAAAAATGCTGACAGCAAATTTGTTGTTGACCAGTTTTATATAATGAGCAAATGTTTGTATATACAGTTAAAACTTGAAAAATACACAACAAACACTCAGTTTTTTTTTCTAGTTAACCCTCAGGTTGATGTAGAATCCAATTAGCTATGATACTATTATTTGAATGTGAACTTGATATCAATGCTCTTGGACTGATGAAGAGCTTGTATATGAATAAAGTTGATATTGTCTCAGAAATGATCGTACACAATTTTAAGTTGTTATAAATTCTTTGAACATATATATGTAAATGATCTTGCATTAATTTCATTTACTTCCCATTCTAAGTTCGCTCTAGTAGATATAACTGTTCTTCTATTGAGCTGCAGCATTTTGAATGACTGGTTGTAATTCTTATACTTTCCCCCCATTATAAAGATTAATTGTGTAGGTATCTGTCCATTGCTTTTCTTGTGTTCGGACTTCAGCTTATATAAATAATAATGATGCGTATCTTTACTCTTCTTCTTCCTATTTTTTTTATATTCATCTCATTCCTAATGTATCCTAAGCTAGATATCGTATTTCGCTATATTTGTAACCTAGCTCCCTTCTCTTCTGATGAGAAGCATTAGGCCTCAAGATGCCTAGGTATGAACAGCATTTATAATTCTTATTTCTATACTAGCCTGGGTGCCTGGCGTTGCCCGGAGGTGTGTATTAAGCAAAAAAAAAAAAAAAAAAAGTGGTAGTAGGCAGGCAGGCTCGAACTCGCACCACCAAGGAGAAAAGGAATGTGAAAAAAAACAAAAAAACATGTCTTTGTCGTTGTATCCATCATCAAACCGGAAGTGACAATGGTTTAAATTAAGGCAAGTCAATTGAAAAGAGGGGAATATTTAAAAAAATATCAGCGAAAAAAGCGACCCCCCCCTCCTTGTAGAAAAGTGCCCAGTTGAGGTTAAAGGAGTTCATGTTTTTAGCACATTTTTCGAAATTTGTCGTCTGAAGGGTCGAGCTTCAAAACGGTACCAATCTCATGCAATTCCGTCACCTCTGTCGAAAGTTTTAGGCAGGCATACAAACATACATACGTACATTTAAACAGACGGGTGTTTTGTTTTCTTCTTGAACTAACAAATTTATATGTACCTATATTTATTTTATCCTGCCAGATATTACATTGCATGTCCCTCACCATTCAAATAACATTTTCAATATATGTGCTGCAAAGCAAAATACTTGTTTATTCATAACAAAACATTTTGCTAATTGCAATTTATTTCCTCTGATGAGAAGAGCCATTATTGGAAATCTATGGATTAAGGAAATACACATACAATTTTTATATATTCTTTGTTTCAAACAATAAATTCTTAACTTAAAAATATATGCATATATATTTTGATTTACAGAATTTAATTTTAATCATTAAACATATATATATATATATATATATATATATATATATATATATAATCAATAAATAACAATTTTTCTATATTCCAAAGTCGAAGATTTTAACCAATTATTTTTTTCCAAACAAAACTTCAGTACATTTTACGAATCCGTTTCCTTCACAGGGAACATTCCATATTTGTATGTCAGTCAATACTGGATATTTCCTCCATAGACTCATCAGAAAAAAAACAAAACAAAGCTATGCTTTGTCTAAATAATAAAAATCTCCAAATGAAAAAGTTCTCAAATAAATGACAGTCTATATTCCAAATTTCAAGATGTTGATCATTTATTCCTTTAAGTATATTGAAACGCTCAAATCTTGACAGCACCTGTTTCATAGCGCAGATTCATTCATGTATGTCAATTTAAAAAATTTATTTTGACCTTAACTCATCAGAAGAAAACTTCATGAGTTAAGGGCAAAATAAATTTAAAAAAAAATGACATAATTATACGAATAATTCTGCCATACGAAACGGTTGCTATCAAGATTTTTACATTTTAACATATTTAAAAAAAAAAATAAACGGTAAGATGGTCAACATCTTGAAATTTGGAATATAGACTTTTGTCATTTACTTGTGTGTGTATATATATATATATATATATATATATATTATCCTGCCGAACTTGTCTGACGAGTTTGACAGGATAATTTATTGTTTTGTCTATTAAACAACTTGTAATGATTTAAGTAAAACTCCCCGAGGTTTAAATAAACACACACACACACGTATGTATATAAAGTTGTAGTTTCAAATATTTTGCTTCCAAACTCCTAGCATTCTGGAGTGAACCACCATAACGGTATAACAAAACTAATTGATATACAATAGAACCCCATGATACGTTTTTTTTCAGGTTACGATGTGGAATACAATATTTTTCCGGCTCCTGGTTACGGTATTTGCTTCGCCTTACGGTGTTATTTATTATATTATTTGATTATATACATGTTTATTATAATATTGTACTGTATTTTGTTCCTAGCCATACGGCGATTTCACCTTACGATCCCAGGGAGGGCCCAGAACTGATTAATGTCGTATCCCGGGGATGTACTGCAGAATGAAAACTAAGCTCTGACTCCAAAAATAACGAGTTTCTTCTGCCTCTGACTTTTCGTCGAAAGTAACCTTTTGCTTAAAATCAGTCCATTTATTTTTCTTGCTCTAGTTTCTTGTTTCCGATTCTGAAAGGTATAATCAGAAAGGAACTTGTGAGGGAGCGAGGAGGGTCAGCCTTGCGTATACACGCATGATGGGTTGGTGGTGGGGGTGCTGATGGTGCCAAGAGTTTCATGGCCACAGTGTGCACTAGTTTCCTGATAAGCAAACGTTTCTCAAATCAAAATGTCAAAAAAGAAGAAGAAAAAAAAAGTAACGTCTTTTTGTTTTCTTACGATTCTGTAATTCTACATTAGTGGGGGGGGGGGACACAGAAGCAAAGATACTATGTTTCATCTTTTCTGTCCTCACTCAATGAGTAGAAAATCCTTCTAGACTGAGTTCATTTTTAAACATTTTTGTCAAAATCCAAAAGAGCCCCCCCCCCCTTTTTTTTTTTTTTTTTTTTTTTTTTTTTTTGAGGGGTGGAATGGGTGCTGAATTTTCTCCATAGTAATAACTAGTGTTAAGACGATTAATCGGAAAAATCAACAAATTTGTGGAAATCGGTATCGGAATCAAAAAAATTGTACCTACTTTTTTAATGCCATAAACGATTCTTTTGTCTTTTTTAATGGATTTTATTTAAAGCAAAATCTTCCGTTGTTGATAATAAAATAGTAAATATTTATTGATTTTAAAATAAAGCTAAAATATATAAATCATCCCCTCAAGTGTAATTTTACGTTTAGGAAAATATCTGCGTATTTAACATGTGTTTTTTTTTTTTTTTTTTTTTTTATTAACAGAAAGCGGGGAAAATAACAACTCTATAGTTAAATATTGAGATTTATAAAGAATCGGAATCGGGAAAAATATTGGAATTGTCTCATCACTAGTAAAAACCCAACATTGTCTCTAACTCTGTCCCTGTAAGAAAGAAAAATAACTATTTTCTTTCTTTTTTTTTATGTTGGTTCCTTGACTTTGGGCTAGGATCGAAACGCAGTATCTGTTCAGTCTTCAGTCGGCTGTTTCTTTCAACCAATCACAGCACAAGAAATATTCAGTCTCAGAATCTTGCTTGAAATATAAAAACTCAAATGTACAGAAATTTGTTTCATTCTTCTTGTGTTTTTTATTTCATTTTTTTTATTTTTATATAAAATATATGTACAATTGAGATGGAGGGGGTATGAGAACGATTAAAATATATCTCCGAGCAAGTCTAATGATTTAACAAATTCTTCCTGTCGACAAAGTGAAGGCTTGCATGAAAAAATTGAGACAGACTCCAAAATCTTTAAATGATTTTAGTGCAATATTCTGAAACCATCCATTTTATAGGCATTGGCACAAGCTGTATTTTCAATTAGATATTGGCTAATGGCAGATTCCAAGGCAGAAGAGGGGGTGAAAATGATGTGGCTTGCTGTGTCTAATTTCTGCCGGTATATGTTGATTGATGCGTGTCTGCATGCATGACAATTTTGTGTTTTTATTCACAACCAATAACAACAAAATATGATTTATAGTACATAAAAAAAAAAAAAATGGTGCTAAAATCGAGAGAAATAATAGATTTTGTATTGGGATATTTTTTCTTATACTGAAACGGATCTTATGTGGCATCACTATCTGTGTCTAAGACTAAATGAAAATTCCGTTAGCAGAGATTCTTTCTTAGAACTGTCCCTCTGTGGAACACAATATCATTTGTCTGCTTCCTGGCTAATTATAACATGGTTGTCTTCACATCTAATGTGAATAAATTCCTATTAATTCATCCATTTAGATAATCTAGCTCTACCAAAGTTCCACCGAGTGTGATTTTGTTTCATCGTGCACCTAACAACTATCCTTGAATGGCCTCCTGCCTTGATAAATGGTGACCCTCCAAGTAAAAAAAAATAAACTGAAATCTGTTGCACAATGGTGTCAGTCGAAATGATGAAGAATATTGTGAGAATATTGAAACTAATGAATGGAATCAAAGTAAAAAAAACAAAACAAAAAATATCTCTTTGCATCTTATAAGTCTTGATAATCACTTGAAAATAAGAAATAAAATAAAATGGTGGTAGAAACCAATAAATGCTACCGTGACATTTATTGGGTGGGTTTCTACCACCATTTTATTTTATTTCTTATTTTCAAGTGATTATATCAAGACTTCAAAGACAGCGCTGACATTTTTTTTTTGTTCTTTGGTAGCGCTCAATACTACTTGTTTTTCGAATCGAATAAACATTTTACATTAAATAAAAACACTAAAAACTTATTCAGTTTTATAGAAAAGTAACTTATCTTACCTTTGTTGACATTTATTTGTTATATATTTATTTTTGACAACTTTTTCGTACCTTTGCGGATTGTAATACAAACCCATTTTCCGTTTCGCATATTGGTTTAAAAAAGTCCGGAGTTCTTGAATACTTTTAATTGGTGCACAGAATTTTAGGTTTGGCAAGGAATGTTTTGCTTATCAGTGAAAGTTGTGATGGAAAAAAAAAAATCTTGATTGATAAAAATGTCTATTGATGTTGCTATCTTTCAAATGACCTGATTATTCAAATGGCAGGTTCCTCTTTGAACGTAATTGCTTCTAGTGTGCTAGGTTGGTTGTGTTTCTGTTTTAAGAAATACAGTTGCCTACTTATAACCGAACTTAACTATTTTATATTTCTTGTAAATATTCCAATAACACTTTTGCTCCCTTTTTTTTTTCTTTTTTTTAAGACTTTTTCCTCTCCCTATTATCCCCTTTATCATTTATTTTTTCCTTATCTCGTTTTCTTTCTTTAATTTTTTCTTTAATTTTATCTTTTTTTTTCTTTAATATTTTTTTACTTTAATTTTTTTTTACTTTAAGTTTTTTTTACTTTAAGTTTTTTTTACTTTAAGTTTTTTTTACTTTAAGTTTTTTTTACTTTAAGTTTTTTTTACTTTAAGTTTTTTTTACTTTAAGTTTTTTTTACTTTAAGTTTTTTTTACTTTAAGTTTTTTTTACTTTAAGTTTTTTTTACTTTAAGTTTTTTTTACTTTAAGTTTTTTTTACTTTAATTTTTTTTACTGTCATCTTTTAATTTAAAAAAATTTTTTCACCTTTCCTTTGACTTTTTTCTTTCATGTTTTTGCGCTTTTACTTTTACTTCATTTAATTTTTTCCCCCGTTCATTTTTTTTCATTCAATTAATGTTTTTCATTTTTTTTCATTCAATTAATGTTTTTCATTTTTTTCCTCCATTTTATTCCTCTTCGTTTTCCCCATTTTTCCTTTCTTTTATACAGTTTTTTTATAGTTATTTTTTTCTTGCTTTCTCGTTTTTTTTTTCTGTTATCTCTTTTCCGTTTTATTTTTTTTCTCAGTTCTTATAAAGAATTTCCCAAATATTAAAAAACAAAAACATGTATGCTGTACGTACTTATAACGAAAAAAAAAAAATCACAAAAATATTACGGCATATCATTCATTCATTTCATTGGCAAAGAATAGATGCACAAGCGATTACCATTTACAAGGAGAAAAAGTCAGTGAGAATTTAGAGGGCTATGTACAAGGGGAAAACCGTGGAGGTCCGACCGCATTTGTCCAAGGCCACCTTGAAGCCCTGTGGTGTGGGGCTGGTTTATGACTTTATCAGCTAGCTGGTTTCATAGAGATGCCACTCGAACCGAAGATGCTGCTTGGCGTCAATGCCCCCCGGAACCGTCAAAGATAAGGTAGACCTTTTTTGCATGCCCATGTAGCCTGCGATCCAGGGCAGGGGTCAAGAACAGGTCCCGGTCCAAGCTGCATCGCCGCTCAAGGGAAAAAAGATTTAGAGCCCTTAAGCGTTGCTCATAGGATAAACCTCTGAGGTCAGCCACGATTCTCGTCGCCACATGCTGAACCTGTTGGAGATGCTGGATATCCTTCATATAATACGGGGATGTGGCCTGAATACTTTATACAAGAATCTAGCATCAGGAAGGTGTAGAGGGAGTGAGAGGACCAAAGGAGCAGTGCATGAGGAACAGGGCATTCTTGGCCTTGTTGGCAGCAGTGATGCAGTGTTCAGAGAGTATGTGGACTGCACAATCATCCAAAATCCTTGGCTTGAGTGAACTCCACCAGCCAGTCACCTGGTTGGAAGTCAACGGGGAATGAAGGAGTTGGGGGATGCCAACCCACTGCCATGTGGCTGCACTTGGCAAGGTTTAAACGGAGATCCAGTCAAGTGACCATCTCCAGACTTCATGGGAGCAACGCCGGAGGTCTTCATAGTCGCTGCTGGGGGGGGGGGGTTAGTTGTCATTGGCAAATAGGAGGAACAGCTGAGAAATCACTCCGAGCAAGTCATTGACGAAGATGTGAAACAACAGGGGCCGAATGTCTGAACCTTGTAGCACACCACTTGCTGCACTGCATACATTGAAAAGGCAGCCACTCACTTAAAACCGGAAGGTGCGGTCAGCGAGGAAGGCACGTGAGGAGGGAATAAATGAAAATAGCAAGTTCCTTGAGGATTTGGGAATGGACAGTGTCAGAACCAGAATCCTTTGTTGTATCAAGTGATCTAAGGACTTGCTCAACGTCTTCTCTGTCAAACTAGATTTGCGAGATAGGTGGATCGTTGCGGTCAAATGGTGGCGGTTCTTTGCCATCATCTGTTCTGAAGATAGTTGAAAAGGCCAAAAGGTTGCAAAAACAACAGATTGCTGAGTAGTCTTCAACAGTCACTTGGTCTGTCTTCAACTTGACAATCTGGTCGTTTAGGTGGGCATTTCATTGCGCATACACAAAGAACACTTTTGGGTTTTGGTTAGTGTTGTTGACTAATATGCTCTTTGAACTTCAAGTGCTCTTAGAGTTCTCACCTTTTTTGTCACCCACGGTTTGGTTTTGACTCATCGCAGATTCTTCAGAGATACAGCAAGTTCTGTGATCCAAGCAATTGCATGCTTAAACGCTGTGCAGAGGTCTTCGACTGAGGTCAGTGAGCTCAAGGCATGCCAGTCAATAGTGTTTGCAGCATCCAGAGCTGGTGTAAACCTCTAAAAGACTTTGTGCAGAGGCAGATGCTTGGGGCATACATGATGTGGCAAACCAATCAATTTTGGGCGCATTGAAGTTACTGATAAGATGGTCTTCATCCGTTTGGGAAGTTAATTCTATAGCTGCTAAGAGATGTTGATCGTCAGTAAATTCAGATTTGGGAGATTGATAGACAGCCAGTACGGGAAGCGTAACTCCAGTGACGGAAATGTGGCACAGGACAGCATTGTAGTTCGTCATCTGGCAGGGAGAGGGACTTTAGCTTGAGGGTGCTAGCAAAGGTCCCGTTGTCATAACTTTGATCGGTAGAGAGCATGAGTTGTACAGCGGCGCATCTCCAATGTCGCTCGTTGAACATTGTATCACTTTCAGACATGATAAATTGGCATATGTCCACAACTGGTCAACTAGTATATGGTCTGCAACTAAAAACGAAAACCAGTTTTCATCAAACGGAAAAGGAATCATGTTTTTCTAGAACGACAATTTTATCGTTCTATCTCGAACACACACACACGCACATATATATATATATATATATATATATATATATATATATATATATAATTTTGTCTCCTACCCGAAGCCGCTGTCTCTGAAATATTGTCTAACACATTTTCTTTATTTTTTCTCCACTGTCGATTCCATTCTCACTGTACAAATAATTCCTTCGTCGACCAATTTCTTAAAAGTCTGCGTTTTTTTTTTAAATTTCAGCTAATTTTATTTATTTCCCACAACAGATGCATTGACAAGCGCACAAACATCCGTTCTAGAAATTACTGACACACACACACACACATATCAGGAACGGTTTGCAAGACTCTGTCTTGACGCTTGGCAAATTCCGATAGGCGAGAAAATGCATTGGCTTAGAGGATGTTTATTGAGTTCTGGGGTCGTGCTGGGGGTACGAATTGGTGGGACAAGTAGAGGTGGGGGCTGTGTAGACCCTCCCTGGGCTACACTGCAGACTTCCAATTTGTTACCTGGCCGACTTGCACCATAATTGGATGGGTCCACAGGACGATGACCATGACGAATCTTGAGGAATTTTTCGCCCTTTTGCCATCTTGCATTGAGCTCCTCTACAATGCCAAACTCTCCCAAGAGGAATAGTCTATCCGAAAATTTAGGGATGAATACTGATTGAATGACTTTGCTGCCTTCAGCAGAGGTTGAAAAAATTATCTTTAATGACCTGGGTCGGAGAAGGCGATCCGGTGATGTCTATCTTTCCTACTTGCACCCTTTTTGGCTTATTTAATATCATATCTGGTAATTTTAGTAAAAGTTTTGGTGCTTGTTAAGATGGAGTCGACAGGTCAATTTTTTAAATATGTCGTTTTAAACAAAGACACTATTATGTACTTAATTGTCATGTCGAAAATAGTAATATATCCAAAAATTACAAGAACTCATTGAGTAGAAAGTTATTTATAGTTAAAAGTATTTTTTATGGAAAATTGGGTAAAATTGTATTTTATAATGTTTGGATGTTTTGACAACAATTAAGTACGTAATATTGTTTTTGCTTAAAACGACTCTATCTTAACAAGCACCTAAGTTTTATATTTAAAGTTGTTTGTTTTCAAATATTTATTCATAGCGTTTGGTTTGGTTGTTTTGTTTCTGGCATGTTAACCTTTTCTTGGTTATTTAAGGCTGGATTTTTTTTTTTTTTTTTGTAAAGGTTTTTAAGTTCTTTATATTTTAGAATATTTATTTATGATGCTTGGTTTAGTTTTGTGTAAGAAAATTTTTACTTTTGTTTTTTACTTTGCAGAACATGATTGAGTTTTGCAAACCAAAAGGCAAACAATAACGTCAATGTTTGGTGCATTTTAGGTCAGGAATATGGTATCTTCAGGCAGTCTGGTCTGGTAGCATCAGCAATGTAAAATGCATCTCAAACCAAGGATGATTTCAAAGTCTGTTTTGTATTTTGTCAAGACAAGAAAGGGTACTCTAAGCGGCACCTCCTTGGATGTGCCAACAGATAAAGAATATTGTGTATAAGTGCAAGTTAGATGATGGAATCGCCAGGGATTTGGACAAACGACCGATAAAGAGCAGGAGCTCCTTTGGTCGCCTTCAGGAACATGCACCTCACAACAAACATTGTCTACAAAGTAGTTATGGATCAGAGGCCTGGGTTCTGTACTGGAAAGAGGTGTAGCTTTTGGAGTGTTTCCATCAACGATGCCTCTGTTCCATTATGAGTATTAAGTGACAGGACTACGCCATCAACAATGAAGTCCTGGAGAGAGTGCATGTCACCAGCATTGAGGCCATGTTTCTGACTAAACAGCTTTGCTCGGTGGGACATCTGTCTTGAATGGATAACATGAGATTGCCCTGAGTTGTGAATTGTACCAGGGCAAACGGAAGAGAGGCGCTCCGCATAAGCGCTACAAGGATCAGCTGAGGTGACAGTTATGCGCAGTTGACATTCCAGAGAAAGACTGGGAAGGCAGGGTCTTAGAAAGAGACTGTTGAGGGCTTTGTCAAAGCAAAGCGCTGTGGCTTTTGAGATCAACAGAAGAAAAGACGTAGCGACAAATCTAGAAAGAGGAAAATGTCATCTGGCCAGAGCCCCTCTTTCCAGGGATTCCCATGTCTTGGGTTTTGCAAAGTGTGCATGTTGAGGATCGGTCTGTACAGTGACTAGAGGGCATGTCACCAAGGACAACCTTCCCATTGATTCTCAGATCTGAGGAACCAGCCAAGAGATGATGGAATAATTGGAACTCCAATTAAGAATTGGAAGACTTTGGTGCTAAAAATAATTAGAACTAATTTTGGTGCTAAAAATAATTAGAACTAATTTTTGAGTAATTCAAGATGCGTTGCATGAGCTAAAATTCCAAAGACAGAAATTAAGCAAAAAAAAAAAAAAAAAATCTCTATAAAAAGGTTTTTTGTGTTTTCTTTTTAGTGAAGAGTCGCCTCGTTATTAGGTAGATTTTTACTCTCTCTCTAAGATAAAGCCGTATTTATTAGAGATGAAAATGAATTAAACAGTTCCATCTTTGTATTTCTTGCTCTTTACATTTCATGATGATTTTAGCAGACATTTTGGTAAGGAACCATCTTTACGTGAAATCTAGTTGCACAATCAAAGATTTGAATTTAAAAACAAGAAAAGTAATTTAAAAACTAGTTTCTCCTCTGTACCTTGTTTGAATGGTTTTTAAAGGGAAAGAAAAAAAAACCCTCATACATTGGCAAAATTTCAAGTGCATCTTTTAGAGGATTTTTGCTAAATGCAACTTACTCCAAAAAGCCATCTTTAGCCTCTGTGCTGTCTTCAAAATATTCTTTAAGAGATTCCTGAACACTAGTGGTTTCTTTGTTATACGCAAGGTGTTTGAGATAACTTTATCACTGTTTAGAAAAGAAAGGAAAGAAAAAAGAAGAAAAAAAAAACAAGTTGGTTGATATATTGCCAAGATTCCAAGTGCATTTCTTTTTGGTTATGAACCATCGTTATGCGAAATCAAAATACTTTTAAATTAATTTTGAAACCTTTGATTTTGCGTAACAATGGTTCATAAGCGAAAAGGTGTAATTTAGAAATATTTAACCTTCGTATCTTCGTATTACTTTTTTTTTTCTTTTACATAAGAGTCACTACTTACCAAGGCCCAGAGGCCACTTGAGGATAAGGGTTAATGAATGTATGGTAGTCGATTGGTACAATATCGTAGTAATTGTTAGTAGGGGAAATTTGTTAAATTGGATTACTTAAGGAGACAACTCATCAAGAATTTGTTTGCGTTAGACTTGAAGACGATCATATTGTAGTCAGCAGGAAAACGAAAGAGTTCCACAGATGTGCAATTCTAAGAAAAGAGTTTTTTTTTTTTCATGGAATCTACATTTAGGTTTAGGTACAGATAAAGAGTGAGCGAAATTATTGTCAGTGATTTCAACTAGACACATGTTTTTTGTGAAAGTTTGCCAAAAGGGGGGAACCGGAGATTGGAGCTCAGACGAGCACTTGCCATGAAAATAACAATAAATCAGAGAAAGGCTAGCAACTTTTCTTCTGTGGGGAAGAGGAAAGGGCATCCCTTACTAGGCAACGAAGTCAGGACAGGATAAGGTGCTTCTAGCAGCTCTTGGGGCCGATACTAAGAATAAAATTACAAATGAAGACTTCGATCCGATTATGGCTGAGGGAATGAGAGCGTGTTTCCTTTTATTTTTTTATTTTTATGGAAATCGGCCATAACAAGGCATGTTTTTTTTAATACTACACAATCGAAACAAAACCATTCAGTGCTCATGTCGTATTTGCAACCGTTGAGCTAAGTTGACGGATAAAGTTATTAAATTAAACCATATTTATCTGGTTAATTTATGCATACACAAACTAATAGAAATGTCAACAATTTAAATATATATATATATATATATATATATATATATATATATATATATATAGTACTGATTGCGAAAGTTTAAAACATAATGACTGAGGGATCATCAGCTAGAATTGAAACCAGAATATTTAGCGCTCTAGCAATGTTCCATATTGTTTGGTCTAACCCAACAGATAGATAAGAAAAATTTAAGATTAAACCACTTTAAGCTATGAATGTATTTGGACATGCGCAAAAGTAATATGTGTGTACATGTTGAAATTAACATTTTTCATTTCATATGTCACCTTCTGTACGCGTTATTCATCCAAACAAAGATTTTACTCGTTATAAACCATCCTTGGTGTATGATTACTATTTCCTGTTAATTTCAGTGTTATGTGACCAATGGTTTAAGAGTTTATCGGTTAAATATTTAGACACACAGACACACCTCTATTTTATTTACATAGATTTAATGTTTTTGAAGTGGCTCACAGTAATCCGAGTATGATTGAAATAAGTCTTATATAAATATAAAAATAATTTAATAAACTTTTTTGGGAACACTGTTTCTTTTGTTTCTTCCAAGATGACGTAGAATAAATGCATTAACTTGCAGTCATTTATTATTTCTTCATCCTGTTTGTCCTATATTAATTTCTATCTCGTTCTATTTTTTTCTGACTATTTAAGTTTGTCTCTCTCTCTCTCGTTTTTTCTCTCTCTCTCTCGTTTTTTTCTCTCTCTCTCTCTCTCGTTTTTTTCTCTCTCTCGTTTTTTTCTCTCTCTCGTTTTTTTCTCTCTCTCTCTCTCGTTTTTTTCTCTCGTTTTTTTCTCTCGTTTTTTTCTCTCTCGTTTTTTTCTCTCGTTTTTTTCTCTCTCGTTTTTTTCTCTCTCGTTTTTTTCTCTCGTTTTTTTCTCTCTCGTTTTTTTCTCTCTCGTTTTTTTCTCTCGTTTTTTTCTCTCTCGTTTTTTTCTCTCGTTTTTTTCTCTCTCGTTTTTTTCTCTTTTTTCTCTCGTTTTTTTTTCTCTAGTTTTTTTTCTCTCGTTTTTTTTCTCTCGTTTTTTTTCTCTCTCGTTTTTTTTCTCTCTCGTTTTTTTTCTCTCTCGTTTTTTTTTCTCTCTCGTTTTTTTTTCTCTCTCGGTTTTTTTTCTCTCTCGGTTTTTTTTCTCTCTCGTTTTTTTTCTCTCTCGTTTTCTCTCTCTCGTTTTCTCTCTCTCTCCCTCGCTTTGTCGTTTATCTGTCTCTCTCCCTCGCTTTGTCGTTTATCTGTCTCTCTCCCTCGCTTTGTCGTTTATCTGTCCCTCTCTCTCGTTTTTTCTCTCTCTCTCGTTTTTTTTCTCTCTCTCGTTTTTTTTCTCTCTCTCGTTTTTTTTTCTCTCTCTCTCGTTTTTTTTCTCTCTCTCTCGTTTTTTTTTCTCTCTCTCGTTTTTTTTTCTCTCTCTCGTTTTTTTTTCTCTCTCTCGTTTTTTTTTCTCTCTCTCGTTTTTTTTTCTCTCTCTCGTTTTTTTTTCTCTCTCTCGTTTTTTTTCTCTCTCTCGTTTTCTCTCGTTTTTTCTCTGTCTCTCTCCCTCGCTTTGTCGTTTATCTGTCTCTCTCCCTCGCTTTGTCGTTTATCTGTCTCTCTCCCTCGCTTTGTCGTTTATCTGTCTCTCTCTCCCTCGCTTTGTCGTTTATCTGTCTCTCTCTCCCTCGCTTTGTCGTTTATCTGTCTCTCTCTCCCTCGCTTTGTCGTTTATCTGTCTCTCTCTCCCTCGCTTTGTCGTTTATCTGTCTCTCTCTCCCTCGCTTTGTCGTTTATCTGTCTCTCTCTCCCTCGCTTTGTCGTTTATCTGTCTCTCTCTCCCTCGCTTTGTCGTTTATCTGTCTCTCTCTCCCTCGCTTTGTCGTTTATCTGTCTCTCTCTCCCTCGCTTTGTCGTTTATCTGTCTCTCTCCCTCGCTTTGTCGTTTATCTGTCTCTCTCCCTCGCTTTGTCGTTTATCTGTCTCTCTCTCCCTCGCTTTGTCGTTTATCTGTCTCTCTCTCCCTCGCTTTGTCGTTTATCTGTCTCTCTTTCTTGTAAAATTCATTCTTCACACACATGAAAAGCTTTAAATCTTTTTATTTGAATCATTTTGCATGATTTTTCTTTTTTAAATCAATTTTAACTGGATCAATCCTGAAACTGCCTAAAAGATTTCACGACTCTGGTTTGCAGTATTAATAAAATTGTGATGCCATCCTTTGAATTTTAATGAAATCAAATCCCCCAAAATGCATTTTGTTTTTTTCATAAGCAAATAAAGTCATGTTACTCTTTTATTACTAGTTAAAAACAAAATTACGTTGTGACCCTTCAAAATTTGAAAGGGATTTGGTAGTGTTTAAACTACCAAGTATAAAGTCATTCAAACTGGTTTACAAATTATAAACAAATTTTCTTGAATTAAGATGGAAAATTTTATCGAAGTTTACTTGCATCCAGTAAATTCATACATATGGAAAGCTTACCATAACGAAGCAGTTTTTTTTTATCCCCCACCCAAACGTATTGCCAATTGGACTAATTGGGATCATGTGTACATGGAACTATATGGGGAGTTGAGCAGCAAGATATGTTTACATTTAAATTTCTGTATTTTATTTAGTACAGTCAGGAAAGCAATAAACAGAGAGGTAATTCTAAAGTCTAATAGTCCAAGGGAAGAGGTGGGATTTTGTTGCTTGACGGCAGTATGTGCATCAAGGGTGGACAAGAGATAGGAGTTTATTAGAGAATATTCCATTAAAAGTCCTTGTAAAATAAGCACAGGGATGCAACATTGTGGCGATGAGACAGGGGTTGGAGCTTGGTCGATAATGTGGGACTTATTAGATTAGAGACTCTATTTTGGACCTTGTTTAAGAAGATGAGACTAGTGGATGCACCAGTCTAGATGCGGCAACAATACTCCATACACGAGTGAATGGTGGCTTTGTAGAGATATAGAATAGGTGGGAGTAATTTTCTAGCACTAAAGGAGCTCACGTTCTTTGCAACGACCGACGTGTACTTGTTCCAACAGTCTGTGATTATAGTTTTATAATTTGGTTGAATTAAAAAAAATTGTCATTTTTCGAGACGGTTCCCTGGTTCAAAAAGATGTACTTGAAAAAGATCAGAGATTGCATTACTGGAACTGCACGCCTGTGGAACTCTGTTCCGTCTGCCTGCTTCCCTCCGGACTACAACTTGGATGTCTTCAAGTCCAATGTTAACAAATTCCTAATGAACCGCCCCCTTAATTAAACACTTCATCAAATCTCCACACTAACGTAATGTACTTGCAATAACCCTTATCCCTGAGTGGCTTCCGGGTCTTGATAAGTGGTGATCACTGTGTAAAAAAAACAAAAAAAAAAAAAAACGTGAACGTAACATCCGAGTTAAAAATGGTAGACATAGTCACTAAAATCAGAGTAAGTTTATTGCGAGAAAAAAAAAAAATTTTTTGTTGTTGTTTAATATTATTGAGAAATCATTTCGAGTTAAAATCTATTGAGAAAAACACATTTTGTATTGAAAAAAAAAAACGCACTTTAAATATGTGAACATTAGCTAAATAATACAAAGTTATCCAAAATGGGGTCACATTGTGTTCCTGATTGACCGTTCAATCAAGTCAGTAAGGGGTCAATCATCCCATGCTTTGGTATTTCAACGCATGTTGTGCACTTGATGACATACAGTGGCCTTGCAGTTAATCTTTTTGCGAGGGGTGACTCTTGCTTTTTAATGCGTATTGATTTGAATAAGAAATAATGTGTCAAAAATCAACAAGAAATAAAGATGGTGGGCAAAAGTCCCTTATGCTTGGCGAGGGTGTATTGCAAGAATTTTTTTTTTTTTTTAGGTATTAAAAAATGTTTTTGTTGAATATTATTATGAGTAATCTTTTTGAGTTAAAATCAATTGAAAATACACACATTATATTGAAATAATTATGTCAACATTAGCTAAATACAAAGTGTCCAAAATGGTGTCCCATTTGGGTCCTACTGGATAACTTTAATGTTTTCATATTTTAAATGTGTATTTCTCACTAGATTTTAACTTGAAAAGATTACTTGTACAAAAATATTAAACAAAAGAAATTTAATGCCTCCACAGGAATTATTTTGTCGCAATAAACTTGTGCTGTAATTTAGTGACGTGAACGAATGGTATTTTGAATAATTTAAAATTATCAATTTTCATCTCCAATATTCTGAAACAAAAACTGTGATAATTTTTTTTTCTTTTAACCTGAAGAAACATATATATATATATATATAAAGTGAGAATGTATGTGTGTGTGAGGACAATTCTCAACCTATATACTCAAGGAATTTTGGATCTATATTGAAATTTTGTATGTAGGGTATTCGGACATGTGGAAAACTTTTTGTTTTCATCTGAAAAAAAGAACTGCTAAGCGGTCAGAATGAAAATGTTGGTACTTGGGGAGAGGGTCATTGGATTTTTATCTGTTTGTTAACTATTTCACGAATGTACACACATAAATCGTTCACATGACAGATTGTTTATGCTAAGAATAAGTAGGCTTAGTGGGCTAATGTTTATTGTACACAAGAAACACTAGACTAGCTGAAAACATTATCAATAATTTTCCCCACTCTTTATCTGTACCTAAACCTAAACATAGATTCCATGATCAAAGCTTCTTTCTTAGAACTGCACGCCTGTGGAATTGTCTTCCGTTTTTCTGCTTTCCAGCTGTCTATAATATGGTTGTCTTCAAGTCCAACGTGAACAAGTTTCTGATGAGCCGTTCCACTTAAGTTAACAAATTTAACGAACTGCCATTACTATTGATTACTATATTGTCCTTTTGACTACTGTACACTCTTTAACCCTTATTCTTGAGTGGCCTATGGGCCTTGATAAGTGGTGACGTCTATGTAAAAAAAAACAAAAAAACTTGACTCACTGTCTTTAGGTTTTGGTTTCGATCTCAGTTCGAGTGTTTTTTACAAGAAGTGAACCGTTTAGAAAAATATAATACTTGCATGTACAAGTCTGTTTTTTCGTTATTTTTATTTTTTAAAGGAATTTAAGGTTACGTTTAATACCTACTTTGTTTTTAATAAGTAAGAAATCTACATTAATTAAAGTATAATATTTATGTATATTTTAAGACCGGGCAACGATGCGCGGCTTGCTAGTATTTACTAAAACTGGTACAGGTGCATATTGCAAACCAGATGGATCTCCACTTTAAGTTAGCCTACATCGGCCAAGTTAAAATCTTTTTTTCATTTTTAACCTCTTAGCAGCTATTTTTACCGACTTACATAAAACAACAGTCCACAAAAATGCAATCATATGACCCAACTTGTGCTGCTCTGCAATCTTGTCTCAGGCATTTTGAAAAAAAAATAGAGACATAAAGATACACACACACACACACACAGTGAGTTTATAAATTAGGTTTAGGTTCTCTGGACTGTTATCATTATCAACATCATTTCTCTTCAAAATGAAAAATAGGTGACAATTAACTAGGAAAGAGTGGCTACAGCGTTGCTCTGGCGGTCTCCTTAATTTTATTTGTGTGGTTTCAGTAGCGCTCTCAGTTTTATTTCATTTTTTCACTCTGTATAGACAAAGGAGAAAGAGAGGGTTTGAAATATGGAGGGGGGGGGGAAAGAAAGATAGAAGGACAGATAGAAAAAGGTAGAGAGATACGATATTTAATAAAGGTATGTTACACATGTTATTCGGATTCTTTGAACTAATAAGCAAACAGTTTTCATTGTTTTCATCTTGAATGTGATTTTCACAACGTTTCGGTTGATGTTACCTCCGATCTTCTTCAGGTGTCCCTTCATTCATCCATCCATCCATCCATCCATCCATAGCCTTGAGACCCTGGAGGGGCATAGGCCATCTACAACTTTGTAGATACTTTTGTAGCAAGGAGTTCTTTTTTTGGGATGAGGGTGCTGACCCCATCCCCAACCTTCCCAGAAGGTACATACAGCACCTAGTCTTCTCAAATGATCATCCATCTGGTACTGGCCAGGCTCAACATTGCTTAACTTCAGGTGTACGTTGTTAAAATCTGTGGATCTCATGTCAAACTCGTGAATTTAAACAGAATTTTGGACGGAACCATTTATTTAATCCACGGGAGTAGCATGCTCCCGTTCCATCAGCCATGACTTAGAAGCCCTAAGTAATTCAGACTTCTACTCACTCCTGATCTGAAGAAAGTTGGAGTTTATATTGACTGAAACGTCTGAGCTTCAATCTATGATACCCCCCCTTGCCAAACCTTCACAAAAAAAAGCACTTGTCTAGCTATAACAACTATCAAGTTTCTCCCACTCTCTATCTGTGCCTAAATCTAAATGCAAATTCTATGAACAAAGCTTCTTTCCTAGATCTGTCTACCTGTGGAACTGTATTCTGTTTGCCTGCCTTCTAGCTGAATACAAAATGGTAGTCTTCAAGTCCAATATAAACAAGTTCTTGTTGAGCTGCCCCCTAAATAATCCATTTTTACCCTACTTCTACTAGTAAGTATTTATATGCTGTTGTTCCAATGACCGCAATAGGCTCATAAACTCTTATCCTTGAGTGACCTTCAGGCCTTTT
The DNA here is from genome assembly GCF_053919585.1 of Euprymna scolopes. Taxonomy (NCBI): domain Eukaryota; kingdom Metazoa; phylum Mollusca; class Cephalopoda; order Sepiida; family Sepiolidae; genus Euprymna; species Euprymna scolopes. Next base: position 73,496,415 of record NC_136522.1, read on the forward strand.
ATAAGTGGTGACTCCCCTATGACAAAAAAAGAAAAAGAAAAAAATAACACTCCAAATGAGAACAATAATCTGAAGAATCCAGATAATTAAAATAATCTTCATCTAAAAAATTCAGAAACACAAAATAGTACTTTTTAACTTCTGTTTTACTTTTAGTGACCCTGGGCAACTCTGGGTAGCCCTGCTAATATAAAAACAAAGTCAAATTTGTAATATGAATATTGTTTGCTGTCTAAAACTTTATCTGATGTTTTATTTTTATTTTTTTCTCGTTTCAGCTGATGGAGAGGGCAGCGAAAGAAATGCTGGTGTTTTGCAATGTTCTTCCCCATCGATGAGCGGCGCCAAAATCACACCTGGAATACAATCGGTAAATAGCGTTTCTGTATTTGCATGATTTTGAAAAAAAAAAAAAAAAAAAAAAAAAGCAATGCATACAATATCCGACAACGATGAAACAGTAAATACGTTAAGTATTGCTCATCTAAGGATCTGCATTTTTTTTTTCTTTAAAAATTCTTTTTTTTTTTTTTAAATTTCTATAAATGTTACTGGCTACATATGCGCATACGACTTTTGAAATCCAGTATCATCAGGCCTACCAGTCTCAAGGATTGAAACTAGTGGCCTATAAAGAAAGATAAAGAATTAGAAAAAGAGAAAGATGCATAAAATCGAGGCTAAAAATAAGGAGGTAAAGCCCTAGCGATTTGGCTGAAACTAACTTTGTTTTATTTAACTCTGTGTTAGTCACCTGGGTGTTCCAAACATGGTTAATCCCATGGGGTGTTTATGCATCCCAACACAAAAATGTTTATAGTGTTATTATTTTGCAAAATATAGTTTGCCTGCTGGTTCAGGATATATCTACATATAAACTGATGAACAGTTTGAATCACTTGTAGCTTATTAATATTAATATAAAATAATACAATAAAATATAAAACTAAGCAAAAATTAAGATATTTCATTAGCTAAGCTCATAGTTACAAGACTGAAAGAGTAAGAAATTGTAAATAAAATAATTCCACCCAAACTTTTAAAGAAAATACCAAAACATTAATACCAGTTTTGAATTTTGGAGGTGAGGTATGAATGTTTGTATTTTTTTTATTGTTCCGACAATTATTCTCATCTTGGGCGTTATTGGCACGTTTCGGTCGATGAAACCCCCAACCTTCGATAGGAGTAAAATCTATGTCTTTTTTCAACTAAGAAAAAGGTTTTAGCTCTGAAATTGCAAGAAATCGGACTGTTATAAAAAAGTTCAATTTTCAGGGGTCAGTCGGGTACTTTTTAAGAATTTCCTATGATTCAGTTTTTAACTGAATCATTCTGTTAATTGTCACTATTAGTGAAAAATTTATTTTACAAAACTGAATAAACATATTACATGTTTTTTATTTTTTTCTAGAAAACACAGTGCAAGGGAGGTGACTCTAAAAAAAGGGTTTTGGGGGGGATTATCTCCCTTGGGTTGAGCATATTTTGTGAAAGGGTTAAAAGATAATAGAAAGAAATCTTTAATTCTTTTTTTTTTTTTTTCTCCATATAAATTTGTAATTAATGGATTCCAAATGTGGTTAAATTCAATACTTGGACAGCTTAGGAGGTTGTTGCTATCCAGCATATATGTTGCTTCCTTGATTTTCCTAATCCTCCATTTTTCTTCTATATCTAGTATTTTAACATCTCACATTGGGGAATGGGTGGCTTTTTCTTTCCATATACGGTCTGCTGGGGCTGATTTTACAGTTTCTCCATGTATGACAGCTTTTCGGTGTTTTTCTAGTCTTACTTTGAGGGGGCGGCATGTTTCCCGGTTGTAGAATTTTCCAGATTTACATGAAATCTCATAAACGCAGTTTTTTATCATAAGTTTTTTGGTTGGTTGGGGGGGGGGGGGATTGCTCACACAAGATGTTTTCAAAGTGTTGATTTCATGTAAATGTAGAAAACTCTACAAAGGGGAAACAAGCTGCCCCCTCAAAGTAAGACTAGATTTAAAAAAAAAAAAGCAACAACAAAAAAAAACCGATTTACGGATAGACTGTCTGGCAGGCTCAGACTTTAAACAGCTGAATCTGAGAATGAGGAAACACAGCAAACGCAAAACGTATAAGGAATTACATCATCAAAAAATGATTGTTTAATCATAATTGAGCTTGAAACGATGACGAATATGGCCATTTTATATTATCTCATTCCCAGACATCTTTACACCATTACTTTATTTCAAACCCCAAATAAACGAGAATTAAACTAGTTTTCTTCTATAATTTTATTTCAGTTCTTCCGGTAGTTTAGACGCGGTTCCTCCGCCATTATTACACGGTCAATGCGACCGAGAAAAAGAAAAAATATGGCTAACTTGCATCCATAAATAGATTTCAATGAAAATCCGTTTTTTCTGGAGTAAAAAAAACAAAAAAAAACATGGAATTCTGCTAAAACTAAGATAACTCATTCTGCAGTCAAGTTGCCATCATTAATGATGGCATCATTTGGCGCTTGTTCAAAATGCAAAATTTCTTTGAAACATAAGTATCTTTCCACATTATCTGACTTATCAAGACTTTTTCATCACCCTTGTATTTTCACTTTTTCATCAACCTTGTATTTTCACTTTTTTCAAACTCATAAAATATTATCAAACAGGTTTTCACGTTGATTCTAAAACTGAATGGGTATTTTCTGATGGTCAATGCAAGTAGCAAAACAAGTTCTGTTGTACCATTCCTCTAACCCCTTGCCAGTCTATGAGTAAAATAAAATCTCTCTCTCTCTCTCTCTCTCTCTCATATATATATATATATATATATATATCATTTGAACAGATAAATATTAATTTTAAATCATTCCACACTCGACTTCTAAAACCAGTTTATCTTGATTAAAAATAATCAAATTTAATATCCAAACTTTGCACATAACATATTTATTTATATTTTGCTAAGTCTGTTTGTCTGTTCCACTTTTTCTGTGAAACTACTGGGTCGATTTGGCTGGAATTTTGTATGTACCTTTAATGCAGCAAATTGAGTATGGCATCCATTCGATGCACAGTTGGGATTAATAGGAATTTTTAATGCAAAAATGAGCAACATTTAACCATATTCAACCATCAATTTGGCATAAAATACTTATTCTAAGTCAACAGGCTATAACTTTTGCCAGTTTTTAATTGGCTGAAAAGTAGTGTATGTATATATATATATATATATATAGTCATCCACATACAGTACTGTTTTGCTGTTTCTCATCAGTGCGGCTAGACAAGCAACTACCTCAAGCCAGGATCGAAACCTGGTCACCCAAACGACAGCCGGAGCTTACGTCTGATTGAACACAACAGTTATTCTTTTTTCCATATCTTTTCAATTCACTGAGCGGTCTTTTTTATTTCAGCTGGCATGTTGTATATTATGGCGCCCAAAAGTTGTTGTTCAGCCATATTTTTTCTCAAGTGTTTTCTATCAGCGCATCTGATCGTCATCAGGAGCGATTGTTGTTGTTATCGTTTTCTTTTTCTTTGAGGCTTGATGTATTTATATATATATATATATTTTTTTTGCAATAATATAAAGCGATTGAGAAAAATATGGCTGAACAACAACTTTTGGGCGCCATAGTATACAATATGCTAGCTGAAATTAAAAAAAATGCTCGGCGAATTGAAAAGATATCCCCCCCCAAAAAAAAACGGAAAAAAGAATAACTGTCATGTTCAATCACATGTGCTGGAATAATTACTTGCTGCCAAAATAATCAAATATATAAACAAGAACTATAAATAAAAACTGTAAATTAAAAATTTTTCAGGTTTGTTTCTGCAGCCATGTTGAATTTTCTGATGGCTAACGTTCTTTTCTTAAAATGTAAGTTCTGAATGTCACTTGTGCCAATTTTGGTGCTTGTATTACTAAGTGAAAGATTCTTATGGAATATGGAGATAACCTGCCCCACTATAATGATGAAGTTTGGTAATAATCCAATCCCATGTGGTTAAAATGAATAATCTGATGCAGTTAAAGTAAATCAAATCCATCATTTATGTTTCTTATGTATAGCTCTACGTCCTATTGTCATCATATTGAGCTTTTTTATTTGGTTGCGATTAATATATAAATATTAATATTTATATAAAATATGTATTATATACGTTTGAAGCTAAAACAACGCATTATTACAAAATAAACAGACATTTATTTTGTTTGAAATTTATATTGAAATTCATAAATATATTTCGAAGCAAAGCTTCATCTTCAGAATGTCTTTTTTTTTTTTTTTCCATGTTGTTGTTGGAGCAGAGAATAAGCAAGTAGAAGCCCGTTTGTTGTTTTTACGGTAGTTTTTTTAAATCTCGTTGGTCACGCGGGATTTATGTTAAGATTTTTGTTCCTTAGAAGCGCTGGTTGAGTTTGAATAAAATGAAATACATATTATATACGTTTGAAGCCAACAACCAGCGCTTCTAAGGAACAAAAATCTTAAAGTAAATCCCGCCTGACCAACGTACCATTCCGAGATTTAAAAAAAACTACCGTAAAAACAACAAACGGACTTCTACTTTCTGATTCTCTGCTCCAACAACAACATCGCAAAAAATAAAAAAAAGACATACTGATGATGAAGTATATCTTCGAAATATATTTATGAATTTCAATATAAATTTCAAACAGAATAAATGTCGTAATTGTCTGTATTTTTGAGATGAGGTGTTTTCATTGATTGAGAAAAAAAACTACCGTAAAAACAACAAACGGACTTCTACTTGGTGATTCTCTGCTCCCACAATAACATGGCAAAAAAAAAAAAGAAAAAAAGAAATACATACTGAAGATGAAGTATATCTTCGAAATATATTTATGAATTTTAATATAAATTTCAAACAAAATAAATGTCTGTTTATTTTGTAATAATGCGTTGTTTTGGCTTCAACCATATATAATATGCCTTTTATTTTATTCAAACTCAACCAGCGCTTCTAAGGAACAAAATCTTAACATTAATATTAGTTAGATTGACGTTTACATTTGCTTTGTCTAATAAACTTTTCCTATCTTTTGCCTGATTGGTGTTTGTGTATATATAGATTACAAGGAGTCACCACTTATCAAGGCCTGAAAGCCACTTGAGGATAAGGGATAATGCATATAAGGTGGTAGTGTTGTAATTGTTAATGGTGTAAATTAGGTAGAATTTGATTATTTAAGGGAGAAGAAATAACAACAGTCAATCCGTTAAAAGGAAATGAAGTGTGATTTGAAATGATTAAAATCCGAAAATTGGAAGAGAAGCTGCAAATACCTTTTTTATTTTTCCATTACGCCATTTTGAGTTTTAGCTGATGAGTTAAGAGCATAATAGATTCACTGATTGATTTTGTGCTACAAAACAGATACTGTCAAGAATTGTATAAGTCAACTGAATTAAAGGAATAAATTATAAGATGGTCAACATCATGAATTTTGGAATATAGTTTTTTGTCATTTATTCTCTCTCTATACAGATATATATATATATATATATATATATATATATATATATATATATATATAATGTAAAATGTTTTTGACTCCTAATGGGGGTATGAGACAAATGGATTCGACGATCATTTTTATAACCAACGGCTGTACTAAACAACCAATGAAAACGTCCCAAAATTATTATAAAAATTGTCGAATTTTGGATTCAATCAGTTTGCCGTTTACTACGTCACGGACCGCATTTAATTCTTGGCCACCATCTTGGTTACTGATCTGAACTACGCCGCCATCTTTGTTCAACACAATATCTCAGAACTTAAGATTTTAACTATGTCACGGACTGCATTTGATTCTTGGCTGCCATCTTGGTTACTGATCTGAACTACGCCGCTATCTTTGTTCAACACAATGTCTCAAAACTTAACAATATATATATATATATATATATATATATATATATATATAGAAATAGTATTCAGATAAAATAGAGAGATAAAAAGTAACAAACCAAGTTATATGCCCATCAATGTTTCATCTTTATTGTAAGACTTCTTCTGGATGAAGGAATTGAAGAAAATATTGTACTAGTACTTCATTTTCTTCAGTTCATTCCTGAAGAAGTTTTACAATAAAGACGAAACGTTGATGGACATATAACTTGGTTTGTTCCTTTTTCATCTCTCTATATCTTTCTCTCTTTATTGTAAAAATCAGAACTTTTGGTATCGAAATAATTTGTGCCTATTTTCCAATGCCAAAAACGACCCTTTTGTCTTTATTTGATTTTGTTTAAAACGAAATCTTCCACAGCTGGTAGTAAAGATAAATGAATATTTATTGGTTTTAAACTACCAGTAAAACCAAATGCTATAATTTTTTTTTATTAATGTGGTCATTTTTATTAATTTATTTATTGCGGACAGTTAAAAAAATATACATGTGGTCATTTTTATTTGTCTTAATGTATTCCTTTTCTTTTTTTAGCCTCGAACACTGGAAAAGAGTGGATACCTACACAAACAAGGAGGGTAAATGTTTTGTTTGTATCTTTTTTTAATTAGCAGGGCTGCCCGGCATTGCCCAAGACAAAAGTTTAACATATTTCTATCAAAACCTCTATCTCGCTATCATTTTCATTTTCCTCTTTTTCCTCTGCTCACCCCCTCCCTCTCTAGCTGGATACACACACACACATACAATTCTCCTTTATATAACAGATTCTTTGAAAAATGAGTTGACATATTCCTTCCACATTAGTAAATCGGATGGCTGAAAACTCTACCTAATATGAAAAGTTGCCCAGTTGATCCCTAGAGAATTAAAAAAAAATTTCTAAATTTTAGATATTATTCATCCAGGGCAATGTTGATCAAATGTTTTGAATTGAAAGCCATTTTTGGTTTCAAAAGAAAAAAAGAAAATGCTGTTCCAAACAAAATGGTGGTCATCAATCAGAAAAACTTTGAATTTTAAAATCCAAGAAGAATAGGCTTTTCGTTGGGTAGTTGATCTGTACAAGTGTTGGATTGTAAAAGTTTGCAGAGGGAAAGCAAATTCCTTCTTGTATTCAATATGAAAAAAAATCATGTGTGAGAGTGCGGAAAGATCCAATATTTTTATGGAGCAATTTTGGTTTCTGATTGGTTTGCTAGCAGAACCTGGATCCATTTGATTGGTTAGTTCCTATCGTCAATGTTTATAAATAGAACCTTCCAACTTTTCTTCATCATACCCTCTCAGTATATCAAAGATATTGCAACATATTCTGTATTAAAACTGAAGTTGAAAGATTTAAATACAGGGTTGTGGACTTGAAACGTACAAGGTTCCATACAGGCTTCTAAAAATTTCCAAAATTTCGTATCTCTTATTCTAAAGTCTTCCCAAATTCAGATTTGATGCTTTTGGATATTAAAACCTCAGACTCTGACTCCCCATTATTTATTATGAGTTTGACTCCTTCCTAAACCTCCGACTCTTCAATCCAACGATTGATAAGGCCATCTAACAAACTTGTCTAGCTGCAGAATTCCACCTCTTCATTATTGAGGTCCCAATATGCTGGAAAAATCTTGTCCCAAACAAAATGACAGTCATCAATCAGAAGTTTTGAATTGTAAAAACAAAGACGAAGAATAGGTTTTTTCCATTGGGTAGTTGATCTGTACAAGTGTCGGGTTATAAAAGTCTGCAGACGGACACCAAATTCCCTCTTGTGTTCGACACGAAAAAATCATGTGCGAGAGTGTTAAAAGATTCAATATTTTTCTGGAGCAATTCCGGTTTCTGATTGGTTGCTAGCAGAACGTGGCTCCATTTGATTGGTACCATCTTATTACTTATGAGTAGAACTTTCCAACATTCTGTAATCATACTCTTATAAAAAATATTGCAACTAAAAGTATACCAAATTTTTTTTTTTTTTTTTACTTTTAACCGGACATACAATTATACACACAGACAATTGCTCTTTATATTATAGACTAGAAGGGCAACCCAGCATTGTCCGGGGCAAAAATGTATAATTTTTGTTACAATTTCTATCTTTAGCCATCATTCTATCTTTCTCTCTTTCTCCATTCCACTCCCAACCTCCTCTTTCACGTCCTCCCAGCCCATTACTCTCCAGCTGAACACACACACTGTATTTTGGAGTTGCTTGTGACCTTGAAAAGTGATGACCACCAAAAAAAAAAAAATCCAAACTTAACATGACTTCCTGGTTCTCTTATTTCTTCACATTTCACTTCTGCTATCCTCTTCAAGCCAACTTCAACTTAATAAAATTCTGTCATGATCAGATCAGATAAGATCAGTTATGGTGGAAAAAGAAATTAATTTTTTAAGTATGCTATTGTGTTAATATTTCTAGGTTGTTTTTTTATTTTTTATGTTCTATTGAGGTCATCACTTATCAAGGCAAAACTGAACACGTCTTTCTCTAGCCATCACTTTAACTTGCTCTCTTTTTGCTCTTTCTCCCTTCCACTCTCTTGGCCCTGTTGGTGGGGCATTAGAATACGCTGACTGCCCCCCTGCAGAGGGTAAAAGTCCCTCAATAGGGGTCCTGGATTTGACCTTAAACTATATCCAGTGGTGAGGCCCCAGCTTGTGGGCTTTGGGGAGTGTGGAGCCACCCATTAATTACCATTGCTCCCAGGTCCACTCTGACCCGGAGTGGTAGTACCTGTTAGGGTCCTAACTATGGGTTAAATAGAAACCGACGTGAAAACAACAAATATACTCTATTAAAAAAACTTTTCTTCAAAATCTTTGGATTCGGCATTAAATAACCCGAAAAGGGTTGATATGCCGTAAAACAAAAACAACCAACCAACCAACCCTTCCACTCTCAACCTCCTCTTCCATCCAACCCATTCCTCTGTAGCTGCTCACCCCCCCCTCCCCTAACTCTGGTTTATGTAATAAATTCCCCAGGGAACGAGCCGGCATAATCTTTCCAAATTAGTAAATAAAATGGGTAAATAAATGACCCCCCCCCAATACACACACACACACACACACACACACACACACACACACACACACAGACACAATTGAAGGTAGGTTGCTGTGAAGTAGATGGAGAGATGACTTGATCTACTGAATGATGAACATGGCCTTTTCGGATTCATATGATACTAGCGAGGGGTACCCGGCGTTGCTCAGGTGTTTGGAGGTGTTGGGCAAGTAGGCAAGCAACCTGTACCACAAAGGAGGAAAAGAATGTGAAAAAAAAAAGTGGCGTCTTTGCTATTGATCTCATCGCCAAACTGGAAGTGATGAAGGTTTAAATTAAGGCTAGTCAATCGAAAAGAGGGGATGACTTTCGAAATTATCGGTGAAAAAAAGTGACCCCCTCCTTGTAGAAAAGTGCCCAGTTGAAGGTGAAGAAATTAATATTTTTAGCCAATTTTTCAATATTTGTTGTCTTAAGGACCGAGCTTCAAAACAATATAGATCTTGTGAAAATCAATCGCCTCTGCCGAAAGTTTTAGGCAGACATACAAACATACATACATTTAAATAGACAGGTGAGATTTATATTATAGATGATGATGATGACTAGCAAAAAAGAAGCAAGTTTATTAACAACTAGCGGGGGGGGGGGTACCTGGTGTTGCCCGGGTGTTTGGAGGTGTGTGTGCTCAGGCGGGAGTGGGTGGTGTTAATCAAAACATAAGAATAAGCGAAGTAAAAAAAACTAAACTAAAAAAGAAAACAGAAAAACAAACGTTAAAACTTCTTTAAAAAATCTGAAAAATAAAAACCCAAAAAAAAAAGTGAAAAATAAAAACCAAAAAAAAAAAACGTGAAAAATGGCTTAAATAACCCTGTTTCAATATTAAAATTTAAAAAATCGAAAAAAAAAAGACATCTCACACCACGATTCGAACCCAAACGTTTAGATAATAAAGCCGCGCTCTAAGCAACTGAGCTAAGATGACGTGGACGAAATTAGATCACTTTTTAAAATCTTTAAACTAAAACTAAATCAGATTCTGACGTCATTTGCACATGTGTAGAACCGAACTCTTCATGAGAGGAGGTTTTTGCTGACCCCTCCCGTCCCCTGTAGAAAACTGCTAATTTCAGGGTGAAAAAAATTAACGTTTTTGGCCAATTTTTCGATATTTGTCGGGCGAAGGTTGAAAGTTTAAAATGACAACGGTCTGGCAAAAATCCGTGACCCGTGTGGAAAGTTTTTACGAGACACACAAATATGCATACATACATACACACATTTTCGCTTTTATATATATAGATGGAAAGGAAGTTGTTCATCAAGGCACATAAAAGACAGATGTAATAGGATTGTTAATCAAGGTGTGGCAGGTGACTGGGACAAAAGATTGAACATGCAGGTCAATATATTTAGAGTTTATGGACAGTTTTAGGATAGTGAGTTTTGCGACAGTTTACAATGGCTAGGGATAGTTTACCAACTGTCGTGAGTTGGTGACAATTTGAATGGCTCAGAGCAGATCGAGATGTTTTATTTGCGAACAGTTATCCTCATCTTTATAGTTGTTGTTTCACAACGTTTAGGTCAACCATTCCTCTGGCCTTCGTTGGGTTGTTAACCGCGACGGGATAGGAATTCTCAGTCTCTTACTGTCTTCCATAGTTGTTGTCTCGCCATGTTTTTGGCCGACTAATACTCTGGCTGGCTTTGGGTAGAATTGAAACCGCTATCTTCAGACAATGCTCACCTGGAACTGTAGAGATTCAATTACACCACGGTTTCTGCAGGGCGATCAAGGTTGGATTTTTGGTCGCACAGTGAATAGATATTCCATAGCTGGCAATCTTGTGAAGTAGACCTTTATGCCGTACTCCATCAAAAGCCTTTGATATGTCAAGAGCTATTGCTCTTGATATCCTCCCCCCTTCCCCCGTCGATAGATTCACTGATCCTATATGAAATTACAGCCAGTCTTAGTTGAAATCTTGTGAAGTAGACCTTTATGCCATACTCCATCAAAAGCCTTTGATATGTCAAGAGCAATGCTCTAGAAACGAAGCTCCTGTCGAGAGATTCGCTAATCCCATGCGATATTACAGTTAGCACGTCAGCTGTAGATCTAGCAGAATGGAAACCATATTGCATGTTACTGAGTAGGTTATTTTTGCTGAGGTTGCTGACCACTTCTCTATTTAATACAGATTACAGCAACTTATTGATAATGCACAGGAGACTGATTGGTTATCTGCCTCTCAGTACAGACCAATCTCCAGAATTTTTAAATATCTGACAGACTAATGAAGTTTTCCAAGATATTGCGAAGTATTTCTCCTTAAAGCAATGTTCAAACTGTTTTGTAAGTATGGGAGCTAGTTCCAGTTGAAGCTTTTTGAGCTCTGTGATTGAAATGCCATCAGGGCCAGTTGCTTTACTGGAATCAAGGTTTTTGATAAGCTTGACAACATCGCACACAGATGTTTGTATGTAGCATAGCGTGTTTTCAGTCACAGGAGGAAATACAGAGGGTAGGGCGTGGTGGCCCTGTACGCAAAGTGTAGAATTTGCTGCAAAGTTCTTAGTAAAGAGTTTTGCTTTGTTAGATGCTGACAAAATTACCCCAGGTGATGATTGAGATAAAGAACACAATTCTGTTCAGGATCGTGTTTTTTATTTACCAAAACTTGTAGGAATCAAACCACTGTTCAACTACTTTAGACTTGACAGACTGAGCATGCAAATCTCTTGCATTCTTTATTACTCTTTTATGATTGTTGCTGGCTGTCCTAAAAGCAGCTTTAGTTTCATAACATGTATTTCATCGTAAATAGTGGTTTCGTGCACAATGGTCGCATCACATTCTGGAGTGAACCACAGCTGGCTCTTAGGTTTTTGTTGGAATTTTTTTAAGGATATGAAGCGGTCTATACTGACAATTAACCATTCAGTCAGATCTGATACTATAGGGGACATGTTCTTGTTAAACATGGAACGCAGAGGTATATCTGATATAAATATTCAGAAGTTATCCCAGTCAGCCATAGAGTATCGGTATACTGTACGATGGAGAGGTACATCTGAGGACTTATTACATTTAGTTTTTATCTTAACTGAGATAACTGAGCGATTGGATGAGCACTAATCTAGACAACTTGTAATAAAAAGGTCTGGGAGACTTTCATCCTGTCTGTCAGGGTCGGGCACATGGGTAGGTTTGTGAGCAATCTCTGTTAAATTATAAGCAATGGAGAAATCATGGCAAAGTTTCTCTTCGACATTTTTTTTTTTTTCATGGTAGTCATCACTTATCAAGGCCTGGAAGCCACTCGGGGATAAGGGTTATTGCGTGTACAGTAATCAATGGGATAATATTGTAGTAATCGTTAGTAATGGAAATTTGATAAAGTGTCTTACTTAAGCGGGCAGTTTATCAGGAATTTGTTTATGTTGGACTTGAAGACTTCTAAGTTGTAGTCAGGTGGGAAACAGGCAAACGGAAGAGAGTTCCACAGGCGTGCACTTCTAAGTCTTGTTTGAGTCGGCTAACCATTCAACCTAGTGAATATTGAAATCTCCACATGAATGTTAGCCTGGGATGAGGAGACAGGATGTGGCCAATTTTCTCAGAGATACTCTCAATGATATTAACATCACTATTGCGGAGACGATAGAGAACAAATATGAATGTGGTGCTGTGAACAAGTGCAACCCAGAAGCACATATAGGGCAATAAATGGTGTCTCTACTACATGATAACCCCGTAATTGTGGGGGTTTATGTTGGGAATTGGAGTTCTAGGTGTCTCTACTACATGGAAAGCCATCTCTAATGTAGGCACATATTCCATGTCCATGGCGATCTTGGGGGTCAGATTTTGATGTCAAGTTTGAGTATCCTTTAATCGCGAACTCATATAGAGAAACAGTCGATCTAATGCTAGTTTTGCATTGAAACAATAGGTTAGGTTTAGTCTCCCGTAATTGTGGGGATTTATGTTGGGAATTGGAGTTCTAGGGCTAACTTTGTATTGTTTCTTGAGACTTTTCATGATGGAATATGGAGATATGTGGAAGAGGTCAGCAGAGTTGTTAGAGCAGGACAGAGAAGGAAACAAAAGGAGAAAAGTAAACCGTAAATGATTTTTGCAGACCGTAACCATTTCACTCTAATATGACACTGAGAGACTCCACCAGAAGCTACTGCATGGTCTAGAATCCATTCACCAAATGGCAATACAGCAACCCAGTATTTTGCATCTACTAAAAGGATGGCCTCTTTGGGGGTTAATCCAAGGTTAACGTCTCTATCAAGTGTATAACATCAGCCTAGGTAAAACATTTACCTTCAACACCCTTATTAGTGACATGGCCTAAGGATAGAAATAAAGAGAAAAATAAGGACATTTTAAGCAAGTGCTCAGGAAAAAGACTGCTGATCTTTTATACAGCTTTTTCTTCTTTTGTCTGAAACATCGCTCGTTGTAAATGAGGAATGAAGGACAAAATAGAAACAGCTGATCCAATGCCGGTTTTGCACGGAAACAATAGGTTTGGTTTAGTCTCTTGTAATTGGATTTCAACCTCTGGAAGGTTCGAATGTAGTGGGTGTTTATGTTGAGAGTTGGAGTTCTAGGTTTAAGTTTGTATTGTTTCTTGAGACTTTTCATGATGGAATATGGAGATATGTGGAAGAGGTCAGCAGAGTTGTTAGAGCAGGACAGAGAAGGAAGGAAAAGGAAACTAAATGATTTTTGCAGACCGTGACATTTCACACTAATATGACACTGAGAGGCTCCACCAGAAGCTACTGCATGGTCCAAAATCCATTCACCAAATGGCAATACAGCAACCCAGTACTTTGCATCTGCTGATAGGATGGCATCTTTAGGGGCTACTCTAAGGTTTGGGTCCCTGACTATCAAGGAGAGAAAGAAAAAGAGTAGAGAAGCGGGACAGACAATGTTTCCGATAATTTAGAAATCTAAATGAATGTTGTCTAAGTGTATTATTTGACTTTGTTCCCATTAATTGCTGCTGCATTCAAAGTTTAATTTTTTACAGATCCGCTTATTTCTATGATTAATAGTTTAGGATGTGAATATAAAAAAATTTTTTTTTCTCTCTTTTAGTGTTCAAGGAAATAAAGGTTGGAGAAAACGATGGGTGATATTTAACGGAAGAGATCTTCGTTATTACTTAAACGAAAAGGTAAGATTTGTTGCTTATTTCTTCAATTCATATGAAAGGTGAAATATTTTGTGATGAGGATAAATTATTCAAACTACTGTACTAATCTTGAGTGTCATTTTCACAACGTTTCAGCCGATGTAACCTCCAACCTTTTTCAGGTCTGTCTTGCAGAACATGTGAATCTTTATGCTGAGCTTGGGAATCTGTATAATAGATATGATAGTAGACTGCTAGGTCAACTTCCTGTTCTTTAAGCTGGTTGATCTAAAAAGTTGGAATGGAGAATTATTAAGACAAAATGAAAAGAAACGAACATAAAAGAAGTTTTTTGTATTATCATTCATCGGACTACTGTTCTCATCTTGAGTGTGATTTTCACAACGTTTTGGTTGATATAACCTCCAACCTTCTTCAGGTGTATCTTGTCGAACTCAGGAATGTTTCTGGCTAACTCAGGAATTTGGAGTGAATTTCGAGTGTTCCATCAGCCATGACTGGATAGAAGGTCATCCTAAGTAATTCGCAAATGTATATTTCTGTTGCCCACACTGAAGATTGAACCTTCAACCTTCAGGAGAATATCACTTTTACAATTGATTTTTCCCAGTACTCTAACCACTATTATTTTTATTTTTATTTTTTTTTTTTTGTTAATAAATTAAGTTAGACTAATTACCTCCCTTAGACCCGTGAAATAAATTATAAATAAAGTCAAGAACACATGACAATTATCTCCCCTTAAAACTTGTAATAAAAATACATTCTCTCTCTATATATAAACCGTAGCTTCTTTAAATTAAAAATACGCTAACGGAAACAATTTATTGCACGAGCGTCCCCCCTTTTAAAATTCATCATTCAATAAGATAAAAAGCTATAGCAAACATCTAAATGACTACTTTAACCACAGTTCCTGATTTCAAAAAAAGAAAAATTAAAAGGTAAATATCTCTATATGTTTTTAAAGCAAATTTATTATGTAAATTCAAAAATATATATTTTTCTCTACTTATTTCTATCTCTAACCCATATTAATTTTCTTATAAATTTTAAATTCAGACCTTTTATTTCAATTTTTCAGATTCATCTGCCTTACTTTTTAATGCTAGGTTTATTTATGGTGTCTTTTAAATTCAATAAAAAACCCTCCTAAATTTGCTGATGAGGAGACCTTGCTTACCAAAAAACTATATATAATTATTCTACATAACTTGATGTATACCACAATAAAAAGCATTGTTTTCCGAAACGATCGTACAGATAATTGATTTTGCTGTTGTTCCTTCTTATGAAACTGATTTTTAATTTAATTAAAATTTGATTTTTAAATTTTAAATTATAAATCACATTACTTAATATATATATATATATATATAAAATAAAAATTGCAATTAAATTTACCAAAATGATCCAAGATGGTAAAATTAAAGTATATTATAAATATTAAAGAATTAATATTTATAAAATTATCTCAGCCAGATGTAAAAGCTCGATAAAACCAAATAGGAAATAGAGCTTATAATATGAGCAAACAGTTAATAAAATATGTTAAAAAACACTTTGAAATGAGTTAAAAACATATTTAATCTGAAAACTGAAAAGGAAACACTAGATAAATGGATAATATAAATTTCCCCCACTCTATATCTGTGCCTAAATCAAAACGCGGATTCCATGAACAAAGCTTCTTTCTTAGAACTGCATGCCTGTGGAACTCTGTTCCGTCTGCCTGCTTCCCTCCGGACTACAACTTGGGTGTCTTCAAGTCTAATGTTAACAAATTCCTAATGAACCGCCCCCTTAAGTAAACACTTCATCAAATCTCCACACTAACGTAATGTACTTGCAATAACCCTTATCCCTGAGTGGCTTCCGGGCCTTGATAAGTGGTGATCACTGTGTAAAAAAAAAAAAAAAAAAAAAAAAAATAGTCCTTAATCCGCAGAGTTTTGAAGAAATACTTTCTTTCTCATCAGAGGGTAGGAATTAGCAAAATGCGGGATCGGATTTTGCATGCAGACTTATTTGATGAAACAACAAGTAAGTCAAAGATCTTACTTGAAAACAAAAAAGTGAAGCAGAGGGAATATGGTGAAGAAAAAGGTGATTACACATGAATGGATAGTCTGGTGGAAGATAAAAAAATCCAGTGACTGTAAAATCCAAATGTAAAACTTCAAGAAAGTTAAAAGAATTTCCATTTCTGTGTGTGTGTGTGTGTGTATATATATATATATATATATATACACTAAACCTTAGATATTTAGATCTCTGTCCATTCCTCTCTCTTTCTCTCTTATTTGACGACATATTAGGGTTAGAATTATAAAAGTTAATTTCAAATTGAAATAAAACTAAATTAAAAAATTATTTAGCTCCCCAAAGTGATGAGGAAGTATGAGCTACCCCTTCCTCCTCTCTCTCTCCCCGAGTTGCCCCCGATTTTATGGAAGCCAAAATGGTAAACAGCACAGGAATAAATTGTTTTTATTCACAGAATTTAATTTAACCGACTTCAGCTGAGAGAAAATTGAATTGCCATTGTGTTTGGAATGAACTTGAAAAATCTCAAGGACAAACTTTGATGCAACTTTCCTATAGTGTGTCGTCAAAAGTAATTGTGTATTTTCGAACGAAGACTTTTCAGGAGAAAACCTTATGTACTTATCTATCTATCATGTCGAAATTAGTATAAATTCCAAAACTTATGAAAAATGGTCCATTAGAAAATATTTTAAAACTGATTTTCGGAAAACAGCATGCAGCATATTGAGAAAAAGCGAGATGACCAACCTGAAAGATGGTGTCATCGGATGCTGCGCAAAGCAACTCCAACGATAGAATGCAGTTATCTCCCCCTGTTTTCGATCTTCTAATTTACAGTGAAAAATCGCAACTTCAAAAATTCTGTTTTTAGTTATAATTATTTTTCTATTGAATTATTTTTCATAATTTGTGGATTTATTCTGCTTTCAGCATGATGCATAAGTATATAATAATATTTTTCTCTGAAATGCATTCTTTTGAAAAACACTATTGTAAAGTTGTACCCAAACTTTTCATAGAATTTAAAATATACCAAGTATCTTCCTCAAATTGACATTTCATGACTATATCTAAGATATAAACTGCTATATGTGTGTCTGTCTCCATATTTTCAAACTCTATCTTTCCCCGAAACTAAAAGTCACAGAGTGGCGCTAGGGGCCTCAAATGATTGGATTTTTTACAGGCCATTCTTTTATGGATCTTTAGCCGGTTAAAATTGTTTTTAAAGGATCAAAAAGGTGTCAAAATTGGGAAAAAAGTCGTTATACATTTTGTACCTTCATCTTAGTTTATTTTTAATCAGTTCTTATGCGTGTCACTTCGGTACAGTGGTAACGTCACTAATTTAGAATGCTACAGTTTTGGTTTTGATTCTAGCTTTTTTTTTTTTACTTTTGAAATTATGACTATAATATATATGTGAAATCTGGATGAATTAAAATATGAATATTTAAGCGTATTTTACGCCTGGACAAAGCCGGGCCCCACCTCCCCTGCTAGTACCTGCTGTTTTCCTCCTACTTTTAACCTATGTTAAAAGTAGGAGGAAAACAGCAGGAAAAGAATTCCACAAGCTTATGGTTCTTGAAAAGAGGCTACTGGAATAGGAATTATAATGATGTATAAAAACAGCATTGGCCCACAAGTCCAAGGAATCAGGTTTGGCCTCAGAGGGAGACCTTTTTTTTTTTTTTTTTTTACACAGTGGTCACCACTTATCAAGGCCCGGAAGCCACTCAGGGATAAGGGTTATTGCAAGTACATTACGTTAGTGTGGAGATTTGATGAAGTGTTTACTTAAGGGGGCAATTCATTAGGAATTTGTTAACGTTGGACTTGAAGACATCCAAGTTGTAGTCAGGTGGGAAGCAGGCAGACGGAACAGAGTTCCACAGGCGTGCAGTTCTAAGAAAGAAGCTTTGTTCATGGAATCCACATTTTGATTTAGGCACAGATAAAGAGTGGGGGAAATTTTTCACAGTGGATTCGGCTAGACAGGTGTTTTTTGTGAAAGATTGGCGAGGAGGGACCAGAGATTGGAGTTCAGACGAGCACCTGCCATGGAAATAACGATAAAACAAGGATAGGCTCTCAACGGATGGGAGAGAGGTTGCAGGGTAGAGAAAAGGGCATCCCCCACTAAGCCAATTTTGTACTTTGTCAAGGCAGAATAGGCTGTTTTTAGCAGCTCCTGCCCATCCTTGGACGTACTAGGCTTTTATATAGATAGAGAATTGCATCAGTAGTGAGATATCTTCTGGAGTGTAGAAGGATCCCACCATCTTTCCAGCGACCTTGGCAACAGACTTGATGTACGTGTTCCATTTCAGATCAGGAGTAAAGGTCAAACCCAGAAGCTTGTCAAAACACGGGGCCTCTCCCAGATGAGAGCCATCCATCCCAATTGATGCCAGATGGGGATCAGAGCGTTGATGATGTAAGGATAGGAGTTTGGTTTTAGACGCATTAAAGGTAACCAGCCACGTCTTTCCCCACTGAACCACGCGCTCAAGATCAGAGGAGAGAGAATCAGAGAGAACTTTGTCATTTACAGCCTTTGATGTGTTGCCGTAGATGGTCGTGTCGTCAGCATAGATGTCAACGAATGATTTAAGTATGTGTTTAGGGAGGTCATTGATGTAGATCAGGAAGAGAGTTGGGCCCAGGATTGACCCCTGAGGGACTCCAGCATTAATACTGCAGGCCTCTGATTTTTGTCCATCGACCACTACTCTTATGAGCCTATCGGAGAGAAATGATTTAATGATTGAGAAAACATTTCCAGTTATACCGTAGCTGGAAATCTTGTGAAGTAGACCCTTATGCCATACCTTGTCGAAGGCCTTTGATATGTCAAGAGCAATTGCCCTAGAAAGGAAGCCTTTGTCAAGAGATTCACTAATCCTGTGAGATATAACCGTCAGCACATCTGCGGTAGATCTTGCAGAGCGGAAACCATATTGCGTGTCACTAAGAAGGTTGTTTCTGCTGAGGTGGTTAACTATTTCTCTATTTAATATGGATTCCAGCAACTTACTCATAACACACAGGAGACTTATTGGTTTGTACTGAGAGGGAGATGACTTATCACCTGAATTCTTAAATACAGGGCAAACTGATGAGGTCTTCCAGGGAGTCAGAAAGCACTTCTCCTTAAGGCTGTCCATTTGTCAACCAATTAAGTAATGTTCTATACTGGGGTATATAATGAATGTATATATCTGATTGGTACGTAATGAGTCTCTTTATCTTGTTAAAGCGTTGTCTATTTAATGTGTGACGTTTTCCAATATGTTATCATCTGGTGTATAAATGTTTCTCTTGTTTTTGTGTGTATAATTGTTATCTGTACGTGTCGACATACTAAACAGTTTAAAGACAGAAACATATTTTACATTTGTGTTGGACAAAGAATGACATTTTGAATCACATTTTCATCTGTTCTGATGTGCTCCTGAAATGTAGCCATGTCTTTCGCAAAAAACTCAAATTACCAAGCTGTTTCATATTTACATTTACTGTGATTGTGAGTCGTTAGTTCCGAGGTTAACACACCATTTATTTTCCCGCAAATACATATGTTCATTTACCCAGTCCAGTGCTCCCGTGACTGCCATTGTCTGTCTCTACTCCACAACTCCCAGTTACAGACTGACTTAACTAACTTCCTGTGTGTAAATCTAAAATTCATTATCTCATCACTACACGTAGCCTAAAGATCTTTGCCGGGTTTTTGTCACGTGTCTTTGTTTATGTTATAAGACACAAATCGGATGATCTACCTTCGTCACATATTTTGTTTATGTTCTAACATTCTTAGTGAATAAACATACCAGAATTACATTTCATCCATCAAGTTAGATTCCTGAAAACTATTTAATGTAAATATTTTTATTTGTCTAAAACATAACTTTCCGCATCATAATCAACTTGGCAAGACTAGCCTGTATTTTCCGGGAATAACAGGAGACACCGACTATGAGGCGTCTTTCTGTTTAGAGAGTTAAAAAATATCTCAGCGACCCCCCCCCCCCGGACCCCCTCGGATCAACTTTTTATTAATCTTGCTTCCTATACTGTTTTTTGTCCCATTGTTGGAAGTCTTGGCTTTGGGTAGGCGGAGGAGTACGTTCATAGTATAAGAAATAGTGCCACTTCATTCCCAGGATTACTCCACTTGCCCTTGATTTCAGATTTCTCATATCGATGCTTCTGTTGTAGTAAAATGGATTTAAAAAAAAAAAAAAAAAAATTCATGTTTAACGTAATTGATTTTGTTTCATTGCAGTGTCAAGTTTCTAAACGAATCGTCCCACTTTCCTCCATGCTTGAAGTAGACCAAGACATTAAGGTAACATTTTTATTAATTGTTTGTTGTTTTTATGGGAATCTGTTATTGCTTGATCTTGTGTCATACTTAGGTAGAATCAATCTGTGGATAATAATCAGAAAGGTTACCTTAAAGATTTAAAAAAAAAAAAAAAAAAGCGGCTAGCTCAGGAATGTTTTATACTTAAAAACTTATCTTGTACACTATATGCGATGAAAAATTGTTTTTCCTAAAATTTTTTGGCCATGTCAAACGACCGACCACTGTTATGCTTTGAAGGTATGGCAGAAGGCAAAAGAGTAGAGCAATATCTAACCACACCTCTCCTGAATTGGCGTTGTAAAAAACCAGTGGCAAGATAAGGAGGACATACAATGCCTAGAATTTTCAAATGGTCACCCATTTGATATTAACCAGGATCAACATTGCTTAACTTTGGTAATCTGATGAGAACCAATCTGTCAATGTGATTAGTGTCAATGCAATTATTATTATGAGTGTCTCATAAATGAAAGCCAGGGAGAAGGTAGAGAGATGTTGTTTTTGATTGGATATTTCTCAACAGTTGGGCGTCCATCAACCAACTTGCCTTGGATCGGAATGGCAAAAACTAAGTCATGTGGGTTTGCAATACGCACTGGAAACGGAAGATGCAATTTATGATGATGATTATATGCTGAAAACCAATGAAATAAAAGATGCAGTTTAGATTTTTGTTTTGCCTGCCATTTTTTTTTTTTATTTATTTTTTTTATTTAACTGATACTTATATCTCACCACTGATGATGGGATATCTTTTTTATGGAAATCGCTCCAGACAAGACAAGAAGCCACCTGATGTAAGGAGCTAAATGAAAAATAAACATAATTATTTAAAAACTTTCTTATGTTATATGGATAGATTCTGGCACATAAAACGGCAATTCTTTCCCCATTGTTAGAAAAATCACACGTGGAATGTGAGGACTAAAGGATTAAACAAGGGAAGTGAGTTACGAGGTTGTTGTAAGTAAATGCAAAATCCACTTACTACTAGTTTGATGCAGCAAAATTAGTTCAAATCATTCTTTGGCTTTTCTTCAGACAGGACAACTATGACAAGCAAGATATGGCCCCATCTGATTAATGATTGTCTTCATCTCCGATTATGTGAAAGCCCCTATTTTTTGTCTTAGGAATCACTTTCTTGCTCACTTGATCACATCAAAATATCTAGCCAAATGGACAAAAGAATGAATGACCATATACTAAACTACACTCCCATCAAGGAGGAGGTAATGTTTGGGAAATTGGTCTGTCTATGACTCCCGAAATTTAAAAATGTCCGAGTCTTGACTCCCGGAATTTAAAAATGTCCGACTCTTGACTCCCGAAATTTAAAAATGTCCGACTCTTGATTCCCGAAATTTAAAAATGTCCGACTCTTGACTCCCGAAATTTAAAAATGTCCGACTCTTGATTCCCGAAATTTAAAAATGTCCGACTCTTGATTCCCGAAATTTAAAAATGTCCGACTCTTGATTCCCGAAATTTAAAAATGTCCGACTCTTGACTCCCGAAATTTAAAAATGTCCGACTCTTGACTCCCGAAATTTAAAAACGTCCGACTCTTGACTCCCGAAATTTAAAAACGTCCGACTCTTGACTCCCGAAATTTAAAAACGTCTGACTCTTGACTCCCGAAATTTAAAAATGTCCGACTCTTGACTCCCGAAATTTAAAAATGTCCGACTCTTGACTCCCGAAATTTAAAAATGTCCGACTCTTGACTCCCGAAATTTAAGAATGTCCGACTCTTGACTCCCGAAATTTAAAAACGTCCGACTCTTGACTCCCGAAATTTAAAAACGTCCGACTCTTGACTCCCGAAATTTAAAAACGTCCGACTCTTGACTCCCGAAATTTAAAAACGTCCGACTCTTGACTCCCGAAATTTAAAAACGTCCGACTCTTGACTCCCGAAATTTAAAAACGTCCGACTCTTGACTCCCGAAATTTAAAAACGTCCGACTCTTGACTCCCGAAATTTAAAAACGTCCGACTCTTGACTCCCGAAATTTAAAAATGTCCTACTCTTGACTTCCGAAATTTAAAAATGTCCGACTCTTGACTCCCGAAATTTAAACATTTTTGGCAATAGATTCAACTCAAACTCCTAGATTCTGATTGCACAGCCCAGATTACAAGTACATTATAATAGACTTCATAGTAATCCCCCCCCCCCTCCAGCACCACAAAAAAAAAAACAAAAAAAAAAACAGCTAATAATATTCTTACTCTTTTACAGGACACGGAAAAGAATCAGTTCAAGTTTGTTTTGAAAACAAAAAATCGTAATTTTCTTTTTTCCACAGAAACATTGGGTGAGTTGCAACTTTTTAACCATTATTTTTTTTTTAATTGTTTTTTCACCTTAAACAAGGAAATGTGCCACGTGGATGTAGGGGGCTACTATTTGGGACCAATTTTGCAGGGACACCATCTGAGGAGTTAAGCAGCAAGATGTTTGTTCGCATTACATTTGAACTTCTGCATGTCAGTACAGTCACAGAAGGAAGGTTCCTGGTAGAATTTCCAAAGTCTAGCAGTTTGAGGGAAGAAACTATTTGAGTAGCAGTCTTTCCAGCATCTACAGTGCAGGGGTGGGATTTTGCTGCTTGTTAGGTTAGTCTGTAATGGAAATTTGGTAAATTTGTTAACTTAAGTGGAACGGCTCATCAAGAACTTGTTTACGTTGGACTTGAAAGCAGGCAGTTGAAAGACAGTTTCACAGGTGTGCAGTTCCAAGAAAGAAACTTTGTTCATCGAATCTACATTTGGGTTTAGACAGAGATAAAGAGTGGGAGAAATTATTGATAGTGTTTTCAGCTAGACGAGTGTTTCTCGTGAAAGTTGGGTGAGCGGGGACCATAGATTGGAGCTCAGACGAGCACTTGTCATGAAAATAATGATAAAGCAGAGACAAACTCGCAACATCTCTTCTGTGAGAAAGAGGTTGCAGGAAAGAGAAAAGGACATCCCCCACAAGGCTACAAAGTCTATTTTGAACTCTATCAAGGCAGGATAAGTCCTTTCTAGCAGCTCCTGCCCAGGCGTAAGTAACTTTCTAGCATGGTAGAGAGAAAGAGAGAGAGAGAGAGAGAGAGAGAGAGAGAGAGAGAGAGAGCTCATCTTCTTTGCAGCAGCCTTGGCAATGCTCTCAATGTATTTGTTCTAATTTATGTTTCCTATGGACGTTAAGATGATGAGTTTGAATGAACTACTTCCAGGTAGTATATCATTAACCATGGCAATCGTGGTTGAGAAGGTTTCTTGTAATTATTAAAGGAAAGAAGCTTAGTTTTGTCAGCATTGAACGTTACCATCCATTTATGCCCCCATTCCACAACAGACTGGAAGTCTTCCTCTAATTCAGCCGTATCCTTAGATGTGTGTTCATTCGTTTTCTTCATCATATGTGTTTTAGAAGATGGTGTCATCAGCAACCCATCTCGAAGATAATTTTATGAGGGAGGTCATTTATGAATATGAGGAATAATATCAGCCCCTGAGCCGCACCTGCATTAATATCATTGTTTAGACGTGCGGCAACCTAGATTTTTGTCTTATTTAAGAATAAAAACACAGAAGAGATGTAGCGAGTTTGTCTTTGCTTTATCATTATTTTCATGGCAAGTGCTCGACTGAGCTCCAATCTATGATCCCCCCTTTGCCAAACTTTTACAAGAAACACTTTTTTTGCTGTAAACACTATCAGTAATCCCCCCCCCCCACACACACACTCTTTATCTGCGCCTAAACCTAAACATAGATTCGATGAACAAAACGGAAAGACAATTCCATAGGTGTGCAGTTCTAAGAAAGAAGCTTTGTACATCGAATCTATGTTTAGGTTTAGGTACAGATAAAGAGTGGGGGGAATTATTGATAGTGTTTTCTGCTAGACAGGTGTTTCTTGTGAAAGTTTGGCGAGGGGGAAACCATAGATTGGAGGTCAGTCGAGCACTTGCCATGAAAATAACGATAAAGCAGAGACAAACTTGCAACATCTCTTCTGTGAGAAAGAGGTTGCAGGGAAGAGAAAAGGACATCCCCCACAAGGCTATGAAGTTTATTTTGATTTTAACTAATTTTGATTTTATATTTTTAGTAAATAATTCTCCTTTTTCTCTGTTTTAGACGAGAATATACTTTGGTGTAGCACGTTAAAACAGGCAATTTTACTCTTCAAAGTAAGTGGATTCTTTTTATGTTGCTTATGTCAATACTTTTCATTTTTATGTTTTTTTGATATTGATCCCCCCATATAAAATCTAAAATCTTTATTTTTTAAATTTCTTTTATCACAAACTGTTTGTATGTAATCATCTTAAAAAAGTAGAATCTTATTTTATTTTGTGTGTGTAAAAATGATACCCCCCCCAGTTAAAATCTAAGTAGTTTTTTTTTAAATTTTTTTTTTACTACCAACCTTTTGCATGTAATCGCCTTAGAAAAGTATAATCTCATTTTATTTTTGTGAGTGAAAGTAATCCCCACCTTATATCTAAAAAGTTTAGAAGTTTCCTATAAGTGTATGTATAAAAGTGATATGTCTTCTAAAATCTAAAATATTAAAAAGTAATCACCTTAAAAAAGTAGAATCTTATTTTATTTTGTGTGTGTAAAAATGATACCCCCCCCAGTTTAAATCTAAGTAGTTTTTTTTTTTACTACCAACCTTTTGCATGTAATCGCCTTAGAAAAGTATAATCTCATTTTATTTTTGTGAGTGAAAGTAATCCCCACCTTATATCTAAAAAGTTTAGAAGTTTCCTATGTGTGTATGTATAAAAGTGATATGTCTTCTAAAATCTAAAATATTAAAAAGTAATCACCTTAAAAAAGTAGAATCTTATTTTATTTTTGAGTGTGTGTGTGTGTGTGTGTGTGTGAAAGTAATCCCCCACTTTATATCCAAAGTAATTTTTTTTGTACCAACAATTTTTTTCAACTTAAAAAAAAAAAGTCTCATTTTATTTGTCAGGATTTCATTTTACATTCATTTTTCTAGACACAGATAAAGAGTGGGAGAAATTATTGATAGTGTTTTCAGCTAGACGAGTGTTTCTCGTGAAAGTTGGGTGAGGGGGGACCATAGATTGGAGCTCAGACGAGCACTTGCCATGAAAATAGTGATGAAGCAAACTCGCAACATCTCTTCTGTGAGAAAGAGGTTGCAGGGAAGAGAAAAGGACATCCCCCACAAGGCTACAAAGTTTATTTTGATTTTAACTAATTTTGATTTGTCTCAGAAATCAAGCGTCTCCTTTCCTGGGGTTAACACTTGATTTGAATACGAGATACGTAGATATTGAAATATTTCATTAAAGTTCTTAACCAAAATCAAAAACTGAGTAACAAAGTTGAGAATATAATTTTTCTCTCCTCATTTGATCATTCAAATATGTCTATCTTTCATTTTAAATGTATTATATTATTCTTGTGGTCTCTTGTTCCTACTTGATTCCAGGAGAAGAATTCATCTAGTCTGGTGGAGTATTCAACCTCGTGCTATTACTTGAGGTAATGGTGCACCATTCCTTGTAAAAGCTTAGCCATACGAAGGAGATCTTATTTGTTCTGCAAACACTATGTAATTTTGAATATTTAGTCAGGGTTTGCTTGTATGAAAAAGTATCCTCATGCCAGTTTGTCCTGTCAAACCCCTAAACAGATCTTAGATACTCGAGGACAGTGTCTAGTTCTCTCTGTTATCTTTCATTTTATTTTAGTCAATGTTTCCTGTGTGTGTGTAAAAGTGATGTCTTCTAAAATCTAAAATATTAAAATATATTTTTTTCTAAAATGTTTTTTCTTTTTACCCCCCCCCACTTTTTTTTTTGTTTTGTTTTTTGCATGATATCATCCCAAAAATGTAGAATCTCAATTTTGTGTGTGAAAATATATGTAAAAAAAAAATAGAATCTCATTTTTGTGTATGAAAATATATGTAAAAAAAAATAGAATCTCATTTTTGTGTATGAAAATATATGTAAAAAAAAATAGAATCTTAATTTTTTGTGTGAAAATACATGTAAAAAAAAGAATCTCATTTTTGTGTATGAAAATATATGTAAAAAAAAATAGAATCTCATTTTTGTGTATGAAAATATATGTAAAAAAAAATAGAATCTCATTTTTGTGTATGAAAATACATGTAAAAAAAAATAGAATCTCATTTTTGTTTGTGAAAATACATCTAAAAAAAAAGAATCTCATTTTTGTGTGTGAAAATACATGTAAAAAAAATAGAATCTCATTTTTGTGTGTGAAAATATATGTAAAAAAAATAGAATCTCATTTTTGTGTATGAAAATATATGTAAAAAAAAATAGAATCTCATTTTTGTTTGTGAAAATATATGTAAAAAAAAATAGAATCTTAATTTTTTGTGTGAAAATACATGTAAAAAAAAAGAATCTCATTTTTGTGTATGAAAATATATGTAAAAAAAAATAGAATCTCATTTTTGTGTATGAAAATATATGTAAAAAAAAATAGAATCTCATTTTTGTGTATGAAAATATATGTAAAAAAAAATAGAATCTCATTTTTGTGTATGAAAATACATGTAAAAAAAAATAGAATCTCATTTTTGTTTGTGAAAATACATGTAAAAAAAATAGAATCTCATTTTTGTGTGTGAAAATACATGTAAAAAAAATAGAATCTCATTTTTGTGTGTGAAAATATATGTAAAAAAAAAATAGAATCTCATTTTTGTGTGTGAAAATATATGTAAAAAAAAAATAGAATCTCATTTTTGTGTGTGAAAATATATGTAAAAAAAAAATAGAATCTCATTTTTGTGTGTGAAAATATATGTAAAAAAAATAGAATCTCATTTTTGTGTGTGAAAATATATGTAAAAAAATAGAATCTCATTTTTGTGTGTGAAAATATATGTAAAAAAAATAGAATCTCATTTTTGTGTGTGAAAATATATGTAAAAAAAATAGAATCTCATTTTTGTGTGTGAAAATATATGTAAAAAAAATAGAATCTTATTTTTGTGTGTGACAATATATGTAAAAAAAAATAGAATCTCATTTTTGTGTGTGAAAATATATGTAAAAAAAATAGAATCTTATTTTTGTGTGTGAAAATATATGTAAAAAAAATAGAATCTTATTTTTGTGTGTGAAAATATATGTAAAAAAAATAGAATCTCATTTTTGTGTGTGAAAATATATGTAAAAAAAATAGAATCTCATTTTTGTGTGTGAAAATATATGTAAAAAAAAAAGAATCTCATTTTTGTGTATGAAAATATATGTAAAAAAAATAGAATCTCATTTTTGTGTGTGAAAATACATGTAAAAAAAAGAATCTCATTTTTGTGTGTGAAAATATATGTAAAAAAAATAGAATCTCATTTTTGTGTATGAAAATATATGTAAAAAAAAAAATAGAATCTCATTTTTGTGTGTGAAAATATATGTAAAAAAAAAATAGAATCTCATTTTTGTGTGTGAAAATACATGTAAATAACTTAAAAGATTTAAAAAAAAAGAAAAATAGAATCTTTTTTTTAATTTTTTTTGTGAGGATGAGTTAAACTAGGGTGCAAAACTTGAATAATACCTCAAAATTAAATTCTTGCAACTTTCACAACGCAATCTTCAGCCAATCAGCTTCTGATATTCAATCCTTTTGTTATTCAACACTTTTTGCAGCCAACACCCGAAGACTTGTTGGAAGGTGGTTTTATGAATAATCCCGACAGATGCGTAAGTATTAATTTATTGTGTTCTTGTGCTAAAAAGATGACACTATACTTTTTTCTGCACCGTTTTTTATTCGATAATTTCAGGGTTAGGGTTAGTTCTTCCGATGGTAAAAAACATTTATCGAAGAAATATGAAAAACAATGAAAAATAACAACTCTTTTATTTTTTGTTTTCATAAAAACCGTTAGCAATAGACAGAAGCTATCTAGCTAATTAGTGATACATGTTCATTCACACAGTCCTGAGGCAACATGTTCAGGAGTGCAGAATACAATGCAAAAAGAGATTGTTGTTACATCTCTGAGCAAACCAGTGTGATTATAACAGTGTTTTATTTGTAATTTTTTTTAATTATTTTTTTTTTTTGCAAGATAAGTTTAAGAAAATTTTTAAGAAGCAAAAATTGTTTAACAAGTTTAAAAATGTAAATTTTGTTATACATAACACCATTATGATCAAGGCGGTTTATGTCGGATTTCAAGCAAACCCAACCGGATGCTTAATATCTGATTCACAAAATGCGCTAGTACTGGAACGTTTTCTAATTTTTAAATTTCAATTCCTAACTTACAGCGTTCATACCTTGATATTTTACTTTTTTTTTGGGGGGGTAAAGAATTAAACGCAGTGTGGGGAAAGTCGGAAAGCTCTGGATTGCAACAAAAATGAAAAT
Source organism: Euprymna scolopes (assembly GCF_053919585.1). Classification (NCBI taxonomy): domain Eukaryota; kingdom Metazoa; phylum Mollusca; class Cephalopoda; order Sepiida; family Sepiolidae; genus Euprymna; species Euprymna scolopes. The sequence continues at coordinate 73,525,380 of NC_136522.1, forward strand.
TGCCTCTGTCTGAAAGGATTTCTCCTTCAGTAACTGAGGACAAAAAAAATGTTAACATGTTTCTGAACCTTTGAGGATTGATTCTTTGTACAATTTTGATTCTTTGGACTTCTCTTCCCATTGGCTGATATAACCTCAAACTTTCTTTAGGTGTATCTTGTTGAACTCGGGGATCTTTCTAGCAAACTTTGAAATTCGCAAGAACCCGTGTCATAATGGGTAAGGTACTGAGTTGTGAATGATACACTTCTGGAGGCTGAAGTTTCAATCCTCAGCGCAGGTGGTATTCAGTATACAATTGCGTATTACTTGTTGGTCCCCCGACAAAGGAGGAATTGGACCTAGTAATTTACTCCTGTTCGTCTGTTTGGTTGTACTTTTCTCAATAACCATGCTTTGGATTTTTTTAAAAACGTTTTGCGCAAGTATTAGTCATGATGAAAGTAAATTTTTGCCTGAACGGAGTTTCTGGGATAACCAGCTGCCATTATATGGTAAAATTGCCTCAAAATCGTTCGTCCATTCGTTTGTTTGCATTTTTCTCAATAATCACTCCTTCGATTTTTTTTTTTTTTTTTTTTTTTTTTTTTTTTTTTTTTTTTTTTTTAAATTTTGCACAAACATTAGTCATCGTGAAAGTAAATTTTTCACTTATAGAAGAGGACCTTGCATGCTCGGTTTGTTTTTTTGTTGTTTTTTACTGGAAATCGCTCCTGACAAGGCATGGAGCCACTTGATGTAAGCAGTTTAAAAAAACAAAAACTTCAAGATTAAAAACTTGCCCACGATAAATAATAGACTCTGACAAGAAACAGCAATTCTTCCCTCTTTGTCAGAAACATCACTAATAGATTGTGAGGACTAAAGAACAAAATAAGGGAAATGAGTCACACGGCTGCTGAAAGTAAAACTAAAATCCACTTTCTACTCTCCTTAGGACTTGTACCCAATCATGACTGACGGAACAAGTGCATGCTACCCCCATGTATTAAAGAAATGGTTCAGTGCGAAATTCCGTGCAGATTTCCCTCAAGTTCAGCAGAAAGATTCCAGAGTTCAACAACATGCACGTGAAGGTCTGAGGTGACATCGAATGAAACGTTATGAAGATAACACTCAAGATGAGAATAATAGTTTGCATAATCCAAACAGTGTGAGATGTTAACATGTATGGAATATTGTTGATGCATCTCCCACTAGCCTCTACCTGGATAGGGCCTAAAAAAAAAAGTCGTCAATCTAATAGGTTCCATTTTGTCAACTAAGCTCGAACTCCTGTCCCATCACCACAATGTTGCATCTCTGTGCGTGTTTTACAAGTATTTTAATGGAATGTGCTCTGATGAACTCATTGTACTTGTGCTCCCTCGACGTACATACCTCAGACAAACCCGCAACAAAATCTCACCCTTTCACTCTTGAGGTCCCTAAATGCCAGAAAGCTTACTGCTTTAATAGTTTCTTCCCTGGAACAGTTAAACTTTGGAATTCCCTTTTTGCTACCTGTTTCCCTGACTGTACTGATATGCAGAAGCTTAAATGTAATGTAAACCAACATCTTAATCTTTCCTCCTAGGCATGATCCGAAATGTTAGCCCCCTTACGTCCCGTCCAAGTGGTGATATGCCTTGTTAAGTGTGAACATGAGTAAAAAAAGATGAGTCGAATTTTAATATCATTTTAATGCGTTTGTTTTCCTTTTTTTCTCTTTTTTTTAAGGGTTACGTGAAATTTGATACTTATGGCAGATTTTATGTGGCTGTTAAGAACAGTATCTTGTGTTACTACAGACGCTATGATGTAAGTATGTAACGGGTTACAAAATATGTATAATATCTTTCTCTTAGTCTATTTATCTGTTCTACCTTATCTCGGAAATTGCTGGGCCGATTTAGTTGAACTATTGTGTGTGGACCTTTGTTATGATTAAGTGCTGCATACGGAGTATTATTGTATCAGTTCGATGCACAGTTAGGGATTAGTTGCCACAATACCACATTTACTTTACAAGTTTGGTATGAAGTGCTCATTCCAAATCAACAGGCTATACTTTTATACGTTTTAACAGCTGAAATGTCTAGTGAGTTTATATTTATTTATAATTGTAAATATGTTATCACATTACACCTCTTTTTAAAAACAATACGAGATTATATGCTCACTGAATATAAATCTGGGTGCAACTACACTACAATAATGAAATTCAAAATTTCAAGGCAAACCAGTGATCTCTGCTTGTCATGTCACAGTAATGAATATATCCAAAAATTACAAAAAACAAGGTAGAAAAATTATTAAAGAAAACATTTTTTTTAACGAAAATTAGTGAAAATAAAATGTTTGGCTAGAAAAAGGAGAGGAGAGTTCCAAAGGGAAGGTAAATAGTGTGTAACTATTGCCAATTTTTTAATAAGTTGTGTATTTTGCTTTGTTTTTAGCACCGAGTTCCCTTGTCATGTCACGTGTTTCCAAAGAAATATGGCAATGTTTTTTATGATAAAGATGGAAAATTTGTGTGTGGGTGTTTTTTTGTTTTTTTTTAAATAACGTGGTAATATCTAAGTAATTTTGACATGCCAATTAAGTAGATATTCTTGCTTTTAATTGAAAAAGTCTGTAAATACCATTTTTATTTTTTTTTTATTTTTTTTTTTTTTTTTAATACTTGTACAGTTTAATCAAGACATTAAAACAATGAAAATATCGAAAAAAAAAGGTTATATTGTACGTATCCGGTTTGGACTGAAGATCCCAAAAAAGAAATTTCACTTAATTTGATCGAGTATTTTTTTTTTTTTTTTTTTTTTTTTTTACAGTGAAAAAACACATTTTTATGAAAGCGCGTTGAAATCAGCCATCTTTGAATTATTTGAACATGCTAAAGGGAGATAACTCCATGTAAAGCGCCGACACTCCCTCCCCATCTTTATTACTAGCTTTTCTTCCTAAAAATCGAACCTTTTGCTCGGTATCATAGCAAATTGTTTTTTCGCTGTAAAAAAGAAACTACTTGATGAAATTAAGTGAAATTTTTTTGGAGGACTTCGTTTCATAACGGATACGTACAATATAACCTTTTTTTTTTTTTTCTCGATATTTTCATTTTTTAATGTCTTGATTAAATTGTACAAGTACTAGTTTTTTTTTTTGTTTTTTTTTTCTGTTTTCCAAATTTCGCTATTATAGTGTCATCATTATCAGCGTCATCGGTCCTGCTGTTTTAACAGTGTCAGTGACCATGGCTCTCCAAATTGTAGAGTTTTGTAGGCTCGGGAAGACCAGTAAAGACGATAATTTCCTGCTGCTTTCCGTCTTCAGTAATATAATAAATTTATAACCTACAATATTGCAGCATTAACAATTGATTATATAATGTTATAAATTGAATTTAAAAAATTCTTACTGCTGCAATATTAAGTTATGAATTTATATTATTAAAATATCTTGTCCTTTTCTTTTTCAGTTTTAACAACTAGTCCTTTACTTTTCCATGTTTAAGCTTAACCATATTACTTTTCATGCTCACATTTTTTCTACTATCCATGATTTTTCCAGGTTTCCAATAAATTCACTTGTTCTTTGTTTAATTTCAATCTTATTTTTTTGCCCCCATAAACATATGTAATAACAATGTACGGCACTCGTCTGCTTTCAATAAAATACCCCCAATTATCTCCCTTTCATGCTTTCATTCTCTTTGTTTCATTTGTTACTTCTCTTTTCGTGACAGTAGTTGCTGAAGTGATGATGTTGCTATGGAAACCAGTCATAAAAAGTGTCGCTCACCTCTTTACATAGTTTTATGATTTTGAACACGAGAAAATTCATAATTTTTTTTTTTTACTGAACGAAAATTGAAAATTATTTTTCTCAATATAGCTGAGAAGGTGATCTATAAACTGTAATAATTGTTTGAAATTTGATCAAAAAATGGCTGACCGGTGAAGCTTTAAAGTAGTTCTTAATGACTAAAACTGCCACTTAACAATATGTTCAAACATAGTAGTGTTTGAATAATAATCTTTTACCTTTTCAAAAGTCAATCCTGTTTTGCAAAGTTGGAAACAAAAACAACAGAATTCACTACACGACAACCAAACCAAGCATAAAGAACTTGAAGCATAAAAACTTTGGTGCTTGCTAAGATAGTCGACAGATCAAGTTTTAAATATGTCGTTTTTAGCAAAAACAATAGTACTCACTTAATTGTCATGTCGAAAATAGTAATATATCCAAAATTACGAAAATTCATTGAGTAGAACAACTGCTATTGTGTTTTTAGTAACAAAACAAAAAAGTCCATCACCATGGTCTCAAAAAGGAAGATAAATATGTCCCCTGTATTTGCAATCTTCAAGGTGTTTACTTCTAGAGAAAATTACTTTTAACTATAAATAAATTTCTACTTGATGAATTTTCGTAATTTTTGGACATATTACTATTTTCAACGTGACAGTTAAGTAATATTGTTTTTGCTTAAAACGACATTTAAAAAAAAAAAATCGATCCGTTGACTATATCTTAACATGCACAAAAATTTTCTGCAAAATTACTGGATTCGACACCACTAATAACCCAAAAGAGGTTGATGTATAGTGAAATGATGGCTAAACCAAATAATTAACTTTTTTCTTTTACCAATTTCTACTTGTAGGATTTTATAGTCGGTTCGCCAATAAACGAACTTGATATGAAATTAGCATCGGTGAAAGAAATGTCCAAGACTAAACTCCAACTCTATACTAATTACTTCCAGGTAGGGTAAGTAATCTTCAAGTTTTTTTTTATATATACACGGTTATGTCCCTTTGTTATATATATATATATATATATATATATATATATATATATATACACACAGGGTGGGCCAAAATAAGGGTCCTATCTTTAAATTTGAATAACTTAAAAAATAGGACCCTTATTTTGGCCCACCCTGTATATATATATATATATATATATATATATATATATATATATATATATATATATCTTTGGGTTTTTTTTATATACATGATTATGTCTCTTTGTTTTTTATGTACATGTATTCATTTGATGAGAAGCACGTTTTTATTTACAACAAAAACATGAATCAGTCTTATATAATTCTCAGTTGTTTTTGTGTTTGTATACCCATTAAAAACTTTTGTCATCTGCATCAAACAGGCATACACCAGAATAAAATAAGATCGATCTCTCGGACACGTAATACTAAAAAAGATTAGGATAAATTGACAATTATTTCATGTAGAAATGTTATTTTGTTTGAAGAGGAGGAGGGGGCAGGTTTTTGACACTGTTTGTTAATCGTGCATGCGTGAATGGTCTATTCATTGTTTCATTTTAAAAAGCTAAATTTGTATGTGATAACGTGTCATCGTGGTTCAATTGGAAGTGTTCGCTTACAAACTCGAGTTTTGCAAGTTTGCGTCCAGCATTTTTTTCTCTTTTCGTAATGTTTTCTACCTTTAATGGCCCTGTCGGTGGGGCATTAGAATATGCCGACTGCCCCCCCTGCAGAGGGTAAAAGTCCCTCAATGGGGGTCCTGGATATGACCTTAAACTATATCCGATGGTGAGGCCCCAGCTTGCGGGCTTTAATTGCCATTGCTCCCAGGTCCACTCTGACCTGGAGTGGTAGTACCTGTTAGGGTCCCAACTATGGGTTAAATAGAAACTGACTTGCAAAAAACAAATATATTCTATTAAAAAAATTTTCTTCAAAATCACCGGATTCAGCATTAAATAACCTGAAAAGGGTTGATATACCGTAAAACAAAAATAACCAACCAACCAACCAATCTACCTTTAAAAATTCTCACCTTTATAATCATGCGGCATTTCTTTTAATAACACAATAAGATTTTTTTTATATAACCATATTTTATGACTGGGAAACGCAGAGCGTCCTCCTTCCCCAGTCTATTATATAAAGGGCAAATGTCTGTTAGCATGTATTTATGTATGTGCTTGTATGTTTTGCAAAAACTTTTGAAATCTGCAATGGATGAGAATAATTCTGGTACTATCTTAAAGGGCATGAATTCGGATGCATAATATACAAAATTTAGAACAAAATATTAATTTTTTTTATTTTACATTAACAACCGCAGAATCTGATAGGGGTGGTCATTTAAAATTGTCTCTTTCTAAAAGATTTCAGCATCTGCATGAATTGTCTTCTCTTGCTTACCATAAATACATAAATTTGCAACATCATGCAATGGCTGTCAGTGTGGCCAAGTGGATTAGGTTTTCTAAGAAATATTTTTGTGTTCGTGGCAGATGTTTCATTTTTTTTTATTCCTAACATATTTGTGAAAACGTTTATTTCGGTAAGCTTTTGCATTTAAACAGTTAAAAGATTTTTTTAATATTTTTTTCTTTTGTACTTTGTATTATTTGACTCAAAACAAATAGAGGCAAATTGGGATGTATGAAAAACGGTTGACTTTTTGAATGAGGTATGAATCAATTTGTGAATTTTCACACCTTTGTGTGAAATAACGTTTGGCGTCAATTCTACTTTGATTCTGTTTTACTTACACTTAGACATTCCTGTAGTGCCTTAGGCAGTCAAAGTAATCCACTGTTTTCAGCCTGAAGGCAGATCCACCTTCCCATCACTGTATACAGATTGTAAAACAAAATTAAGATTGTTTGAGATGAATATAGAAAGCCATAAAAATCGAGACTACAAATAAAAAATGATTCTTAGTTTATTGAAATCTTTGGGTAGTTTATTTATCACAGAAATGTTCCACTGACTAGACCCATGTGAAAGACTGAAAATTTGTCAAATGTAGGTGTATTTTTTAATATTATTCTAAAGACATTTAAATTGTGTTTTATGAATTAAAAATTAATTACTAACATTTTCCCAATTATTTTTCATATTTAAACTTATATTTTAATGAATTTTTGTAGAAATTAGATTCTTTTTTTTACTATATACAAACTTATAAATATTATTTAATAATATTTTTGTTGTTATAAATTAACACCCTCAGCTAAATCACCCCTCCAAACTAAAATGAGATTCAATCCTTTTAGGCAATTACGTGTTAAATACTGAAAAACTTGGTGGGAAGAAAAACAAAAAAAAAAAAGTAAATTTAAGAATTTAGGAGGGAGGATCTGTTTCATTTAATGCAAAATAAGTTTCATTTCTGAGACATAACATTTTAGAGCAGTTAACCAAATCATATTAGTTTTCTCTACGAGATAGATTTTGTGCGTTTTTAGGAAAAGTTACCACCTTGCTAGTCGGACTTGTGCTTAGTGCTAAAAATTTAGTGAACATCTATATTTTTTAGCTGATGGCACTCAGTGCATATGCGTATCACTATATGTCTGTCTGTCTGTCTTCATATTTTCAAACTCCATCTCTCCCGAAACTAAAAGTCGACGAGCGGCGCTAGGGGCCTCAAATAATTGGATTTTTTATGGATCGTTATTTTATGGGTCTTCGATAGTTTTTAAGGGGTAAAAAAAATGGGTCAAAATTGAAAAATCGTTACACATTTTGTACATTCATTTTAGTTTATTTTTAATTTTAAATTTTAATCAGTGCATATGCGTATCACGTTGGTACGGTGGTAACGTCACAAGCTTTGAATGCTAAATTTTTGGTTTCAGTTCCAGCTGATGCCACTCAAATATTTGTTTTTTTTTTACTTTTGAAATCACAACTTTATAATAATATATACGAAATCTGGACAAATTAAAATATCATATTTAAGCGTATTTTATGACCAGACAAAGCTGCCCCCCCACTCCCCCAGTTATATATGTGATGTGGCGATTTCAAATAATATAGTTATCTATGCATGCATATACGACTATATGACATACATTCATATATTTTCATACACACACTAAAAATATAAATTCACATTGACAAATATTCATACACAAATATATACGCATAAAACATATGGATGTTTACACACACACAAATATATGTATATTCTCATGCATGAATAGTCACAGTTTTATGTTTTTGTTATTTCATGTATATGCGTATAATAATGTTAGCTAATATAATATATTGTGTATATATTTTCAATAGTTACTGTAGTTGTGCTTAGTAGTGAGTAGAATGGTAGTTGTATGTTATTATCCTACATGGTTGACCACTATAGAAAACTGATCACATATAATGATAGAAGATGTATCGAGACACAGGAATGGGTATGTTTGATCTGGCAGAATGGTGGTTCATTTAAATTGTGGGGTCTGCGTTCGCGCCTGGTCCACAAAGTATGGAAATAAAAATTAAAAAGAAAAACGTTTACAAGTGTTTTTGATATAGATGTACATAATAATAATTTGATAAGTATGTTTTAACTTAAATAGGGATGGTATAATAAAATGCATTAATTATTTTTTATATCTGTTTTCCAGCCTGATCTTTGATAATGTTGCCGAAACTCAGCAGTGGAAAGAATCGCTCAAGAATGCCATCGAGATTGGTCTTTACACACAACATGGATTCTCAGAAGTTAGTATGAAACATTGTACTTCTTGCGTTAAATGAGTTTTTGTGTGAATCTTTTTGTGCTTGCTGGTTAAATGCTGTACTGGTTAAAAGCTGTATAAGTGCTGACAACTGAATATCTATCTTTTGTTGTATACTGGGGGAGTATATATATATATATATATATATATATATATATATATATATACACCTCTGTCTAAACTTGTGCATCGTTCAGCAGTATAAAATGTTCTAATGAATGTGTGTAAACAGAGTGTATATATGTGTGTGTATATGTGTAACAGTTATCTATATATTTTTTTCTTTATTTAACTACAGTAAGTTTTAAGATATCAAGGGAGCTAACTCCTTCTGGAGCTAACACTTGATTCTGTTATGATTTAAATTTATATCCGAGGGCTCTTTTAAGAATAGATGCTGTTCCCTTTATGGCTGCTATCTGTATTTCGTTACAGCTTGGTCTTCCAGGGATTGCTTCTAAGTATTTATGAAGATTCTTTTTTATTAATCCAGTCGCTCCCGTCACAACCGGTATAACGTTTATTTCTTTCAGAGACCATGTCGTTTTTAGATCATTTTTAAGGTCCTGATATTTTGTTATCTTTTCCCGTTCAGCTCTGTTAAGGCCAAAATCATTTGGGACTGTGTTCAGGCTTGTTCCATATAACAATATCTGGTTTGATGGCCTTGTCTTTTATGTATCTGCCTGCCTGTATGTCTTTGTCATAGAACATGGTATGTGTGTATATACGTGTGTTCATCTAATCTAGTTTTTCTATTGTTCGTTTATTGATGCATGTATAACCTTTCTTCTTCCAAGTTAAACACTGTGCTGGTCAGACACTGTACTGGTTAAACGCTGACAATCAAAAACTATTTTTTCATCTTTCTCTTATCTCTACCTTTTACAAAGTTATTTTTATATTAGTGATTGTGGTCGTAAAATATGCTTAAATATATCGTAATTAATTTATATTTATTATTACAGAACCAATTCTCTGTTGATTATTATATTGTACCTAATATGTAGTAGTGATTTCAAAAGTTAAAAAAAAAATGACTTTGGTGGTATCATCTAGAATCAAAACTAAAACATTTAGCACTCTAGTTGTATTCTCTACTGTTTGAGCTATCAGCAGATAAGATTTAAAATTAAATCTTGAGCACATAGTACAATGGGGTAAAGAATGACTGGTTACTTTTAATGCATCTAAAACCAAGCTTCTCTCTTTACATCATCAACATTCTGATCCACATCTGACATCAATTGAAATGAATGGCTCTCGTCTTCAGGAGGCCTCAAGTTTTGACAAACTTCTTGGCTTGACCATTACTCCTGATCTTAAATGGAACACGTACATCAAATCTGTTGCCAAGGCCGCTGGAAAAATGGTGGGATCTTTCTATCGATCCGGTAGATATCTCACTGCTGATGCTATTCTCTATTTATATAAGAGCTAGGTACGTCCAAGGATGGAATACTGTTGCCACATCTGGGCAGGAGCTGCTAGAAAGGACTTGGCCTGCCTTGATAGAGTTCAAAATAGACTTCGCAGCCTCGTAGGAGATGTCCTTTTCTCCTCCCTGCAACCTCTATCTCACAGAAGAGATGTTGCGAGTTTGTCTCTGATGTATCGTTATTTTCATGGAAAGTGTTCGACTGAGCTTCAATCTATGGTCCCCCCTCGCAAAACTTTCACTAGAAACACTCGTCTAGCTGTAAACACTATCAATAATTCCCCCCACTCTTTATCTGTGCCTAAACCTAAACGTAGATTCCATGAACAAAGCTTTTTTCTTAGAACTGCACGCCTGTGGAATTGTCTTCCGTTTTCTGCTTTCCGGCTGACTACAATATGGTTGTCTTCAAGTCTGACGTAAATAAGTTCTTGATGAGCCGTTCCATATAAGTTATCAACTTTACCAAATTTTCATTACTAATGATTACTATAATGTCCAATTTCTACTGTACACTCGTTAACCCTTATCCTTGAGTGGCCTCTTGGCCTTGATAATGTGGTGATGCCTATGTAAAAAAAAAAAAAAAAAACTACTTTAAGCTATGAGTGAATTTGTGCATGTGCAAAAGTAACAGAAATATGTAGGCAAGTTGAAAATGAACGTATTTCTGTATATGTTATTCATCCATCCAAACAAAGATTTTACTTGTTATAAACCATCCGTAGTATATGATTACTATTTTCTGTTAATTTCAATGTCATGTGACCAGTAGTTTCAGAGTATTGGTTAAATATTTACACAGACACATACATGCATCTACTGTTTTATTTATATAAATATTAGCAGGGGGTGCTCAGCGTTGCCCGGGTGTTTGGAGGTGTGTGTTGAGCCAAAAAAAAAAAAAGTGGTAGTAGGTAGGCAGGCTTGAACCCGGGACATAAAGGTGGAAAAGAAAGTGAAAGAAAACCTGACATCTTACCGCTACGCCACGACACGACAGGAAGTGAAAAGCGTTCAAATTTAGCGATGTCAACCAAAAAACTAACTTACAGGCCCAGAAATGAACAAGCGTTAAACTGGCTAAACACTGACAATTGAATCCTTTCAGAAATCAACATTGATCAAAACTAATTGCCTTCAAGACGTCCCGGCCCAGACGGCTGAATGGCTTTGCTTCGATCAGTTTCACTTTATTTATATAAAAAAAACAAACAAACACTGGAAAGAACAGGACGGTGAGAATTTATAAAAAATCGATTAAAATAGAGAGAGATGATGTCTGTCTTTTGAATCGAAGATATTATCTAGGAAGTATAAGAAAATTTCTCCAAAATAGTAATCGACGCGAGAAACCCGCAGAGTTAGACACCAGGGTCGTTTTTTAACGTAGAGAAAAGGTACAAAAACAAAAAATTGTCTCCGTCGTGAAGGATTTCTCCTCCACTGAAAGAGAACGAGAAATGGAAGTGCAGCATCTGAAGAACAGATACTACACTTTTCTCAAAAATAGTAACCGACGCGAGAAACCCGGCGGAAAAAGCCTTTCGTGGACATGCACAAACGTGCGCACCCGTTTTGCCTCTTATATAATAGGAGGTCATTGCAATATTTTTCTTGCTTCTAATAGAATTACCAATTCTGTTGAAAATTCTTAATTCCAACATAATTACTGATTTTGTTTTCAGATTCCAAAGTGCTTCATAGAACACGTCCATAACATAACAAGGAAAAGTTCATTTGTTCATCTAATGTTGTTTATTTTTTAAAAATTTCTAATATTTGGCGCTTATCTTATTGCAAATTTTTTATCAAAAAGCACTGATCCTTAAAGATAAAAATATAAATATACCGAAAAAAAACAAAAAAAACAATAATTTGTTTATGTCAGTTTTTTATTGTTTTTGCTGGAATAAAATTTATAAAAACAGATATGGTAATTCAGGGAATGAAAATCAATTTAAAACAGATTTTAGGACCGTTCTTTAAGTGGATATAGTTTTAAATAGGAATTAAAGACGCAAACATTTCTTCGTAACTGAATTTAATGAACTGTTTTCAAAAGAGGGGAGCAGTAAGATTATAATGTTTAAATTTAAAAATATTTGTTTTAAAAGAAAGTTTAAAAAAAAAAAAACTTTTGGTGCTAAAAAGATTTTAACAGGGGAGGTAATTATTTTTTAGAAATTTAAAAAAGATCTTAGGCCAATTTAGCAAAACTCAATTTTCGCTAATTGTCTTTGAAAACTGTTTTCATTAATAATTAATATTCTACCTTATCGTTTTTCATAATTTTTGGATATGTTAATTACTGCGACATGACAAGTGGATATCATTGATTTTATTTAAAATTAAAAATTTTGAATTTTGTTCGAATAACAAAGAACCACCAAACTTTTTGTTAAGTAAGCATTTAAAAAAAAAAGTGTTTGTTTTAAAACCTTGCCATTGAAGAAGACCGCACAGATCTTTTTTTTTTTCTTAGTGGCACCATGCTATGGGGGGGGGGAACTTTTTATCCTGCCAAAAATGCTATTATCATTCAGCTCTTTAAAATAAAATGGACTATGAATGCTAATGAGTTAAATCATAAAATGTGGATTAGTTATAAATGTTATATTTCTTTTTTTAAGGGGTCAACTGATGTTTCCAAAATATATATACTAGCTGACAACCTAGCGTTGCCCGGTTGTACAATTGTTACATGATAAGGGCTGTCCCCTTTTCATGTAAGTATAAAAATGGAGAAT